>NC_042528.1:5026715-5330344 GCF_900963305.1 Echeneis naucrates | reverse complement strand
CTGGAAGCTCTGTTGGTAGTGTCAGCAGCCAGTCTCTTAGTGAGGAGGGAGCTAATTACATCCTGATGAGCCAGCGCAGTGGTGATAGCGCTGGAGGTAATCAAGGAAGCTTGACTTCCAGCTCCCTGCCAACACCAGGAACATCAACCTGCGGCTCCCAGCTCCAGACCAGGAGAGTCCTACGTCGCTCCTCAAGCCGTGAATGTGAAGCCGAGCGTAGGCTGCTGAGCAAGCGAGCTTCTTTGCCTCCGATGACCCTGGAAAGGCTGGCCCCACGTCAGCGTAGAGCTGAGGAACCAGCAGACGATGATTCGGCTGATTATGCCATCATGTCCAGGAGCACCAGCCGAGAGTCGTTTGCTTCAATTTCCTCATCCACTCAGAGGGATGCTGGCATGGGTGCTGGGTCAGCTGGTGGAGGAGGAGGATACTTGGATGTGGCAGGGGAGTTCAAAAGTGAAGGGAGTGGAGGGGCAGGTTGTAGTGTAGATTTAGGCGTGGACAATGGGTACATGTCCATGCTCCCTGGTGTCACTCAGCCCCCGGTGTCACTGGCCCAGTCATTGGCCGTCTCTGTCCCAGACTCAGATTCCAAACCTACTGATGATTATATGGCCATGACTCCGAACAACAGCGTGTCTCCTCCACAGCAGATCCGCCCTCCACCAACTTCTGATGGATATATGATAATGTCCCCCAATAGCAGCTGCTCCCCTGACCAGCGTGGCGGTCTCTCTGGAGGGGCTTGGGTGGACAGTGGCAGTGCAGATAGCAGGCCAGGCAGTGACTATATGAACATGTCACCAATCAGTGCACGTTCTGTAAATGGCAGCCCCCCTCCACCTGACCATACTAGTCATTTGGAGACCAGCTCCCAACAGCAAACTCCAAAAATGGTGTATTCTTATTATTCTCTTCCGCGTTCATACAAACATAATCCATCTTCTGGACACTTTGATGATGGGCCTGGACGAGGCAGAAGGCCCAACGGGAGTTGTAGTCGAGGTGGAGGTAGGGCTATTGGAGGGCGCCAGGAGCAAGCAGCTGGATGCAACACAGTGGTTGGACGCCACCTGTCACTCTCTTCTTCCTCATACTCCTCCAGTTCAGCCAGCAGTGAAAGCCTTGGGGAGACTGAAGATCGAGCTACTCCGACTGTCAGCACCACAGCTGGGGGCACTCAGTCCAAAGACGGGAGTAAGCTCCATCAGAGACGGGGGTCAGGCGGGTTGTCCAAGCAAGGTAGCCATACTAGAAGTAGACCAGTGAGCTTGTTTGTTGATGTATCCAAAGCTAATACACTTCCTCGAGTCCGTGAGAACCCCCTGCCCCCAGAGCCTAAAAGCCCTGGGGAGTACGTAAGCATTGAGTTTAAGGGGGAGAAGTGCAGCCAGGCTCTAGTTGGAGGAGGCCGTGGCAGGGGTCTCAGGCATGGCTTATCCCTGCCTCACTGCTCAAGTAGCCAGCATCCTCAGCACAGGCCAACTTTTTGCTTAAGTAATTTTGTCGCTCTCTCCTGTAGCCCTTCTGCCCCCATCACCCCCCCAGCTGCCTCTGAGTATGTCAACATGGACCTGGGCCCTTCTCCGTCCCCATCACCGCTTTCCCTTACCCCACTGGTTTTTCCATCTTTCCACACCCCTCCCACGCCTCCAACTCTTGCTCATGCCCCAAAAACTTGTGATGAAGTTACCACTAGCCCTCGTGAAGACAGGGCCGAAGTGGCAGAGGGCCCACTTAGGCAAAACAGAGAAATTGCTCCATCGGTTACGGAGTCTGAGTCTCCCACAGAATACACAGAGATGGCCTACAGCTTGAATAACAACACCGTCCCTAGTGTCTCCCCCAAAGCCCCTTCCCCCACCCGGACTGATCCTTCTGTTCCAGTACATTCACGGGGTCTGGACTTTCCCTTACCCAAACCAGGACTCAACCCCGACCACGGGGCTAAAGTTATCCGGGCTGACCTCCAAGGACGTAGACGGCATTGCTCAGAAACCTTCCTTGCTTCGCCCTCCCTCCCCGCATCTACCTCTACTTCCTCTTCCTCCACTGCATCACTATTTCCGGAGCACGCCCAAGCTGTGGCCCGTCGGCTGGGCTTTGAAAGCATGCTGTGGGGAAATGGTGCTGTGACTGATACCCCAACTCAGTGCCCCCTCCCTCTACAGCAGTCCCTTCCAACAAACACTCAGACATCATCCACAGAGCAAGGTCTCAACTACATTGACTTGGACTTGGTCAACAAAGAGAGTCCCCACTTGGGCCTGGATGGACCCTCCAGCAGCCAGGCCCCGTCTCGCCTCTTCTCTGTCCTGGGGGGAGGTTCTGGGATTGGGGGAGGGGGCGCAGCTGTCAGCAGCAGCAGCACTAGCGGTAGCTCCAACCTCAACACTTATGCCAGCATTGACTTCTACAAATCAGAAGAGCTGCGGACACATCAAAATGGAAACAAAGAGGGAACAGGTAAGAGCAGCCTTTTTTTTTTCTTAGAAAAAACACACACTGTGATTTTTCTAGAAACGACTGCTTTTCAATGTGTGCTGTCCTCCCCCTCTTATCTTCCTGCTTGTGCTCTGTCACATTTTTCAGATGTTAAAAGAATACTATTTCAGGCTAATCCAATGGAGCAGAGCCTCCTTTTCCATCTATGCTAGTAATCAAACGTCACCTGGCGCCATATTAGGTCGGCCTCAGTCTGATGTGCACCACTGTCCACATAATTTACAATGTGAGAGGTGGAATGGCTGCAGTAACAATTCAGAAATTGATTTCCTTGTCTGGGGGTTAAAGGCGTGTGCACAGTTTTTAGTTGAAGACAACCTATTGCAATATCAATGGATGTCAATATTTCTGGAAATAGCTATTGATCCTGTCAAGGGCTCTTGGATGTTAGGCTGGCATTTTTACTCCTGTACCTCCTCGATTCAGGTTTGGCTTCAGATTCAGGAGGGGTTTTGTACATGTATTTG
The DNA here is from genome assembly GCF_900963305.1 of Echeneis naucrates. Classification (NCBI taxonomy): domain Eukaryota; kingdom Metazoa; phylum Chordata; class Actinopteri; order Carangiformes; family Echeneidae; genus Echeneis; species Echeneis naucrates. The sequence goes on along the minus strand of NC_042528.1, from coordinate 5,327,372 downwards.
TCAAGAAGAATTCCACTGCTGCAGTGCTGCCGTTAGCAAAGGAAACCAATCAGCCTTACTGAAGAAATTTTCTACATCAAGTTCAATAAAATTGGACTTTGACCCCCTTCTCTATTGACCAGTAAAATCAGGGTCCTCCAGTTTGATATCACAAAAGAGATAAATTATACTTCTATCGATCACGTTTAAGATTTTATTTAATAACAATGGTGTTATGAAGGACAGTGTATAAAATGTGCTTGCCCGATTTTTAGATGTGCTTAAATGAATATCGTTTATCATGTTTAAAATGATATAGTAAAAGAAGAAAGAAAATTTTGTAATGTACCCCACTACAATGTTTCATGATTATGTTAACAATGGATTTATTAGTGTGGTGGTAACAGTGAGCCACATGTGTACAATATGCATTATATACTGTGTCCACAGCGCTGTAACTGCTGTGTTATCACACTCTTTTGTGCTTGAAGGGGAGGTCATTGAGGGCAGATGATGAATTTTCATTGTATTTACATTTCTTCCTCCTGTGGGGGGCAATTTTCTGGCTGTGGGGTACCACCACGGGTAAACAATGCCTCAACTAGGTCACTGTGAGACGTCTCCTCATAGAAAAACGTTCTCTTTGAGCCACTGTCTGCACCAAATTGGCCCGTTAAGAAATAGACGCCTGCCGTTTAAGCAGATAGAGCAGTATTTAAATGGAGATGTGGATTTATATGCATCAGTAAAACACTCAGTAGTCTTACTTAACCTTCCACAGTGGGGTCCTTGTGATGAATGCATGCTGCCAAGCATTGCTGTTTATGCAGTGCTGCTTTCCTCCACATGATTTGTGCCGTAAACTGTGTTAGACTGAAAGCTCTTGTTTTTTTTTTTTATTATTATTTAATTAATGATTTAATGAAGAATTCAAGACATTTGCAAAAAAAAAAAAAAAAAAAAAACCCTCATCATGGGATTTTGCAGTCAGTGTGGGGTGGCTGAGCTCAACAGTTGGTTTTTGTGGATTCCACGGATGGAAATGAACCATCAGCCTACATCCATATGTCGCTGTGTTAGTTTTATGGGGAAGTGGAGGCCGTGCTGGTGGAACCAGCGCTGATGTTGGCTGTTTTTTAAATAGGAGTGCTAGCAGGCTACCACAGTGGGACCATATGGGCTCTGGCTGCTGAGTACGTCAGCGGGGCAGCATGGGGGAGAAAGTTACACATTGGCTGTGAATGTTGAGATGGGGCCAGTGCTTCATTCACACAGCTCTCAAATGCCTCTGTACAGTGTCCCCCTCCTTTCATCCCTCCATTTCGCCTCCCCCTCTTTCCTCCTTCAATAAATGATCCTTTTGTTTGAGTGTTTTTACCACGGTGGGCTGGCGGGCCTCAGCAGGGCCAGGCCCAGGACTACTGGACTCTCCTGAAACTGTTTTTCCCTGTAGTCTATAATTTCTATGCTGCTGTTTTTATTTTCTCGTACATTATTTTCCTCTTTATTGCCTTGTCTTTGTATCTTTTTCAGTTGTATGTGTTCCAGTTTGATTAACTCTCCCCACACTTGTTCATTCTTCACAATCTTTATCCTCATTCGACATCTAGGCAGATGGATATTTGAAATTCCTTTCCTCCCTTCTGTTCATGGCACATACTATTGTTCAGCTTTTCTTCCCCACCAAAACCTCTCTTTCGTCTTCCTCCCTTTGCACATTGTCTTTCCCGCCATCCTGAATGTTTGCAGTGGCGCTTAAATAGCTTTTAGTGTTGCACTGAGACGTAGCTGTAGCTGTAGAGCGGTCAGAAAACAAAGAGAGAGGTTAAAACCAAAATGGAAAGTGACTATACCGAAATTGCACATGACAATAAATTTACCCATTACTACCAACAAAAATACAATTTAGAAACAATTAATTAGCTTGTCTCCATAGATCCTGTTTGCTTTATTTTCTTCTGATTTGCTGTAATTACAGGGGATTTTTTTTCCCAAACGGCAGCAGCAAGTATAGGAAAGGAGTGTGAATGTCTCAGGGGTATGTAGTTTTGGCACAGGGGGTGGCAAAGGCTAAACTGGAACATCAGTTGTGGGACATGTGCCAGAAACAGGCCTGTAGGACAGTGGTTATGTAATATGTAATGTGTAAAAATAACCTCATTATTTAGATAATGAGGGAAAGCAGGGCGAACTATTTCCTCCAAATAACCTCTTTTAGAGACAAAATCAAATTAAAAGGAATGAACTCCAACAAATGTGTCTCTGTGTGTGTCCTTTTCTCCCCCCTCAGGACACATTTTAAACACTGTGTGTGAGGCTGTATGGAGCAAATGTAAGTGTCTGCTTTTTATGTGCATCTAGTTCAGCTAAAGAGTCGGCAACAGTGACTGAAACGAGTGTATTTCAGAAAAGAGTCATGACCTCCAGCAGAGCACATCCCATTTATGAAGTGCAAAGTTATTCTCAGGACAAAATGTTAATTCAAATTAAATCAGACCACACTGCTCCAATCTCCCCCAAGGAAACCACATGAGACAATTTCATTCCAGCTCTGCCGTCCCAGTCAATTATTTACCACCTCCCTCATCAGGAGAGCTGCACACATGTATCTATATAATTTAGTCCAGATGCATAAAATGTAAAGTCAGTAATAGAAAGCCAGACTTATTTAATCTCTAAATATTATGGTCATAATACAGTATACGCCATACGTTTCTGAATCACATTAACGTTCTTGCTGTTCTTATTGACAGTAGACAGAGACCCTTTACATTTGTTTATTGTTGCGCAATTGGGCCAAATTGTCTCCATGTGTCTAGATGTTAGCATTTATCACAGATAACCATTAGAGACTTTATGGAGTCCTCCTTTCGTGTGAGGAAATAAGTAAACCATTGTGTAGTTGTGAGGATGTGATTGTTTGGTGATTAGTTGGGTTTTAGAGTTTAGAGTTGTAGAGACATGTTTTATGGTGTAGTTTTTACACAGTGATTTCCTCATGATAGTCACTATCAAATAAATCTGTCAAATCAAGATATTTGAGTTGATTGATGCAACGGTACTGAAAATATGACAATATTTCTAACATAATTCGTGAAATGCTGTAACTCTGTGAACAAAGTCAGGAATTAAACCCCTCCCCGTCCCTATACATGTCATTTTTGCTTAGCTGAGCATTTCTCTCTGTGGTGAACGGGACGACAAGAAGCATGAGCTGTCAGCTGATCAGACAAACTGCAAAGGAGCCAACACCTTATCTCAGACATGTTATTTGGAAGCAACATTGGAAATGTCAATAAAAACCATCATTGCCCCGCAAACCTGTGATAAGTGTTGCAGGTCCAAGTTAAGGCAGGAAGACACACGACCAGCTTTACACCTTATTTCCTTTCACCCCTCCAGGATGAATTTGCCCTGGCTGTTTTGTTTAGTTTTTTTTACTTGCTTGTGTTTCCTTTAGGAGCTTCCAAGCTATCAGAAATCTCAAAATCCTTAAATTATTAATCATTAAGCCATTAAACTGATTAACATTAAATACTCTTCTGCACACTACACACTTCTGATGGCAGACTGAGGGTGTAATCCAGGCCAGCACTATGTGAGACTAACAGCACTAGTAGTGTTATGTAAAACACAACCACGTGGCCGGGACATGACCCCCAAAGAGGGTGAGGCTCAGGGCACATGAGTATGTGTGTGTGTGTGTGGGGGGGGGTGTATGTGTAATGTGTGTGCACTCAGTTGTTTATCTGTTGTGTTTCTTTAACCTCATTTGTTCTTTGTGCTGCAGGCGGGCCAAGCTCCCGTCTGTTAGGGTTGACACACGTTTCTGCTCACATTTTTCTGAAAGGTGTGTAGAAGAAGATTGTGAAAGTCTAAATAGCAGGAGGGGACAAAACCAAGATTGATATTTGACTGAAATAAAATACTCCTATACCTTGCCAGTCACATTTGCAGTTTTTCCAGATTTCATTTGTATTTTAACATTTTCAGCAGCCTTTACATATTTAATGTGCCACTTTTTATCATCGAGGTGAAGACCAAAGGCAGAGCGTTTTGTTCCAGCAATTTAAAAATATCAGATTTTTTTCTCCTAATTTGCCTCCCAGGCTTTTGGTTCTTCCATATTTGAATGTTGTGTAACTGTTCGTATGAATATGAAAAACAGGATGAGGTGGGAGGGACACCCCTGGATGCATAATATTAAGCTTAAATTTCTCTGCAGCGAAATTCTGCTTTCCTTCATTAGTCTAATTACATCATTGCACCACTGATTTGCCCCCCTTGGAAGATGCAGAGCAACCTGCATGGTTACATGTGGGCGGCAGAAAAGCCGTTCATTTGCCTTTCTGGTTGACTAAACAAAAGTTATGTCGTATTTGTTTAAAATTTGCCCAAATGTTTTTTGATTAATATGAAATTGAATTTTTTCAGGGGGAGGGGGCTGTTTTTGTTAAAATCAAGGACATTTAGTGGCCTGAAGTCCAGTTGGTTTTGTTTGGGTTTCCTTGAAGGTTGTGTGTCCGTCTAAATGTGTGCACAGTGTATTTGAGCGCAGCGTTTTCTTTTTTCTTTTTTTTAACTCCTCCGCAGACCATGTGTGTTGTCATCTGCACCCCAGCAGCAGCAGCGTCTCATTACAGGCCCTCATCTTTGTCCAATTTGCCAAATCAGAGGGTTAGGGGACTAATCCAAGTTGAATACACACACACACAATCACAGACATTTACACCTTTGTGATGGATGATCACACCTTGACAATCACACCACTGCACACAGTGCAGAGGTCAGCAGTCCGGAGTCTGAGTTTAGATATGCAAATGTCTACAAGTAACAATCTGCGTCACACATCAGGCATCACAAATCTTTTTGCCATTACATCTGGAGCCATCATGGAGTTTCTGGAGTGCGCAAAAAAAGTGCTAAATATATAACAGCCACTGAACAACAGCACTGACACCTGGAGACCAGGTGCTGCAGGGTAAGTTCAGGTCAGCCCGTAATGATACGAGCCAGAATGTACCAGCATGTTTTCTTCAGGAGATTAAACAAAGGGCCATAAGGAATTTCATGAGAATTTATTTTGACTAGAAGGAATAGAGGGAACAAAGGGATCTTCTGATTGGAGGCTTTGATTGGAGATGGTCAGGCATCCATGGTTGAAGTGGTGAAGGCTTGTGCTGAAAAGCAGCAGAGATTATCTAACTGTTGTGATCAGACGGAGGCGTCCGTTAGCCTGTGGAGCTCAGAGATGGTGGGACTCCATTTTCCTAACTTTTTGCAGGTGTGCGTTTCTCCTGCCTTTGATATTGTATAGATGCTGATAGGCGTTTGGGCAGTTTCTCATGCATTCTCACTTTGACCTAGTCTTACGGTCAGCCGTACTAACAGGTCAGCTGAGATGTAATGTAATTGTACCACCTACTTTAAAAACACTGATGTTGGCAGCCAGTACCACTCCTGAAAGTGCGGTTAGAAATTTGTGACGACACCCACTGTGATGTCACAAGAGTGCTGCAGGAAAGTGAGAAGCGAAACAGCATCTAAAGATTTTCCGCTGGTGAGTTTCCAGTTAAATGGCTCATATGGAAAACGCTGGCGCTGCATTGGTGCTGCAGGTGAAATGTTTCATGATAATTTAGCTAAAAACGAAACGCTGCAGAGAAGGCAGAGCTGCAGGTGAAGAGAAGAAACTTTGAACGTCACCACACAAAGTTTCCCAGCAGGAGGGTGTCAGAAGGGTGCCACTTAAATATGACAGTCAGTGACGGATGACACCACCTCAGCCTTCAACACAAAATCAATCAGCTGTGTATCTGGGGGATATCAGTGTCCCGATGCCAGACGGACCGGCTTTATGTTTAGTAACACAATCGGCTGCTCACTTCAGCTGAGGTCCCCCAGTCGACTAAAAAAGAACAGAACAATTTAATCAATCTTCTTGATAGCTTATTGATTATGGGGCATTAATTGTGCCATTGAAAGGAAAGGGATCTCTAGACTTTTATTTCCGTACGACAGGGAAGGTTGGACAAGTCTCTTCACTAATCTTCCATTGACTTCAGAGTCGAGGAAATGAGGGGATTTAGCTCTGTAGGATGAATAGATGCTAAATCTCTCCTCTGCCGGTTGGATATTTCAGTCACCTCACGCCTCCCACCCTCCACTGAGCACTTGTTGTACCAACAGACGGCCTGCCCCTTCAGTATCATATCGCTTCGTCACGTCTTTGTCACAGCTGTAAATTGGAATGGAAAATTTTCTGGTTTCGCAGATTGCGCAAGTGCATCGCTGCTATTTACTATTCCTGCAACATATTTGCTTTCATACGTTGACCATTTACCTCGTTTGACAAGACATCAAAAGGCCTTTTCACGCAGCGCTGTTGATTCTCAGGAAGGCAAAGAGAATGGATGAGGATGCTTTTCACAGCTCTTTCAAGAGGAGAGTGAGAGCGAGGGTAGATGGATTTTTTTGAGAATAAAAGAGCATAGGAAGGTATTGAAAGAAAAGATTGGAAAACATTTGAGATTGATAGATGCAGAAAAAAGAGCTGAGGTAAATTTACATAAAGGAACCAGTTACTCATTGTCCCACTCATTTTCTGCATAAACAAAGCAGATGACTAACGTTTCCAAAGCTTAGAAAAGTCAATATTACACGTGATTTTACATTCAAGTAAGGGAAAAAGTAAGTCTAAAGCAAAGCATGAAGTTCCCTTTTATGAGCTGCAGAAATTAAACATCTTCATCATCTTTCAGCTTCACATGCTGATAAAATAAATTCAGCTTCTTCAATCAGTCTTTGTTTTCTGGGTCTGTTTGTTTAGGCTACAAGTGCTCTAATTCCGATTTTCATCTCTGACCGGCTTCTTGTCCGCAGCAGCGATGGTTTTAGGCTCCTGAGTGTCTACCATGCCAAAGAGAAGGCTTTACCATAAAATCAGTTTAAATGATCCAAACTGGTGGTTTCAATATAAACGTGGTAGTATGCAGTCATCAGAAGACTCCTGTGTTTATATGTTTAGGAACATCAATAAAGTAGTTGGTAAAATCTATGAACTGTAAAATACAAAAAGGCTCATACCATTCTATTTTTTTTGTCAGGTGTGCAGGGGATTGAATGCTGAATGGTTCTTTATGTAATGAAGAGAAATTCATATTAAAAGAGTGAACAGAGCAAAGGTGTGATTCATGCGCTTGTTGCCTTGGTGATTACCGGTGAAGAAAACTCATTCATCCGTCGGCTGTGACGTGAATCAGTCTTATTCACTCCCTCGCTGTGCTTTGCTCCCACCCAGTTTTGTTTTCAGTCGCTCATCTTCCCAAGACCTTGACCAGGCTGTGATGTCCCCCCAGTCATGTTATTTTTTTTCTAATACACGTGTACACACACACACACACACATGCACTAAGCTCTTTCTGCTTGGTGAGAGCTTGCTGATAGCGACAGGAAAGTAATGTGTGTGAGTGACTTTGAAGGCATATTTACGAGATCAGGGTGAGGCCATCAGACCTGAGGGGCTTCATTCTTCTTTCTTATCACACGAAGCTTGAAAAGAGGCAGATCAGCTCATAGGGCGAGTTGTGTGCGTTTCAGACATGTTTGTGTATGATTCCAGTGATTCCACTCATCCATTGAGGGTCAGATCACGTTTCCAGGCCTTGAGTTAACGCACATCCATTGCGCTGCTTTTTGGCAGTGGCTAGCCATCAAGAGAAACGAGGTAAGGAGTTTTTAAAACATACCAATCAGAACAATCCCACAATCGCAGTGATATCTACTAACTGACTTCTGTCCCATAAATGATCCGATTCTGCTTGTTTCCACTCATCTTATAATTTATTGCTGCAGTGGGATATTATCTCTGAAGGTGAGCTTGACTTCCAGCTGCTATATAGTTTTTCAAGAGATTTTCAGACACTTTGGGCGTCCAAAAAGCTGAATCTAGCAACTAGTAAAATCTGTCTCAGGGTAAGTGCGACTGTGCTTGCACACAAGAAAATGACTTCACCAGTCTTTTCTACATGTGGAAAAAGGAGGAGCTGGAGTCTGTGGTGGAGTGGCTTTTGATGAAGAGGAGCCTTGACAGATATTGAATTTAATTTAAGGTTGAGGCAACAAGAAAATACAGGATTCAGTCATTTCCAGTCAATGGCGAATATAATATTAACATAAAAGTAACTTTTGAATATTTTTCCTGTAAACTGCACATTTTTGCTGTCAGTTCAAACTATAACATTTGTTAAGCCAGGAAGGAGTGACTTAAGATGGTGTTCAGTCCTCAAGAAGTGTCTGACTTTTGATTCATGCGCGCATCAATCTGACCAGACGTGCACAATAACACACGATTCACTTAAAAAAAAAAAAACAAAAAAAAAAAAAAGTAAACTTCTGGAGGATAAAATTCTCAAGTTCATGCCCTTTTAGAATATGCTGAATGTTACAGGAGAAAAAGAAAAGAATCAATTTTTAAGACTTGCTTTTGTTAGAGGCACAAGTTTGAGACACATTTCACTCTACTGCAATGTAAAAAAAATCTAACATGAAAAATGTCATAGTTTTTATTAGATATTATTGTAGTTATTATACTTTTTTGAGCCAATTTATACACTGAGGCACTGCTGTTTCTCAGCAACACCCACGTGCACTGAAATGTCTAGTTCAGGGTTAAACACATTGCTTAAAGGCAGGAACTCAGTTGTGGCTCTTTCTGTGTGTGTGTGCATGTGTGTGTATTTCTGGTGAGCTGCCTGGCTGACCGAATGTTAATTAGGTAGTAAAACCTCTGCTAATGTTTCAGTACTCTAGTCATGTTTTGACTGACTAGTGCCTTATTCACATGTATTTGGCACACACACACGCTCACACGCATATACAACAACACAGCGGCAGGGGAATGAATTGTATTGGCAGCCTGGTCAGTCAAACAGGCGCCGCTGGACAGACCAAGTGTGTGAGTGAGAAAGTGTTGGTGTGTATTCGTGTCCTAAGGACTTGCCATTAGATGTGACGGAAAAGCTTTTGAAATGCCACACCTGTATATGCTAGCTTTGCTATTCACAGCTTTTTAGTTACTATGCAAAGTCCTGATTTGTTTGGCTTGCACACACATACACACACTGTCTGAACTGAACTGCTTCTCTTAATAGGAGAAGCTGAGACAGATCATCTAAGCCAATCACCTTTCAGGAAGCAGGGATCAGCCAAAAGCTCCTCAGCTAATGGCCACAGTGACCTTCACTGACCTGCCCCTGGCCTACCCCAGCAACACACACATACACACCTCCTGTCTCTTTTGTCCATACTGTTTTTGCTCATTCTGTTTTGAACAAAGCCTCCGTGCCCCACCATGCCTGCCTCCTCCACTCTCCAGACCTCTCCTCTTCCTGTTTTTTCTTCTTTTTCCCTGTGGACTCTTTGTTTTCTCTTTTTATTATTTTCACATCAGAGTTTTTTTTTTTTTTTTCTTTCCCACACAAGTTCCACAGATTGAGGAGATTTAAGATGGGTGTGTGTGAGATGTTTGGCTTGAATGAATGAATTATGTACTGTACATTGTTGACTAGAGGCCATCCATCTAATAGAATATACACAACATGATTTGATTTACTCAGATCAGAGGAAAGAGTCCAGAAATTCCCAGAGCCTGCCTGCATTGGGAAAGCGCTGCCCAATATCTTATTTTATCTTTTTTTTGTTTTTTTTTTGGGCGCCTCAGTTAAGGTGAGGCACCTGCCAAAGCACATTCTCTTTGTGTCTATATCTGAATGCAACCAACATTATGACTCCACTCTGTTGCATAATACGCACTTGATGTGCTCATGTCACAGTTCAAATGCTTGTTCATGCGTCTGTGCATTTATCTTATGTGCATTCTCTCTGAGCGTTCATTTGGCGGTAAAATATGATGCTACGACAGAAAGCTTAGCTTAGCTTGGATACTACTCATAAACTGATCTTCTCATCTAAATAAAGCATGTTTTCCAAAATGCTGCTCCAATCTTCTTAAAGGTTGGTAATTTCGTTTGATAAACCCGAAAAACAATCAAACAAAAATTGAAACTTCTCTGACCTCTGTTGCTTGGATTAACTTGGACTTACCTGCACCTCTATTTTAATGTGGGACTGTACAAAAAAGCTGTTTTTTGCAAGATTGCACACTTTATTCAAACTATATTCTGCTCTTTAGACTGAAAAACCAATCAACTTTCAGAACATTTGTAGTTGAACGCTTCTATTGAGGTGTTACATAGACACTTCCGTGTATGTGTATGTGTATATGTAAATGCCTTTGAGTGTGAGTTTGTGTGTGTTTGCTTGGCAGCCTGCCAGCTCCCTGTACAACCGTGATCCTGGCTACAGAGCGCTGATTGTGCGCTGTGGTATGGGATGTATGCCGGGTCTAGAGAGCGTTGGGTGCTGCCTAAAAGAGCCGAGCTGCCACCCACCAACCCACTGAGGTTACTGAGTGCACTGGCGGAGGAGGAGTAGAAGGAGGGAGTGTTTCCCTCCTTTCACACTCCTTATTTGTCTCCCTCCCTTCTCACACTCTCCCAGGAAAATGTTTCAGCTTTGAGTTTTGTGCTTTCTTCTCACCAAGCTTGGTCCGTGGCCCCCCCCCCCCGCCCCTTTTTTTCCCCTCCGTCTGTCTCCTTCTGCCATATAAATTTCTTTTTTCCCTACACACACTCGTCACAGGTGATTGTCTTGATGTCAACACCGCTGCAGTGTTTCTCCCCATGTCTCCACAATGATCTGTGTGTGTTTGTGCGTCTCGCTGGATCCAGAGCCATGGCATCTATCAGCTCCTACTTCTCTAACTGGGTTCGTCTGTAAAGAGCTTAGTGCCGGTGGGCGTTTGGAGAGCACTAAGCTGATTACCGTCAGCTAACGAGACACTTCTCACATGGAGCCAGTGTGTGCGTTCGGTTGCCCGTGTGTACATACTTCTGGCTGGCAATATAATTATTTGTTTATGTGGCTGTGTGTGTGGTTTTAGCGCATTTGTTAGTGTGTATGTGTTGTATCCTGAGCTGTGCCGGGGCCGGAAGGATCAGGTGCAGGAGGTTCGGGGGATGAGAGGAGGTCAGAGTTGATCACAGGGTGAGCTGAGGTGCTGACGGAGACAACAGGGTGGGACTCCCAGTTCAGACTCCTGCGGTGGGGGTCAAGTTGTTCGCAGAGGAGCTGCCACTTGAGCTTTGCCAGTGAAGTCTTGATCTGCCTAGACTGTTTGACTTGGGTCCAACTAAGGCCTTTTAGACAACAGTTTTAGAGTCACAGCTGGCAGAGGGGGGCACCACGCTGGGACTTTTTCCTTCAAATGTGCAGCAGCTCCTTCATTTTGTTAACTGTTGTTTTTTTTCCTGTGCTGCTGTTGTATCATTAGAATGATATTCATGGCTTCTGCCTGTCAACCCCCTCCAGACCTTTAAAGGCCCACATTATACTGTTGTCTTATATTATGTGGAATTTTTTTGATTTGCACTTTAAAAGAAAAAACATAATTTGTCAGAATTGGAGCAGCTCAAAATCAAATCATGAATATTTTCTCACCTTTTGTACTTCTGCTTCTAACAGTTCCAAATTTTTCAAAGCACACAGTTTGTTGTGATGTTGTGGTGCAAATGTTATTTATATTAGTTTTACATTTGGTGTGAATTCAGCTCACAAACTTTCTTGTTACTGGAGAAAATTTCAACTTGAAGACTGATTAACTTCACTTTGTTAAGACTTTGTCAACAAATGTATAAATATTTCAAAAAAGCTGCCTTTTACAGAGAGTTCACTTGCAGACAATCATAATTACTAGTCGTGGTGGTTGAAGGTCAGATGTTGAAGGTTTTATGACAGCAGTAAGTCAGAGCGAAAATGCAGATTCCTTTGTTGAGTTTAAAAATATCAAGTATAACTTGAAGATGCAAATGTGCTTTTATGCATTCCTACAAAATGGCCTGTGGATGGTTTTTCAAAAGTTGAGGTTTAGTGTTCCACCTAGCTGAGAGCTGATGATCATGGGACCAGCGAGGCCATCTTTCAGTTTCATACCGGTTGCCCAACTCTGACTGCCTGGAGGGAAACCATAGGCTAAACACACATAGCCTGCATTTCAGTTACCTAATCCTGAAACATCGACCAGGGTCCAAGTTCTCTGCAGTCCTGTTCAAATTGATAAAGAGTAAAAAATGTGCTTTCGTGTCAGTGAATCAGAACATTCTCCAATCTGGACACATGGACAGAGAGTTTTTAGATCTACCCCCCAGCTGTGCCCCTCACACACACAAGCACACACTTCTTCTTCCCATCTACATGTATGAACAGAACTCAGCATTCACCCCCCAACGCCTCCCTCCCTCTGAGCATTTTCCTCTGCTATGATCATTGAATTTGTCTATAAGGTGATTGAGAGAAAGAACAAACAGTCCCTCACACAGCCTTATGTAACTCATCAGTGTAGATCGAATGAAGGATTGTTTGCTCACCGATGCCATTATTGGCCTGGGAACGGTCATTAACCTTTAGAGTGCCGCCTCACCCCCACGTCACCTCAGCGTCAGCACCACAGCTAGGCCTCAGTGGCAGAACTAACAGCTCCCTCTGTTCTGCACAGTTTTATTTATTAAATTACACCGATTGCTGGGGGGCACATAGTGTGTGTGTCTGTGTGTTACACATGGATTTTCTGACTGGGAGTAGTGTTTTTAAGATGCTGAAGTTAAAGTGATTTCTTGCATTTGGAAACAAGTCTGTTCTTTGAAGTGCTGAAACATGTAGTCAATACCTGATTAACATACTATCAATTATTAAGAAATCAAGTCAGACATTTGAAGAAGTGAATTTTATTTTTTCTTGATATCAGGATTTTGAGTCTAAAGACAACTAGAGACTAAATTATTATCCAAAGAATTTCTGATATGGATATTATAGTTTGTTATCATTCACAGTATAACGTATGCATGCAGATTTACAAATATCACACTTATTAGAGGTGCATGTCATACACACCGTCAACACCTTAATTACTAAGAGCTGGTGACAATTTTTGCATGCAAACCAATTATGTACAACTTTGGAAGGCATTTCAGCAATTAATTTTCAAAACATCTCAGCACATAAAGAACAGGCAAAACAGAGCAAAATAAATTATTGGATGAATCTGTGTTTCATGAATTAAAACAGAGTTAATGGTTGGTTGAGATGGAAGAGCACGCTCTACTTTGTCTTTGCAAACATTCTGAAGTAGCAGCTGAGTGCTGCAGCAGAGATTAACTTTGAATCCTGATCAGTTGATAATCAAACCCTTGCAGGTAGTGCAGGTAAATCTGTGGTGATAGTCATAGCGGAGGATACAAAAGGTTATTTATGCCTTTTACACTGTTTGTATTTAATTAAGGACACATTTGGATTGTATCTTAGAACAACCTTCAGGTGTTGGTTCCAAGAAAACACTTTTTTTTTTTTTTTTTTTTTTTGCCAAGGCCATCATGTATTCCAGGATTTGTTTCCTTGCCACTCGCTGTGTGATTGTCTGCTCCCCCATATGAGCATCATCCACATCTTTCCAGGTGTGTTTGGCTGCAGTGAGGACTCCTGGAGTGTGTGCTGTCGTCGGCTGGTGTCTCTGTGCAGCATTCATGTGCATCTAAAACATCCTTATCTTTTCACGCCTTGCAGGAACTCAGTGTTCTGCTTCTGTTTCCCAGACAGAAACCATCTCAGGAATCTACAATTAAAGCATCGATCACCTTCCTCCGCCCCCATACACCTCTCTCCACAGCCGCTAACACAATGTTCTCCGCTGCGGACGTCACAGTACCTGCCCAGTGCATTAAAAGCCTTAAATCGGCGGCGGAGAGGAAATTACATGTGCTCAACTTGCCTGTTTACTCATTAGTCATACCTGGTCAAGAACAAACAAGTAGAAATTGCACATGGAAGAGCTGGAGGGTCAGGAAGGTGTGAGGAAAGTGGATGAGCGAGGGATGATTGAGAGGTGGCACACTGTTTATGTTCTTGCTGAATTTCATTTACCATTAATGAAATTGTTTGTATTCATGACCAGTTGTCATCCAGGGGAGCTGAGAGAAACGTGACATGAGCTTTGGTTTGCACATGCACGTCTGGGCGATTGCATCTCTAGTAAGCGCGTCCGAGCGATGTGGTGACGGCGTGTTTCTTTCCACTGCTGCGACTCAATGGTGGTAGACCTGAACAGCTTTTTGGAGTCCGGCAGAATCTGAATATGAATCATCACCTCCAGTCGAAAACAACACATCAACACATCAACACACACAGAACTTGTGGCAGAGCGTGCGTCATCACACTGCTCATTTATATGATGTGGTGACTTCATGTCCGCAGGGATATCATTGATATGTGTGTGTGAGAGAAAGAGTATGGTTATGGTTTAAAAAATACCATCTTGCTGTACTTAAGTTCTTTTGTATGATGTGTCTGTTTGTTGATCTGCTGTGTGTGTGTTTGTGTGTATATAATTCATGTTCAGACTTAAGCTGTAGCAATATGCTTGTGCAACCTTGGCCCAGGCAGTCACCATCGTCACATTGCTGCCCAACACAACTCTCCACACACAAACACACACACACACACATATTGCTCATATACTCATTTCCAAATAGCTTGCGGTCACTGACTCACACATTACACACATGACCTGCGTGTGCTACACATATGTCCATGTCGCCATTTGTATTGCTTTAGCTACTGTTTCTTCTTTTTTTCCCCACCCGTGAGGTTTTTGTTTTATTTAACTTGCCATTATTCACTTCCAGCTAAAACGGACGACAAACTCTATTTACTACCAACCTCAGTGTAAACCATGTTTGTCCTTCTTAAGGATTTGGTTTTTTCTTTCTTTCTTTTGGTCATTCCAATGAGCCATTGACTCCCATTCATTTCTACACAAAAAACCAGTTTGCTGACTTTTGACGGGTTTGCTTTAGTGTCCAGGTCATATAATCTCTGAGCTGTGGATTCATTTGAACTGGCGGCAGTGCATCGCTGCTGATTTCACTTTTTGTGCTGTCTGGAAATGACTGGAAACCAATGGCTACCTGAAACCAGTCGGAAAATTGGCACCGTTCTTTGAGTTGGATTGGAAATGAAATGACTGTGAGGGTTCAGTGGGGACTTTCGGCTTTAATTTTAGGGTGTTTACATCCATTTTGGTTTAACAGTGCGGCCGTGTGGAAGCCCTGTCATTTTCTTGCTGCGATGATCCAAATCTGACATAAATGGACTGTGACTCCTACAGCACCTACAGCACACTGTCCATCTGAAGTGCTGTAGATGTGAACAAACAGCATTAAAGCTACTCTAATTAATTTCTTCAGCTACCCGGGGACTCAGAGACTCTAGAGCAAACTAATTGACAGACAGCACTGCCATATTATCACCTTATAAATATTTTAGGCAAGCAGTTGCCTGTTTGCACACTCAGCAGAAATAGTGGGTTATGTTTCTGCTCATCTGATGCATATTCATCCTCCTTTTAGCTCTGGCCTCCTCTCCAGCTATAGGATTTTGCTGGAGTTTCATTCCTACGGGCAGCTTCTGTCACATTACATCTGGTCAGTTTTGACACAAAAATATTGATTAGCATAATTTTTCACTGTCATCCAATCTGCTGGAGCAGAGCCAGAACAGTATAAAATGTTAAGTCCCGAGCCAATGTGAAAAAGTAAATGTACTAAATGCTGTGGACAGATGAAGTATATAGCGGGGCGAGAAGAAAAGATTTTTGTACCCCCCCCTCCCTGTGGAGACGAGGAGAAGGCAAGAAGCATGTGAGTGCTGCGGCCTCCAGAAGGTTCGTAAATAAATATTTGCAGTGTGTGCTAGCCAAGTCTGGCTGTTGACTCACAGTCAAACCCAACACACACACACCAACTCCTGTACGTGTACATACAGATGCTCATCCACGCCGAAACACAAATGTGTCTGCACAGTCAGCCACAGGCACCGTTTGCACACTTTGATGTATACAAACATAGTTCTATTTACTAAATGCAAATAATGGCTGCCTTTAATATAATGGCATGTAGAAACTTAATACCGGAGGAAGAGTTTCTCTTGTGTGTGTTTGTACTGTTGCACTATGAAGCAGCTCTATTAATAATTACACAATTCATAATCAGACTGGAACAGAGTCCTTCAGATGGCATGTGGACACACACACACACACACACAGTGAAACACAGATGGGCATCAGTTTCTAAACACAGGGGACAGGAGCTTACTACACAATCCAGATTCCACATTGTCAGCCCCTCATCATTTTAATGAACCAAAGGTTTTTCATTTATTCCCTCTGTTTTCTGGAACTGTAAAAGTAGAGACAGTCGGTAGGAAGCTTTGGTTTCATGAGGTCTGACTGTAATTGTATCAATCTGTTTGGAGGTCTGTCCTGTTGTATAATATCCCCTGTTGATGTGAGGCGACAGTTTTGTTTTTTGTTCCTCTTTATTATGTTGGATCACATGGTGAGATTTTAACGTTCACAATATTATCTTAAAAGCCAACTACATTAGACTATATTTGATCCTGCACAGTTATCTCAAAAGTGTTTGTTTTTCTTAAAAACAGCTGTTGATGTCCAACTCGTTATTTGTTTCTATTAATAATCCTTTTTGCACCTTTGTGTGCAGTTCATTGAAAAATTCCATAATAATATCTGGACTATTGGTTTTCACTTTTTTTTACTTTTTTAGTCTCATTTACAACAAGAGAGTTTCAGTGTTTTACCAAGAGGGAGGTCATGCATCGCATTTCAGATGAACCAGCAGAGAATCCTGTCATGTCAAGGTCTTCCATAAAATGTTTACCTTCACGTTTGCAAACTGCTCTGATAAGACAGACAGAGCAATTATTCTGCTGACTGTTATTTTAATTGTGCTGATGTGGCAGAGCTCACAGTGAGGCAAGAAAAGACACAAATATCTCAACAGCAGCCCCGTCTCCTTTCTTAGAGATGGTGCAAGAGCGTCTTGTGTTTCACTTCAGTTGTCGGCCCACGTCAGAGAGCCAGAGCAAGCCGGCCACTGACATCCTGGGGAAAGCCATACGACTCAAGAGAGTGAAGACCCCACCTGCTTATGCTATCACACTATATATCACTCCCACACCGCCGCCAAGTGTGTGTCAGTGTGAGTTTGTACGAGTGTTGGCAGAAAGTAGCAGAACTGGTGGAGTGACATGACGTGCACAGACAGAGAAACTGGTGGTCCGAGTCAGCAAACAGTAAAAATGTTTCTAAGTGTGAGGGCGAGAGTGAATGAGATAACAATCCCCACAACCCTTTAGTCCTGTTGGCTTTCACTCTGTGTGTCCTGTCCAGGGACAGGACGTCCCATGTCAGATTTCAATACAGATGCCAGTTTCTGTTACACAAGGACAACCACATTTTAAACGCTGCTTTAACAACCACAAAAGGAAGCTTTTGCTGAGGATTCAACTTTAAAGAATTTAGTTTTTTAAACCATTCAGTCCTCAATTACAAAACCCCGAACCAAATATTTGAAGTTTGGTCTTAAAGTTGAATCATTTACCCAGTTTATACGTTTCTACTCTGGCGCAGCTACCATTGGGCTTCATTTCTGATTCATTTGCAGCCAAATTTTCAGTAAGAAGACAACAGAAGCACTTAAAAATAGACCAATATAGATTCCCAGAGTCCAAGCTGACATGTTGAAATGACTTGTTTTCCACCAACAGTCTAACACACAGATGTTCTGCTTTATAATAATGAAAACAGAAAATATCTCCTCAGGAACTGAGCGTGTTGCTGTTTTTCTTTTCTGAACTCTCTCCGCTGACTGACAAAAACTTGCTGATGATACCTGCAGACAACACTTCACTGTACTCTGTAGGCTGTCCACTGCAAACATCCCAGTGCGCGCACATTCTCTCTTCAGCCAATGTGGAATTCAGTCAAGTGGTGTCAAGCAGCTTCCTTTAATGTTCCTCAAAATTGCACAACCCCTCATCTCTTATTATTTAGAACTTCCATCCAGCTAAAGGCTGACATGTTAATGCAATGCCCTGGAAGTTCAGATATTGTTTAAGAATGATCCAAATAAGCTGCACATGGGCCAGCAAATGTGGTTCCCTCACCACAAATGCAACCCCCCCCCCACTCACCACCGCTGCTCTGTCTGTCTCTTCCTGTCCCCACACATTCCAGCTCTTCTGTGTGCCATAACACACCCACTCAGTCTCTCCCACTGTGTATAACGAAAAACAAAACCTGAGCCCTTGTCCTGTTTTTATTATTATTATTATTATTATTATTATTTAATCATCACACAATCATGTAAAAAAAAAAAAACTAAAAAAATTATTGACAAAACACAAATGGAAAGTGCATTTAATGAGTCAAAGCCATTTCATACATAATGGAAGAAAATTGGCCGTTCTCCACCTCTCCATATTTCATAACACATTGTCATATACACTTGATGAAAAGCTTGTTACATAGCCGATGTGTCTGATGTGGGTGTGATTGTCAGCAGCAGAGTTAAAGGCAGTGTAGTGTGTGTGTGTGTGTGTGTGTGAGAGAGAGAGAGAGAGAGGGTCTGAATGTGCAATAAGCACACACAGCAATAGTCTTTCAACACACACCCTGCTCTCTGCCGCCAATTGCGTAGTGTAACCTATAGAAATTTACAGCTGAACATGAGGGGAAATGTGCTGCGTTCACTGTTCTCATAATGGGCTGTTTTAAAAACAATCAAAAGCTTCCATTGGGATAATTGATTGCTGGCATTTGGGTACTTTGTTGTGTAGTTAGCAAGGGCATTTTTAATAAAAGACAACATTACTGAAGTGGTGATGTTGTCACTCAAGCGTTGGGAGCTTTACTGTGACGACTTTATTGTTTTTGGCTCTGGTGAAGATAGATCCTCGTCTCTTTTTGTATTCATGTGCTGCTGGTGTTTCTGCAAATACAAAAGCCCTCCCTGGTCGAAGACTTTTCCAGACAGAGGCGTGTCCAATGCAGCAAATCCAAGAAATCTTAAAGCTTGGAAGAATTGTAGTATTTTTTGTAGCAATTATAGGAAAAAGTGTTTTGCAAATTTGTATGTAGGTATGTATTAATCCTCTCCACTACAACTACAGATCATTGACTATCAATGTGGACATATAATCCAAAAAAATCGCAGCAATTTTTCTATTGCTCCTCCTGATCTTAACATTTCCAACCTAACAGCAGAAATAAACATGTTTTGTGGCAGAAATTGTTTCAGCAACTCTATTTTATAATCTCCATTCATGGCAAATACACGGCCGGCATTTTTTATATATTCCAAGGTGGCTTCAAAGCGCTTTAGAAACCTTTTTTTTTTCTTTTTACAGTAGATTGTAATAATCAAGTTTCACAGCAAAAGAAACTCACACATGACTCTTTCAATTGGTTGGTAACAGAGTAAAAAGGACTTCAATGTCTTGCTCAGGCACTTTTTTTTTTTCTTTTTGAATTCCATCACATTTCATTCTGTTGAAACACTATACAAGCATTTGACAGAATTCTCGAGAACTGTAGTCTGTGTAAAACATTATTGAGTCTTAATGCTTCAGTTATGACCCTTGGGGTACTTTTACATTTATACAACACGCTGTTTGTTGAACTAGTTCATATCAGTCATACCCCAGCCTTTTACTTCCCCTGACCCATGAATGAGCTTGGTTTAATGCCCAAGACCAGTGGAAGAGTCTTGGGGGTTGCTGATGTTTGCATAAATGAAGTTACATGCTTGCTCACGAGCTATAGAAGTTTATGAATGAGTGTAAGATTGGAGCTGGCATCTTTGAAGACACGACGGAGGTAATGTATGGACAACCAAGAAGGGGATTATGTTGCAAGGGCTGTTTACAAGTTCCTACTTTTTGTTTCACCATGAAATTGGGTTGCCATAGCAATCTGCTGCAACCAAGTACAGCGGATTACCCTTCCCCAACTCTGAAGAAGCCATATCGAAGTCTTTAAAATCACTTTTGAACCCCACAGGTGGAATGTATTCAGTAGTATTCAGGCAGATTTTAGATTCCAGTATCACTTCTACCCCATCGTCGTCCAGCGATGTGATGGATTCATGTCTAACGAATAAGAACTGTGAAATCAGACACACTGTGGTCAGGGAGCGAACATTATAGCTTCATAACTGGCAGACTTTCTGGCGTCATTGGAAGAAATTAAATGAGGTGACACAGGAGCTATCCTGCTGCCTCCGTCTGCCAGTGTTCATTCCTTGTACTTGCAGCTGTCTTGACGCTGGATCCCAGCTCATGTTGCGCCGTTGTAACTCTTACCCACTTTGCCCACTTGCATGGTAGATGATTTAATGGAAGTATAATAACAGTACTGAAGAATTGCGAGAGCTAAGAACACTGGCGCAAGAAATTGCTGCCATTGTGGAAAAACAGTTTGAGTGGGATTGTGGGGATTTTCACATCCTTATATTAATGTAATTCCTAAATGATTTCCAGCAGAAGGCTCTTAGTTCTCCTTAGGGTGTAGGTTAAAGGTCAGGGGCTGGCTACACTTGGGAGTTGGAAGGAATTTTATATCTTGAATGAGGATATCGCTGCAGTTTGAACGCTTGCTGAGATGGAACTAGAACAATGGTAGAGATGGAGGTGAAATGGGGAGATAAACCCTTCAAACCACAGAATTTTTTTGTTTCGCTTGAATGCAAGGCACAGACTGACGCATCCAAGACGTTGCCCTTGTAAAAAGATGAGACAGAGTAATAAACCAAATGGGGATTTCCAGTGATTCTCATTCATCTTTTGCCATATGAAGTTCATAGAGCTTACCATAGACTCATGCTTCTCTGCTCAGTGTTGTTTTTGATGGCCAATGACATCCAACAATACTGATGTTTCCTGCTGTTTTAGTATTTTTTCCTTCCTTTTGTCTCCCTCTGTTTTCATTTATCACAACCATATGATGGTCTCCAGCAGCTCTAATGTACATCTGTGTGCTTTCCTTGTATATAAGATATGATTTAATCCAAACCGACTGAGTGACCCGTGAACTCGGTGACTCACATCACGTTGCAAAGACTGGCTCCGCATCTTGTGGGAGCCGGGGCAGCATGAAAATGACAGACTGACACACTCAATTTACGACCAGAGAACAGGGTGGCTTTTCAATTTTAGGCAGCCCTCGATTGAGACATCACATAGACCCAGACTCTCCTAATTACACACACAGAAACGCACTCACACACACACACACAGGCAGCTAGAGTAAAGTTACTGGCTAGACACAAACTGCGGAGGCAGATAGCCTTGTCTAACCTCTTGATTTAAACAGTCTGGCAGCGGAAGGGAAAAAGAAACACGCACACGCTCACACAATCGCTACCACAGTCATTATTAGATCGATTTTCCCACAAATGGGGAAACGATGCAAGGAAATGAACGAGATCAATAGACAAACCACCAGGGGAGCGTCAAATCAGCTCAGGGAAAGTAAGAAGACAATATTTGATTCGTGTGGCCAGAAGAAGGAAACATTTCCTTGTAGTTGCACATAAGTATCTGTGTACACTCATGAGGCAGTGGACTGTTGTTAGGCATGTTTCTGTGTATAATTTTCCGTGTCTGTGTTTGGAGAAAGGTCATCATTAAGTGAATGTCATCCGCATTATTATAGTATCTTCCTCCGGTGTTGCTTTGTGCGCCTTGTTTCTTGACAGTTTGCATGTGTGTGTTCATGGCAGTGCACCAGTGCGTGTCTGGCCTGTCTCCTCTAGTCCCCTTGGTTGGCTGGTTTGATTGTTTGTGTTGCTGTTTTCGAACTGGCTGCCTGAATGAGGGAGCTGCTCCTCTATGCTCTGCTCTGCTTCAGGCCACCATGGCTTGGCTGGCTGGCAGGCACTGTCTGTGCTGAGGGAGACTAAATATAGCTCACTGCACCAGGAAGAAGACAAACTAGAGAAAGAGAAGGAGGGGGAGTAAGTGTAGAGTACCCTCCTGCAATTAGAAAGTCGAGCTCTGTTGGGAAATTTTAGAGAAAGAGACAGAGGGAACTCTCTCTGAGGCTGTTCTCTTTACGAGCTTGTGGAGTTGTTATTTTGGCTGATGGCTGCTCGAGTGCCTTTTGTGTGAGTCATCAGATTTGACAGAAAGTAACCCAGTTTAAAGGGCACTCACTAATCTTTATAGTAGCTCATTGCAATCTCAAGCACCCAGTGTTTAGCATTGTACATTCACTCTTTAATTAAATCGTTGTGGCATACATGTGGCATTGTGGCCAAATGAGTCACAGAGCAATTACAATTCATGCTTTGAACCATAATTATTCTCCAATATATTAATCCAAACTACAACATAAGGCTGTCATTGATTTAAGGGTCATGCGCACTGTGATAACAGCAGTAGGTTAATTGCAAGTCAAATTGGGTTTAACAGGTCTATAAACATCTGTGTCAGAGATTATGATATCAGGTGTGGTAGTCCAGTCAGCCAGTGCTTATGTGTTTTCATTATGTTTCACTCCACATTGTGGTTCATTAGTGTCAAAGCTGGGGATCATAGCAATAATCACACTGTGACAATTTGGTGCTGAATCTTTGATTGGTTGTGTTTCTGAATTTGGCCTGGGTCAGATTGAGTGATCAAAGACGGACCTCCTCCTGCATTGCTCATATCTATACCGTTGTGTGCGTACTGGTGGGCCTCAGGCTTTTTGTTGAGACAATGTCCGTTGTTATTATCATTAGTTTACTGCACATATATCAGTGTGCCGCAAATACAGACATTTGAAAGCATCCCTTTTTTTCACCAAAGAGCACTGCCATGGTTATTTCTCAATCAAAAAAGAGCCTGTTCAGGAACCTTAAAGCAAACAGATGGCTGTGTGGCGCCAGGCGATTCTTTTCCACTTTGGATCATAGTTATCATCAAGTCTTTTTATCCTATCAACTGTGCAAACAAGGCCAGGTCAGTGTCATATGTGTTGGTGTGATGTGAGATTTTGAAGCACTGCAGTCCTGACATTTTCTTGATGCCGCCTACCTGTGCTTTCATTTGTCTAATGTCATGTGAAGGACTAAAGCTGCCAGTAAAATCTTAAATGTTTTCTGTATCTCTTTTTTTTTACTCATGCTGGCACACACACACACACACACACACACACACGGCCCTGTGCCTGCAGCAATCAGTGCCCTCCCTCTCTCCTTCCCCGCTGGTCTTTTTATCATTTTCATCCTGTCTGAGTCTTTTTCAGGGGTGTTTGGCTGTATTGTATATTTCTGTTCGCTGTAGGGTCACTGTGTTCCAAGGCCGATAAGCAGACGCTGATATCTTATGCTGGATATTATAATTAACCAGATAAGCAACAGACACTGTATATACATGTCATAATATTTATTTCACCTTCATATCAGAGTTATTGTTTACCCTGCATCTAACCAAACCATTTCCCCTTCTTTGTGTGACTTTTTTTCTTCTTCCAGAGTGCTGATGTCAATGCGGCGTCCTTGGGGAAACAATCTGGTATCGCTCAAAGAGCTTCAAAGTCCCGCCTGCTTCTTCTTGTGACTACCAATCACATCTAGAGAAAAGCTGCATTGGACACACCCCTGAAGCACTTTCACAGAGACTGACAGAAAAAGTTTCTCTCCCCCCCCCTCCCGCCCCCCGCTTTCATCTTGTTGGTTGTGGAAACCAACAGGGATGTGCCAAATGACATTCTTGAAAAGATATTTGCTGCTCTCATTCCTTGAGTGAAAGCCAATCAGAGAAGCGTAGAAAAAGATGGAGAATGATGAGTTTTGTTTTGTTTTTTTTTTCTTTCTTTCTCTTGTTGTTGTTGTTATTTTTGTTTGTTTGTTTTGTTTTCTTCCAAGTGAAAAACTTTTATCATTAAGAGTACAGTGGTGGCTGACTATTAAGTGTATGAAAAAGAAAACAGATAGAAATGTATGTCTGCTCAAAAAGTGCCTCATTTTCAAACTGTAGCTGTTTTACAAAGAACTTTAACTCAGCCCGGACTGACTGAAGCTTTGGGTTCTTTTATTTTTATTTTATTTTCGCCATTAATTTGATGTAGTTACATAAAAAAAAAAAATTGCAGCAGAAGATATCAATTAAAGTGGGTAGCACTGGCGTGAGCTTTCGCCGCTTTCATGTCATACGGGATGGATGGTAGAGACTGGGCAGGTTGTCGTGTGAAGGTTTAAAACAACTTTGCATGGTCAATTTGATACAGTAAATTTTGTTGAATGGGGAAATGTGGCTGATGAGAGGCATTTATTTTTTATAAATTATAGGCACCTCTGTGCAATTCAGAGCCAAATTATTTATAAAAATATCATTCCTCATTAACAATTAGGACTTAAAAGTCAACGTGAATGTTACAGTAAATAATAAATCCATTATGACGTGAACGCGGCATTGTGGCTAACATAAATGAGGATGATGGTACTGGCGATCTGCTGGCCTTCCTGTCTACTGTGAGAAATATTAGCATAGCTGCTGTTGACTTACTGCTCATTATAACTCATGGATGTCTCTTTTACTCTATCGATTTCTCGTTTTCTTTTTCCCTCCTAACCTTTTTAACAGAGCCATACACCGGAAGTATTGAAACACACAGGCCTGAAACAAAAGGCACTTACAGCAGGGGAAATAGCAGCTCGCTACCTGGCTACAGCCAGCTAGGTCAGATTAACATATTAGCATCATGCCAGGACATAAATTGACCATCCTGCTGACTGCGGCTCAGGGAGAGACCCCTGACAAAGTGATAAGCAATCCCATTAGTGCTATTAGCTCCAGACACTTGTGTCTCACTTAATCCCCCTTCATCTCAGGATCCTAAACAACATACGGTACATACAGCTGAGGATAGAGTCTCTATCAATAGCCAAGCTAATGCTAGCTTTGTAGCGGTCAGCATACTGCTTTTAGCACCAGAAAGGGGGTCAAAGGTTATTCAAACACTTTCACTATGAAAACTGCTCATTTTTTTGTCACTTATTTCATATATTAAGGTACCAAACATTTTAAGGGTAAAGTTTTTACACTTTTAAACTGGTTAAAATGAAAGTGCTTTGACCTTAAATCCGTGATTAAGACTCTCTTTCTATCTCCTTCCCTCCCTCGTCTAAGTCTTTTGCTTAGCTCTTACTTTAATCTCTGCTATGCATCAGCACTTAAGTGCCTGTCTGTCTCTCTGCCCCATTTTAGCAGCTAGCACTCATAGGGCTGTCCTAGCAGAATATATCAAGTCTATTTTATGGGTGTCTTTTTTCTTTGTCTCTTTTGGCTGTACAGTTCTCATGAAATAACTTGTTCATGTTTGCTTGGTGTGACATTGATCTATCAGACGACTTGACCGACAGCCATGGTCCTATTTGGAGGAGTTTTGGACTGTTTCATATTGTTGGAAATGGAGGACAACCATTGCAGGGCCATCAGTGCCAAATGACATCAACGACAGACTAAGCTGTTCTCCTCACCAACAGCACCTCAAGAAACAACCTTTTAGCTCTCAAGTCTGGGCGTATTGCTTTGTTTTCCTTAATAATGTAACCTTTTTGTGTTTCGCCGTTGTTTTCTTTTGCAGCGGGGGGGACGAACTGTGACATATCTCGCCTCGCAGTCTGCTGATGTGACTCCTGGAGATAAAGGTCATTGTGTAGACTTGCGTATGCTTTAACCTTGAATTTTCCTATGACTTTGACCCGAGCATTATGAAGAAATGCATGAAGAGAAAGAAAAGGCCACCGTGAAAAACAGCAACAAGAAAATATATAAATGTCTGAATACATGTTCATCTACATAACACCAAATTGTACTCATGTGTTTGCCTGTCTGCTTTGGGAAGTTCATGAACTTTCTCACTCTGGTCACATGACTGTTGGGGGTAAGGGGGGACGAGAGTCTAACAATGCAGCTTTAGTATGAGCAGATTGGGATCTGTGGTTGGAATTGCCCCTAATATCAGTTACTAACTGGGGAAAAACCATTTAGACTTCGAAGCAGGTTGGACACATGAAGCCAAGGCATTTGCATCCAAGCAGACTCTCAGGCAAGCACATGAGGGCAAGTTGAAATGTCTCGTATATTTTGGAGGTGTTCTTGTACTGACATTGAGCAATTTTCCGCCACAACAGATATGCTTGAAGGTACATGTAGTGTAGAAAGAAAGCGTACAGACTTGCTTTCAGTCCTGACTAGCAGACATTATTATCCTGCCATTTAGAGTCCCCTTCCAGCTCTGAGCATCTCATGAACTTTTCCGTGAACCACATTTTTACTGTCAAACTGCCTACAGTCCTGAAAATGTTTTGCAGTGACGGCCTGTAGCTAAGTCCTCAATGGTCGCAGTCACATATCGTGATTAAAGTTCCTTTGGGAGAGCTCAGACGAATGGGGGGTTCAACGATTTAAGTGGCTGCATGATTTCATTCATTGCTTTGTTGGGTGTTTGAGGTATTCATAAAACGTGCAGGAAAAGTGCTGCTGCTGATCTAAATTGTTTTATCCCTTACTCCTGTTCCCCTAAGGGATGGTACTGAATGGAAATATTGTGAGATTTGCCATTGATGTAGGCAGTTTTACTTCTGTTGCTTGAGGAAAAAAAATCTGACTAAAAGTCAAAACAAGAAAAGGACTTCTGGCTTCTTTTGTTTCTGTGAGCAGCTGCTGAGTTTCCTATTCACTGATGTAATAGGGACGATTGTTCAAAAGTGGCAGGCAGAAACGCAGAAAAACAACAGTGCTACTGATCTACGGCGGGGAAGAAGAGAAGCAGAGGATGTGACAATTTACTGGCTGAGGCGAGTGTGAACATCTGCACGAAATGCCACAGACACAAGCTGGCTCATGCCCCTCACACACACACTCACTCTTTGACTCACACACAGTCGCTCATAGAGGCTGCGACCACAGCGCAGATGTCACACTTTATTGTGGAAAAGAAAACAGCCTGATTGTTAATCCACAAAGCCTTTTTAGCCACACTAGACACACTCACAGTTCCCATTGATAAGATCATTTGCACTCAAGTTTGGCAGGTTGCCAGCTGAGTCAATCACTCGTCTTACCGGTAATTTGACCAACGTCTTGTTTAGTAAGTGAGCTGTCAAACCTCCTTTTCTCTCCTTTGAAATTGCAGTTCTCTGATCACTTAGTTTAATGAAGTAAGCTTCTTTTAGCCATCGTGAATCTGTGCCTTTCTCTTGTTATTGTTAACATGTATGGGGTCTTGTATCATCCTTGTCCACAGATGGCCGAGCAATTTGACTACAGCCGGGTGTGACTGGGGCTCCGTAGGAATTAATAGAATGGGAACACACACATACAGATCACACTAGCACCTGCAAAAGCTCTCAATTTTTTTACTGAGGAAAAATGGTGTTCGACAATAACTGTCTCGGTAATACCTGCATGAAAAGATAAGCTCTCGCACTCACATTGAGAGCATGACTGAAACTGACACTGTGGCCTATGTCCTATTGGTTCTCTTTACAGCTCCTGTTCCCCCTTTTGTTCACTTGCATCTGAAGTAGTGATGCCCACAGGGGGTATTCCTACCTCAGCTTTGCTAGCTTGAAAGATATTTCGCCTTTCCCATGATGCACTTGCACAAGCATTGTTTCTGTTCAGTATTAATTTTTTTCACCATGACAAGAGAATGTTCCCCATGATGCACTTTCTCAAAAAAGCCAGGGCTTTCATGAATGAATGGTCACCGTTCTTTTGACAGAAAGCCAAGGAGAGCATCACTCAGAAAGTTTTCACTCTCCTTCAGTTCTTAGGTCGATGTGAGGAGACAGATGAGTTCAGTTCTGACCCACATTCTTATTCCCAGGGATGTTTGTGTGGATAAACAGAGCAAGATGAAAATGTAGAGCACTATCAGCACAGCTCGGATAAGGAGGAGTTGAGGCGGGCAAATGGGCACAGCTGCCATCTGGTTGTCGTGGCGACAAGCAATCAATTCCTCCCGCCGCTACAGTGGCAAACCTCTCTGGCCATGACGAGAGAGGAGGAGGGATACTGGACGCTAGCCAAGTGAAGAGGACACTGAGTTCAGTCACAAAGAGGTGCTCTGGCCAGAAGCCAACAGGTAGACCTGTTGAGTCTGAGCGGGCGATGTATCATGTCTTCTTTGTGTGCATGTGTGTGATGTTTGTGATCATCTTCCAGCGCAGCTTACAGTTACATTAGATGGGCCTATCAGACAACAACAGCAGAAATAGACCCGCTAAGCGTTGAGCATTGATTACAGTGCTTGCTTACACACTGCAGGATGTTACAGGAATGTTTGTACTGTGTCAGAAAATCTCTCACACAAAAACCACAAGACCTATTTGGTTGCTGTTCTGGGGCTTTTAATTACCTCACGTGAAATTTTAAAGAGCAAACTTCCATCTGTTGATGAAGGTTGTGTGAATTTGGAGAAATTGCTTTGAAGCTTAGGTCAGTGTCCCAATAATTCACAGACTTTTAAGACCATCTCATTTAACTTGGGCGTGATGTGAAGATGCTGTTGACTATTTTCAGGGCCCCATCGTGATTAAATTCTTATGAAATAGTCGGTAACCATCTCTCCAATGTCTTTCAAATTAAACAGTGAGCTTTACAATACTTTTTGTAACTCATGTCCAGACTTGCGACACGCTTTAATATTCACCACAGCAGAGGTGGCTGCCTGCCCCACTCCTGATGCTTTGTGTCTCATGATAAATTTGGTTAGTCAAGCCCAGAGCAACAATCACACTCATTAAAAATGTCCCAATTTCTATGTGAAGCAGGCCTTTGTCCTCCTTCCCAGACAGTGTCATATGTTGATGTGACTGTTTATGTAACCAGTTACTAATGTTTACACCAAAAGCAATCTAAAATATAAATTAAGCATGTGAAAAATACATAAATGAGGAACCCTCCCTCACAAAAAAAGTCTGACTACCTTGTTGTAGGCTGAAAGACAACTTGATATAACTCAATGTCTGATCCCTTCTCCCCTTCAATGGTTCTCCCATAATCCTGAAGTGGATGTGTTCTACTTCAGTCAAAAGTCACTGTATAAATCTGCTCAGCACTTTCTCAAACCTGTCAGCAGTCTGATATAAAGGAGGGGCACAAACCTCCACTCTGATGTATGTCCAGGCCTCTTTAATAGAGCCGAGATTGCTATTTTTATGGTGTTTACATCATTGGTACTTGGCCTTGTGGATCACATTCAGTCCATACTGCTGTATGTTGGCAACAATACAGGAAGTCTTCCTGTCTTTATGACTTCCTCCACAGGAACCACGCTGGATAAAGGACACGGAAATGGCTTTTGCCCCCATAGCAGATGTGGGAATGTTCATGTCAGCACAGTTTCATGATCCCAGGGGTGTATCTGTAGATATTTATGTTTTTTTGTTATATAATTCCACCACACAAGTTCTATCATAGGTAAACCGACTGTATGTATGTTGACCCAGCCCATAAAGCCCTGGATTATAATCAGTGCACTGCAAGATGCTTCCCTTAATCCCTCCTCAACTTTCCTCTCCACGGCACTTCATATAGGTTTTAGGGCAAAGTGAATCACTGTATACTCAATAAAGTTAGCTTACAGACACAGTCATGGTCAAACTCAGTGGCTCCGATGGTCGGGTCCATCTGCTGCATGGCATGTGAGGTAATCTGATCCACAAATGCCACAGCCGACGCCACCATTTTCTAATGTATTTCCAGCTCTCTTTTCGTTGCCGCCCCCTCTTTCACATAGTGTACTTAGCCAAACAAAAAGCCTTTCTCTGTCTTTCTCTCCCTCCCTTCCCCTTCCCTGCCTCTTCACCACCACCATCGAACGCTCACCCACTCTATCCATCGCCCTCTCTCGCTTCACGAGGGAGTGTTTGCCCTGGTCATGGATTTATCTTTATCACGGGATGCATAAGAAATTACCTTTGTCACTACATAGCTGCTGGCTGAGAAAAGGGAAGTTGACTAAGAAAAAGTGCCACATGGAGTGAGAGTTCGGGAGGGAAAAGGAGTAGCGGAAGAAAGAGGAGGGCGTTTTGGGGGGAGTGGTGGTGACTGTGCGGCCCCTGTGCTATATTTTCCTTGAAAGCTCCCTGAAAACCACAGACACATGGTACAGAATTCCCATCACAGTAGGAGAGGGGGGTGGGATGGAGGTGGGGGGCAGCTTTTGCAAGAGAACACCACACTGTGATCAACACACACACACACACACACAGCACTTTTATACATGAGTAGACACACTAGGAAAAGAAGGGAGTGTGTGAACCAGATCCACAAACACTCAGCTGCACAAAAGGCAGCGGAGAAAAAGGGGCAGACTTTGAAGGTGCCGGCAGGCCAACGCCTTGACATGCCAGCACACAGAAACCTCAAAACATCATCTCACCTTAATACCTTTCGGCTCTGTGGGAAGATGGACGGGCTCACTTTCCACGGGTATTGGGAGGTGGTGGTCGGTGGGGGTGGCATTAATCCAATGTACAATGTATTTAACTTTGACTGGCAGATCCCTCCACCCTCTCCTCACTTTGGGGCCCCTTCTAGCAGCAGATTGGGTACAAGAGTAGAGCTGGTATTTAGGTGGAGCTGGCTGACTGGGAAAAGGTGAAGGGTTGGGTGGTGTGAATGGGCCTGTTAGGAGCTGTGATCTTGACTTAGCGTGGACCCAATGCCCCCTGAAGGCTGAACACCCAATGGGCTGATTGATAATGATGTAAGTGTAAACATCAATTTTGCTTCTAACTGTTCGTTTGTTTTATTTTAATCTTAGACAAACCAGAATCCATAACAGTAATTGTGTGATTTATCTTGTCTTCTTCAGCTTGTTTTGTAAATTCCTCTTGCTTTAAAGTTATGAACAGCCACCGCAGCACAAGGACCGCAACAACCTCAACTTCAGGTCACATGTTGGATTGTTAAATGGGCGAATGTTGCCATCTCGTGGAAGATTTGAAACTTCCAAACTGATTAACCGTGCAAGTTATTTAACCATCTGCATCCATAGGGGTGTTTCCTCAAACCCAATCGGCTCATCTTAAATGGGCAGTTAGTATTAACAACATAGATAGCATTAGAAAAAGCACCTTTGTGTGAAAACAGCCAAAAATATTTGTCTTGAAGCCAAAATCTACTGGAACAAATCAAATAATGACTCACTCTTTGTATTAATGGTTTGGCTGAGCAACGGAAAGACCCTCTTATAATACGAAGGCTAAATTTTTCCATCTAGTAGTATGTTAAACGAGTTGTTAGAGACCAGCATGCTGAAACAAAGCTGAGATGGAAAATCTGTGTCAGCAGCACAGTGAGTAGCTGCTGCCTGCCTGGGAATGAGGACAAAGGGATTGGGAATACAATCAATTTATAAAAAGCCTTGAGTATGACCTCCCTGTGCTTTCCCTCTTCATACTTCAAATTACATGATGCAAAATATTTGACAAATGAGGCAAATGTAATTTTTTTTTTAAATTCAGTATTTTCAAATAATTCACAGCATTCCCTGTTTTCTTTTCGTCAGGCTGAGTGAAATAATGAACGAAACAGGAAGCAGTTGGTTTGGTGATTGATAAAAAATGAACCACAGAGCTGTAGAAATTGACTTTCATCAGTGAATAACCTCCCAATCAAACTATTATCACTCATTATTTTTTTGCACCGCAACCTTGTGGGTTATATTATGCTGCTGAGAGCACCATCTGTTACAATTTTTAATGCCTTCTGTTTTTTCAGTATGGTAAGTCTTTCAATATTTTTTCTTTTACCCACTGGGCCCTTTTCCCTGTGTCCTGTCACTTAAATCAACCTTGTATGACAAAAAAATGTATTTTAAAAAAGCCATCTTTTTCTTGGCCACTCACCGCTAGACTATAAAAAGGTCCCTCTCTAAAGGGAATGCTCTCCCATATAATGGATTAATAAAATATTTTTAACTACTTTGACTATTTGTCCATTTTTAGCACAAACCACCACATACTTCAGACTTTTCTGACATTTTCTAAATAGCCAAGAACCAAAAAAAAGAGACTTTTCCTGCTTTTATTGGACCTTCTGGTGCACATAACATCATTTCTCATTATGAGCCAGCTGCATTGACTTGAAACAGATATTCCCAGTTGATATTCGTAAATAATCTAGCTCTAACAAATCCTTGTTTAGTCCCTGACTCCTTATGGTATCGGTTGACAAAACATCAGACAGATTAAAAATACCACTGCCACTTTCTTGGTTATCCAGCAAAGCATCAAATGTTTTCATTTCACTGGCGTTTGCTCTGATTTTAAAATCCAGCGTTTTTTTCTCAGCGCTGCTGAAATCCACCACTTCATCCTCAGCGTTCGCATCAGGACTTCTGCTTGTATTTCCCCTGCTATCCACTCCATCATCAGGGTTTAAGGTCCAGTGCCCCGGCTCTTCCTCCGGCTTGGTCACGGCTGTAGTATTCAGAAAATAATCTTTTTCAGTCAGTGCAGTTGGTGTCTGGGGTGTAGCTCTGACACTGTTGAATGAAGCACTTCCAAGAATATCATCATATAGGACAGCTTTGAACCTGGACAGCCGTGTGGGCAGCCTGACAATGGCTGCATTTACAGTACCATTAATCAGAGGAGTAAAGTCCTTGAACTTTCTGCTGTTAATGTATGTTGTTTTCACAAGTTTCCCTCTCAGTGGGCTGCTGGTGGAGGTGTTGGACAGACTCTCCCTCATCACAGCTTTGGATCTGTTGGCCGGTCTTAGCTCAGATGTTGGTCTGGATTCAACCTTGAGGATCCCTGCTGATCTGAGATGAGCTGAAGAGACCCTGGGGGTCGGTGATGTAGCAGTTGGATTTTGTTCAATGTGTTTCCCGTTTGTTTTCACAGGTGCATTTCCAATTCTGTCTTGAGCGGACTGAAGTCCCAGAAAAGGGAAGAGTTTCCTGTCCTTTCTGTACACGTCTGGTATGAGCGGGCCGGTTTTCACTGATTTGGGACCTCCTGTGCTCTGTAGAAGAGGTCCAGTATCTTTTTTGCTTGGCTCATTTAGCTCGTTTCTCCTCTGTGCTGCTCTGTCTGTGGTTTCTGTTTGTTTTTCAGCTGTTTGGTTGTACCTTCTGATGATCATGCTGCCTTTGGGTTGGAAGATCTGTGAGCTCCCAAGTTGAATGCCTTGCTGACCTGTAGCGGACATGTGTGGGTTTCTAACTAAAGTTTTGGCTCCCTCACGTGGTTGAAAACCTTTGAGACCATCTGTTTTTTCATAGACTGGGACTTGTCTGTGATCTCGCCTGCTGTCTTTTCTGGCATCAGCCGGCAGAGTGTGGGCATCCTTGAATCCTGATGAGAACAGCCTTGACGTAGAAACAGTTTGGATTAGAGCTGAAGAGTCAGAATAAGAAGTGGAATAATCTGTAGATGTGCTCTGACGTTTTGCTGGCACTAAAGAAGGTGGTCTTCTCTGGCCAAAACTATATTTTGATGACAAAGGGGACTGTAAATTTGCTGTTTTAAAGTTATAGTTCTTTCCTTTGTCAAAGCTGTGTCGTTGAGAGTTTTCACTGGAGGAGGAAATAGATTGCCTTTTAATAGCTGGTGACGGAAATTCTTCAAACCTGATACTGTGACTGCTTTGCATGGACTGTCCTGGTTTGTAAACATGAGATGAACCTCCCGTTGTTATATTTCCAAGAGATTTCTCGCTGCTAGTAGCAAAGCTATCCTGTCGAACTACATGAGAAATGGGACTAAAGCCTTCGTTAGTCCTGCCTTTCCCAGAGGCAAAATGGAGTTGAGTGGCAGGATGCATGCCAGGGACAAGTTGTTCTGTGGTGAAAGTATTAAGATACCGTGGCTTGGCAACATCTTCCTTGGTTGGATCTTCTTTGTGCAATTGTTGGAAATTTGAAGTAAATCCCCTGTAAATTTGTGCATTAGAGGTTTTCTGCCTGTGTGGCACTGTGGTGAAACCATTTGAAGCTTGTTGCACACCATCTGTTGCTTTATCAGCTGAGGTCTGGGAGTCCTTGAAGAGATAGGACTGCACCTTTCCGTGTCTCAATGCCTCACCACTGGTCATTAAGCTTGGCCTCTGAGAGAAATCTGTAATGAATGGTGTCAGTTTTTCTGGTCTGTGCTTGTCTTTGATAACAGATGCTTCTATGCTATCGCTGATTGATGGTCCAGGAGAGACTGTTTTACCTGCAAAGCTGAGAAATTTTCTTGATTGAATCCCACCCGATGTACTCCGTGCTCGAACCGCAGGGAGCTCATTTGTCCCTTTATAGCCACTGTTATGTCCTCTAGGAGTCGGCACTGAAGCACTCCAGTATTCACCAGCCCTTAATGGCCAGGCTGTTTTAAATGTAGACAACTTTGGAGAAACATTTTTCGGGGCTTGTCCTATGCTGTGGGATTTCTCAACATCTTTGTGGTCCCAAACTTGTGATAAACCAAGGCTCTGTTTAAAGAGGCCACCACCTTCTTTTTGAGATGGTTTTCCATTAATCAGTGGGTGTGAATTTAGTCTGGATGTTAGCTTTTCAAACCTCTGTCCCTCCTGCTGAGAATGACGAGTGAAAGTGCTGCCTGCTGGCTTGACTCCACTAGTGCTGCGACCTCTCTGTATTCGGACCAGTGTGTTATCTGGGCTGTTTTCACTGTAATTCAAACTCCCTCCTTGAAACCATAAATTGTTTGACCGATGATCATTGATTGACAGCACAGCTCTAGATTTCCCAATCCTCTCCATTTCACTCCCTTTAAGAGTTTGGAGTCCAGTTTCAGTTGACAGAGTTCCAGCAGAGAGGGGACGGTGTGAGCTGAATGGAGTAAACGGTGATCTCAGGACAACGTACTTGACTCCAGTGTCCACTTGGTTTGTCATGGGACTGGCTACAAGTAGAAAAGAATAAGTAAATAACAAAACCCAGTAAACAGGGATTCATACATCACAAGATAGTGTTAGCTACAAAGACACCCCAATCAACTAAATGTTCTTATATTCACCAACTTTTTTAATGTTTATTCATATTCATTTATATCATGTTTAGCACTTTTAGTTTAAAAAGATCTAATGGGCTTTCAAACTTGTTTACTAAAGCGATTTCCCCCACAACCAATACAGCTTTGCATCTTGACATTATTCAGAGAGCCACCAGAATAAAATACTAGATCACTGAAACTACAGACTGTGCAGCGTTGCCCTACAGACACCCACCTCTTGCAGCACCTGAACACATGAAAATCAACAGGACGGCTACATGGATGGGCAGGGAGAGAAACATGACTCTGCAGAGGGAGTAAGCAAAAACGCTCAAAGAAGTATTGGTGCCATTTATGCAAATCCTGTTTGTGCGCATTCCGAAAAAACACCACACTCAAACTTCAGCTTACCTCAAGCAGAGAGTAAATTTATCTGACATGGCAGAGATCTTCTTCCCAGGTTTGTAGGATAGTCAAAAGATAAACCCAAAGTATGTTGTGCTGGTGTTGGCAATCCCAATATTTACCTTTTGA
The DNA here is from genome assembly GCF_900963305.1 of Echeneis naucrates. Taxonomy (NCBI): domain Eukaryota; kingdom Metazoa; phylum Chordata; class Actinopteri; order Carangiformes; family Echeneidae; genus Echeneis; species Echeneis naucrates. The sequence goes on along the minus strand of NC_042528.1, from coordinate 5,291,880 downwards.
AACACACAAGAGGAACATTGAGGAGATTTGCTGCTCTGCTGCAGGTTGAGACTAATTGGAAGCAATAAAGTTCACCTGGTTCATGAAAGGTCACTTCCTGGAACTGTCTGAGTGGCCGTTTCCCTACTGAAGCCCATTCTTACTCACTGCCAGTGATGTGTCTTTAGTGAACGATTTGGTCATTTTGAACTAATCTTTTGTATGAGTCGGGAGTAACAATCATCTCAGCGGGTGATTTGTTCTTTTTTCCCTGGTCCGCACATGAACGCAGGCGCAGATTTGTCTTTCTGCCGCATATTCTCTGTGAAGGAATGAGTGATTCGTTCACAACTCATACCTAGAGGTTTTCTGGTCTTTCCTTCATTATTCACGTGGTTACAGCAGTAACATGACCAATGCTGCTGTGAGGAGAGCTATCTGACCTTTGCGTGAAAGTTAGTGTTAGCTATGTAGCTATGGCCTTCCCGTTGGAACTAATTCATACGCTACGGATCTTCAGGTTGACTAAAGTGAATAGCCATCATAGAATGTGAACTTTTGAATAGGCAGAGCGCTCTCCTACCAGCAAATGAAGTAATCAGTAATTTCAACTTCAGTAGGCTATGTGTATGTGTATTGTATGCCAAGTGAAGCAAAATGTTGCTCTTCAGTGTTTGAAATCTGTGCTTTTTCTGTCATTACTCAAATGACAGCTACAGCGCCACACTGGTTCCGATGAACGAAATGAACAAAAGACTTAAAAAAAGATTAATTCATTTTACTGGATGAGATTAAAAGACCTGAGTCAGTAAAAAGATCCGAACTTCTCATCACTCCTCACTGCAGTTTCTTCTATCTCTTCCTCAATTTCTGTAGTTGCTCTTCCCTCTCTTTGAAAATTTGCTTCTCACGTGAATTTCACGTTCATTTTAACGAGGTACACCCAAATTCCTGTCCCAACACTGAACAAAAGAAGCCACAGGAAGTCTCAAAGTAAAGAAAAGGCAGAATTCTTTTATTTTGCCTTAAATATGTAAAAGCCATTAAAAAAATAAATACATTCACAGAAAAGAATAAATATCAAATACTTTTGTGCATTAGTGCATCCATAAAAAGGAGCGCTCTTATACAGTAGCTCACTATTGGTCTCTTTTTGTTTTCCCTCTTATTTCAGCTTCTTAGTGATGGTCCTCTTCCTCATCATCATCATGTTGGGGGGGCTTTGTCAATAAATACAGTAGCACATTATCCAGGGTCTCTGGGGCTGGTGGCAGCTCAAAACATGTAGCAGGCCATCAGGGTGAAGTTCCTCAGGTCATCCCGGTCCATACAGTCTGTTGAAGGAAAAACAAGACACATTAGAAAAATGAAAAAGTTTGGTTCACTAGTTTAAAAAATGGCTTATTTAAGTCTTCTAGAAATCAGCAGTAAAAAATAAAATGGGGCACAATTTACACAGAAGATAAGCCTGAGACTGAAATGAGCCATGTCATTTGTGGCCTACCATCTGTAATTTATTGATATTTACTTATTTATATTCATAGGTTTATTTATTTATTGGCATTTCATAAAAATAAAAGCCGTAGTTAGGACCCCCCCAAATACAAACCCATCCCTTCTTTGTTTACTCAGACTTGTAAGAACTTGCCCGTATTTATGAGACAAACACAATCTACTCACTTTCTCTGTTGTTTGAGCTCTTCCCGCTGATGATCCGCCAAATTTTCTTCCATGACAGCCCGAGCTTCCGAGCAGCGGATCGCCCGGAGGGGTCCCGGTCCCGGTCCCGGTCCCGGTCCTGGGCCTGAGTATCGGGAAGCGCCTCCTCCCGATCGAGCAACCCAGCGGCCCAAAGCCGCTCCAGGACCGTCTCATCCACCCTGAGCTCGGCTCTCATCTTCCCCTCTGCGGAGATGGGTGTGATCTGCCGGCACAGCGGGCAGACGATGGCCAGCCCCGCTCCGGGACTCGGCTCCTCGGCTCCCGGGGCCCGGGACAGGGCCAGCAGGCAGCTCTCACAGAAGCTGTGCTCGCAGAGCAGCTCCCTCGGACACCGCCGACCGGCGTCGTAGGTCCAGTAGCAAATCCCGCACTCGAACTCTGAACACATGTTGCTGCGTGTCGACGGCACTGGGCTCCTGGTCTGGATGGCTCCAGCGGAGGGCTGCCCTGATTTATACCGACGCTGAGGAAGTGCGTAGGACGAGGAGGAACTCTGATCAGCTGGCAGCAGCGGAGGTTGGAGCTAAATAAACACACAAAAAAATGACTCACCCAGCTGTCCCGAAACCAGAGGACTGTCACACACACACACCCACACACAGATGTGTGGGATGTTGAACATATGCGTGTTGTTGGTTTACACTTGTTAATCCATACACACACAGTGTAGTCACCAATTATAGTCAGGTAAAAACGGATCCAACTCATTCAACATGTTCTGGTTGTGAATACACTGAACGCAGATTTGGGTGTTTTATTCAAAATGAAGGGTGTCCATTGTTCTTTTGGCCATAAAATGCCATTATCTCAGTCGGTTTCACTCCACTTTATCAGGGTGTGTGTGTGCTTGCCTGTGTGACGTGAAGTCAGCTTTCCCTCTCCATGGTAATTCCCAAACATATCACCTCCTATCAGATGTTCCTCCCTCAAGTCCTTTCATGGTGATTTCCGCTGAAATCTTGGCCAGCACTCAAATGCTCTGTCACTCGCTCTCTCTCTCTCCCTCCACCTTAGTTGTCTTTTCTGCTTGTTTGTTTAACAATCTCTTGATCATCTTTTTAGGGCCTCCCTGCTTTTTTTTCCCCTGCCTGCTTACTGTAAGGATGTTTGGTCTTGCCAAATCACACATTTTAACCCAAATTACAGTAAAATGAAGCATTTTGTGAAGTCAAATGAGGACAACCAAAGCAGCTTCAGTAAAAACTCACATTAATGATTTACTTAACTGTTAGACAATGGCTAATTTTGTGTTTGTTTTTTTTCTTTTTAAAGCAAGGCTTTGTAGTTGTTAATTTAGTTTCAGCAGGCTATTCGTTGTTACTGAAGATAATTCATTCAATCATTCCCAGTAGTGTTTGTTTTTGTTCAGCGCTGTGGTGAATCAAATGCAGTTGGTGTGTTTTACGGTAGCCTGCTGCAGCTCTGGCTTATAATAGACCTCTGAATTGATGTGTCACAACAGTGAACAACATGTCATTATCACTCAACAGGATGAAATAAAGTTCAGAGGTCATGTTGCCATCTTTGGCATTTTTTCCTAGTAATTAGTGATTCTAGTAATTTAATAAAATCGAAAGTAAAAATGAAGCAATAGGTCAATTTTTTTATTATTATTATTCAACCTTCAGGGATTTTTCACTGAGTTTTATTTGTTACCAGCAGGCCTTTTTCAAACAAAAGCTTGTACATGTCAGAGCAGGAAAGTTTTGGGCGAAAATAAAACTGCCTTGGCTCACTGAGAGCCATTTGCAGAAACATCTTCAGTGCTTTCAGTAACGTGGACTTTTTCTGTGATGACAAGTTCAAAGTCTGTTGCTGTCCCGTAAAACCAAAAACCAAAAGACCTGCCTTTGTTTTGGCTCTGCGAAAATGTATTTTTCATATATCCCTTTTATCCAATGGTTTTGACACCCTGCTGGTCAGTGGCTTAGGGCCATCCATTTTGACTAAGAATGGAAAATCCCTAAACGTGTCCAGACATTCACAGTCCCCAGAGGATGATTCTCAACATTTTGTGGATACATTACTGTAAATGTTAGTTCAGATATCCGTGAACAACACAACTTCTGTATTAAGTAACAGTTCTCCTTTCTCAGAATATAGTGGTCAAATTTAGGTGTCACAAAAGTCAATCCCGTAGCATAACAAATAATTTTATCTAAAATTACAGAAGAAGTTGCATAACATGTCTGCACAAGTCTCAGATAGATACATAAAAATAATCCAGGGTGTGACTTTGACAGGTGAGTAATGTGACTATTTATGTCAATAATTCACCTGTTGCCACTTCAACAGAACATGAAAAGCACTTATGCATTAATTATCCTGTCCCTGTGGCTCATTTACTGGCACCCACTAAACTTAAAAACATGTACTCATGATAATTTTTATTTATTATAAATGAATTGTTTTTGTAGATATTTCCAATGAAAACCCCACCTTAAACCAAAAAAAATATACACAAATTCACACTTTGCAGTTTTACAGTTCAAACACGCTGAATGTGCAACAGCATAATGACATAAAATACAAGCAGACTATGATTTAAAGGAATTGAGACTCTAATCTGTCATTTTCTGTCTCTTGTGCCCTGGTTACCATCCCATCGCCAAGGGTTTCATTACTGCTCAGCAAACCACAGAGAGGCATCAGGGGAGAAGAGACAGGGAGACCAGGATGAGCAGAACCAGGTGAGACAGCACAAAAAACAAAAGGCTGCTGGAGAGCCAAGCTGAGACATGCAGGTACAGACTATAAAGACGAATATTTGAGTGGCTAATGTGTACACCGAAGAAGGAGGAAGACACTGTGCCAGGATCAGATGTGTGCCAACACGCCAAGAAGTATGAATTGTGTGTGCGGCAGCTCTGGGGTTGGAGCTGGGTATTAAAGTGTGCTCTGATCAAAGGGCTTTGTGTGGTTGGTAAGTGGCTTTCTTATATATGTCTTAGTTTGTAATGATGGTACACTGTCAGTTGGTAATAATGGGGCAATTCCAGTTTTTCCTTTGGTACAATCATAGTGAAACTGGTTGCAGGCATATATCACCATTGTTTCCTTTCTGCATTTTGTTGGCCATTGTGTTGCGTTTTTTTTTTTTTTTTCCCCTGAAACAAAATACTTATTGTTGATGGCAATCCTATTTTACCCACTATTTTAATTCTGATTGCCTGAATATGAAGTTTACTTTTAAAAGAAAAGGTTTCAGGCAGTGTGTTTCTATGGACAAATTCAGATGAGACCTCACCTGCTAAGCAACTATTCCCCAGCTGCCTTCTTGTTGCTCCCTGTGAGCAACAAACAGGAACAAAAGAGTGTTGGCAAAGTAAAGCAAAATCAAGTTGAGGTTCGTATGAAGTTCAAATGTGTTTCATGTGGCTATGGAAAAGCTGACGCACCAAAACAACATTAGACCAGAGGACTGTACTTAGTGAAACAGTTGAGAATCAGATGAGAGTATTGACACCGTTGTCATGTGTGTTTTTCAGTGGTGCACAATAAAGAAATTACATCTCCCTGCAGTTTACGCTCATTCAATGAACCAGGTCCCTGCTGGTGTCATTTTAAATGCTTCTTAATGTTAAATGTGTTTTTGCTGACATCAGCGTGGCGCTGTGGAGTGACTTATTACTTCCATTCACAGCTCTTCTGTTGTTTTCCTTGTATTTTGTTCCCCAACATCCCGGACACACTCTGGGTGTGTCATGCAAGCCCGCACGCAGCTCTATCGAGCAGGGGTGATTGTGAGTTCAGGGGGGTGAGCGGTTAGATGTCTGAGTAGTTCAGTGCGTGAATGCTATGACTCATGGGCTGTGGAATCTGTTCATAAAACTCAGAGGGAACAAAGCAGCATCCCTGTGGGAGCAGATGCTTGTCTTTAAATGCTTCATAACCTTCTGGATTTCTTTTTGTCTCACAGAAGTAGACTTGAGTTTGATCTTGTTTCCCCTTTACAGATTTGACTGTCTTCTGTTAAGGATTCACAGACATCTTGTTCCCACACCAGCTCCAGCACCCCTCCCTCCCACTATGTCAGGTGATGTTGTCCCAGCTCCGCAGCAGGGAGACTCAGATGCTGCAGCACTCACCCCCGGGGAGCCCATGGATGTGGAGTGTCCCGTCTGTTACCAGGAGTACGACCAGTCCAACAAATGCCCCCGGATGCTGGAGTGCCTCCATGTTTTTTGTTCTGAGTGCCTCCAGAAAATCCAACTGTGCAGCTTTGAGCCGCCCGACCCCCACAGCCCACCAGCCATCCCCTGCCCCCTGTGCCGCCACCTCACACCCTTAGAAACAGGGGATGCCCTTTCCTTACCATGTAACTCCCGCATCCTGGCCAGGCTGCCCCCCATGGCCTTCCGCCTCCCTGTGACCATGGCAACACGCCTGGCTACAGTCACTCAGAGAGTGGTTCTCTCCCTGGAGGGCGACAACAGGGACACCCGCTTCATCATCTTGCCCACTGTCAGCCTACGTGTGCAGCAGATGCACCCGAACAGGCCTTATGGTGCGGCGCCGGGCCTTGTGGGCGAAGAGGAAGTTATACAGCAGAGCAAGAAGACACTGTTCTATGTGCAGCTGCTGGCTGTCATATTTTGGGTTCTGTTTGTGATCATCTGTGTGGTTGGAGTTGTGTTTGGGCCACATATTTTGAACAAAAGAATTTTATAGAACAGAGGTAGTGCCCCCCCTCCACTTTTTTTTTTACAGCAGATATAGTTCTTGACATGGAGTCATGTAAAAAAAACTGTTTTTAGCGCACATAAGAAGAAATAGTTTTTCTTCCTATTTTTATGAATATATTTTTTCCACTGTGGTTGCTAGGACCAGCATATATTAGCACCGATCCTTCTTCACTGTTCTGCGTAGCGGCCCTTCTTTTATTAATAATAGACTGATGAAGAGTTCCCTCTAGTGGTTTGTGTGAAGCTGGATGAACTGACCTCACATCTCGAATATTTAATCATGTTAAATATTTAAAAACATACTCCTCTGAGGTATTGTCATTTATCATTCATATCTATGCTGTTTCCAGTTTTTCCCTGCCCATCTTTGTGCATGCATATATGTGTGTTCAGCATTTTAAAAAGATCAGTGCGTCCACAGTTGTTCTGTATATCTTATCTGTGTGCTATCTATTGTAGTATTATCTTTAATAATGGAATTCAACAGTGATTGCAGGGCTAATGTTTTTTACTCTGTCGGTATTAGTGTACATTTTTCAGATTGTGTTTGATGGATTCAATTATACCACCCTGTTGGTGATTTTTTTAAGATGATATGACTCAGATGATAATGTTTGGATATCATTGTGAATCTGATTTGTCATGAATATTAGCGTTACTGAACGTGAGTAGACCTCATGGAGCACAACTCGATGATGAAATTACAATTACAGATGAGGACATGTTAGAAAAAGAAAAAAAAAAGATGATATTTTCTGCGAATGAGCTCCATGTAAGTTTTAATACAGGAGACCTTACCAAGACAGTTAAGATTGTTGTTAACTATTTACCACCTGTGACCTTTATTATTTTAAATGAAATTATGATTTGGTTGCGTATAAACCCAGTTAAATGTTCCGTTCATCAGAGTAAAGTGACCTTTGGGGCCTCAGTTTGCTTGGTTGTTGATCCATCCCTGCAGTCAAAAAGAATTTAAATAAATCATGTTTTAACCTGTCAGTTATTGTTTTTACTCCAATTGTCAGAATTAACAGCCACATAACGTGAATGAAAACAACACAAACACTTATCCAACTTTATGCTGCAAACACAGGACTTCATTTCATTCCTACTTATTAATGATTTAGTGTTATTAGCTTGTGTTTCAACAAACTCAGAATGAAAACAGTTCATAGATGTAGATAAGTTTTTTTTTTTTTTTAATTATTATGTTTTTCTGTAATAATAAAATGTTGGAGGGGTGGGGGGGGGTGGGGGTGCAGAGGACGTAAAAGAAAGGGGGGGGGGGGTGCGTGTTTACGTCACACGCCGCGTTGGCTCGCTCAAAGTGGAGAAAAGTTTTCGGACCCCCTCCCCTGGATGTTTTTGTTGGGGGAAAAGTTGTTGGTCGTCAGGTCGTGTGAATGTAGCCTGTCCGTCGTTTTTATTTTGTGTTTTTTCTTCGCCTCCTCTCTTCTTCCCCCCCCCCCCCTCCGCCCCCAACTGTAGGAGGGGGAATGTGAGTGTTTAGCCGTGTAAAGTCGGAGTTTTTCAGCAGGTTTTTGAAGGCTTTACGTCCTCCGGCTCGGACTGAAAATCTCAGTGGCCATCATCGTTTCACCTCTGCCGTCTCGTTAGCCACCTAGCTAGCTCCACCGCTAGCTAACTCCCCTACAAAGTTAACGCTACCTCGGCTCTTTAGTGTGTGTTTCTTTTTCTTTTTGTTGTGGTAACTTCCAGCTTTGGAGGGAGGAAAAAGAAAAAGCCACCGCAGAGATGGCGGAAACCAAAATAATTTATCATATCGACGAAGAGGAGACGCCGTATTTAGTGAAGATACCCATCGCTGCCGAAAATATCACTTTGCTGGATTTTAAACAGGTCTTGAACAAGCCGAACTACAAATTCTTCTTCAAGTCCATGGACCAGGACTTCGGGTGAGTCTCTTTTGTCTTTAGCAGAGAGGAGCTGTGTGGTTTTTGCATGCAAAATGAGGGGGTGATAAAAGCTTGAACACGTTAAGTAAACACCCCATGCAAGGTAAATGTGACAAAAGGTGGAGAACGATGCGTTCATGTGCCGTTGTTTTCTACGTGGTTTTCATTTCTCCCAGTGCACGGACAGCCTGGCGAGAAGAAAGAGAAAATGCATGTTTGTTTGCGTGTGTAAAAGGCATGCAATCTTATCTTATGACCGGCTGTAGCATATTTCCCTAATAACCTTTGGAAATAACACGAGGTATAGGCAGAGTGAACTTGAATAAAGCCAGCCAGGTCACCATTCAACCAACACATCCCTAATCAGAAACTGCCAAGTTATAATGACTGCTGATGAATATCTAAGTGCTTCTATAAATACTAAGGGTATGTAGGCAGGGACATTTCTCAGAAAACATCATCATTACAATGGGAGGCATTCCCTGTCCCTGCTGCTTTTCTTTACCATAATCCTCATCCCTCCCTCCCTCCTCCAGTCCATCATCTTGTGAAATCCTCGCCTTTTCTTTCTTTCGGGACTGAAGCCAAGGTTTTGTCTCCCCTCTTTAACACTTTGGCCTGCCAGCCATCCTTTCATTCCCCTGCTTCCTCCCGTCCGCTCCCCTTTCTCTCAACTCAATCCTCTAGAAAGAGCTGTCTCCTCTCCTCTATCAATTAATCTTTTTTTTTCTGTGTGGCTGCTGTGCATTTTCCTGCAGAGGAATGCATGTTTGTGGTTTATTCACCCAGTGAGACCCTTAGGGCTCCTGTTAAATGCATTGTAGTCTTGGATGAGCGTTAAGGCTGGGCTATTTGCCTCTTTTCCTCTTTGGATGGCATCACCACAGCATGTGCCAGGGGAGCTGCAATATCAAGTCCAGCAACAAGATAAAATGCCTTTTCATTAGGTCTTGCTGAGCTGAATATTAATAGCAGCAACATCAATAACTGACTATTAGAGATTTTAGTTTCAGAACCTCAGTGGTAAGTACCTTTTTGAATACAGATCTGCTTTTGCATCCTTGAAATTCATAACTAGAATGTGCTGACAACCATTTAAATCATTTTAGTTATATTTCAAGTAAAAACACAGTTTCCCAAATGAGCTGCATCATTATAAATGATGCTTTGTCTCTTTTGGCTCTGGGGAGCTGTGGTCGGCATCTACATTAATTGTGGAAAATTACAGATTCAGTTACTATTTCATTCTGGAAAATGGGTGATAGATAGTAAAAGTAATCCGTTCTCTTGTCTATATTGAGTTCTTTTGCATAAACTGTTTACAGAGGATCTTGTGTAAGTGAATAAAAAATTGAATTTTTTTGTGCTTGCACAAAACTGCAAATGGAGATATTGATGATCTGCAGATTATTTTATGAATTTGTTGTTTGTCTTAACTTTTAGACAATTATAGAAAATATACATTTTAAGTTTTATGATAAAATAACATTGGTTCAATCAACAGTGGAAATCTTGAGATTAAGTCTAAGTCAGATTTTTTTCAATGCCCTCACTTGTCAAAATAATTGCCTTTTCATTAAATTCTAATAGTTTTGATTATTTTAACTTGACAAGCCTTACCACAATCCTTGGGGTAATTTCTCAGCTAGCCATCGGAAATGGTCCCTGTGTAACAGTACAGGACATTATTAAGTTTAGGCCTTGTGTAGTTGCAAGTGAACACACAATGTTAGTAGTTTTCCAAAGGCAAAATGTCCTCATCTGAAAAGAACTGCCCATGACAAACCCTGTCCGCAGAGTGAGGATAGTCATGGCCAAAAATATTCCCCATCATTAAGCTTAAATTGCACACCGTAGCATCACACGCATTCGTTCGAATATCTCCAACTGAGTTTGGATAAAAAATTTCAAACAGCTCTAAGTCAGCTGTCCAATCGAAGCGGGGATACCCCCCCTCCTCTCCAGCCTAGGAGAGGAGTGCGTAACAGTATGTTTTCATTTGCCCTGGTACGAGGCCAGCTGTCGACCAGCGCTCTGTGTGTGTGTGGCAGTGGGGGAGATCCATGGAGCAGAGCAGGCCAGGCCCGGTGCTGGGAACCTGGGGCTGGACGGAGGCCATTTGCTGGGTTTCTGTTGTCCACAGGGAGAAGGAAGGGGAGAAAGAGTGGGGTGGAGTTATTGGATATTCTGCTACGTTCGTGGGCAGTAAAAGGGATCAGGGAGCTGTTTCAGCAAGATTAATTGTTAGAAAAAAGATGCCGTGTAGAGTGTGAGGAATTTAATGGTAACAAGGGACTGAAGAAAATAGCGAAGCGGGGATGAAAATCTTGGAAAAAAAATCAGAGACCCAACATATTTCAGTGTTGTCTGTGCATTATTCAAAGTATTTTAGAGTGTGTGTGACATGACTTGACTGTGGTTGCTTGTTTGTTTGTATGGCAGAGGAATGAGGACAATTACACTCTCAGCAGAAGAATGCTGCATCAGTTCATCGGCTGTGTGGAGGCAGTTGCTCACAGAACATGAGGAGGAAATGTTAAATAAATCAGACAGAGGAAATATTTGTCAACTAACATTGAGTAACCATACATACAGCTCTCAAAACCAAAGGCTTCTTGCAACAGCTCCTCACCAGTACCCACAACAATCTGGCCGTATGCTAACACCCACAAAACCAGCTCTCAACAGCTGCTTACGAAAGCCCAGTGGAGCCTGACCAAGTCTCACATAAGAGGAGGCAAACTGGCAGATAAAGTTGGAAAAAGGAAACTTTTGATGAGGTTTGATGTAGACAAGTGTCCCTCCCTGTGTCACATGCAGCCAGCCCCTGTCCCGGCCAACTACTTTAATAATGTAATGGCATTCTGCTGGGGGGGAAATTACACAGCTGAAGCCGAATGTTTGCATTTCTGACAAACATGGAGGAACAGTATGGAGGAGGGAGCCAGATGGATGTGTTGCCTTTGAGGAGCTTTGGCTATGTGGAGTCTGAGCTCTGACACTGGCTGTTTGAGACAGCACTGTTGTTCTGTTTACATGCAAATATAGTGACCGTGTTGTGCAATTTGCAAGGAGGCACAAAAGCAGCAAGAGTGTGTGTTTAACTCATCACTGTGACAGAAGAAATTCCACGGTGTCTCTCACTTGCAGGAGAAAGGGAGTTTGTTTCATTTGCTTTTTTCTTTATATCTGTTGTACTGCATCGTAGTTTAAGGCATGGGGGTATTTGGTAGCAATATTAGATCTGAGTAATAGTTGTATGGACAATTAATGATTACTTTTGTATGTACATTTTATTCAGAAAGGTGAATTTCCTTTTAATCAAAAATATTACAGAATAATATGGGAAAATGTAAAAAAATAATGTCCATCTCTGGCATGGACTAAAGTATACAAACACTTCAAATCAACTGTCCTTTTTAGTGCCGCTTTGCTTTTTGGTGATATTATGTGATTTGAGCTGAAACGCTTCTCTATTAGAGCTGCTGCAGTCTTTTGTGTCAGCCGCAGACTAGTCCCAAAAACAATTGGTGCCATGGAATAAAGATATAAAGCGAACAGGCCTGTTGTGTGATTAAGTTCAGCCATGTCGTTATTGTAGCCTAATAATTCTTATGCAATTTGTCAGTGCTGTAAACTATTGCATGCTGTCTCCCTGTCTTTATGACTAGACTTAAGCCATGCCATGATTTTCATTCTGGTGTACCGTCCAGGTGCCACATACCATCCTATGAGGATCAGAACAATTTATATCTCCCCTTGATTCTTACTCTCTGTGTTTTTCAGGGTGGTGAAAGAAGAGATTTCTGATGACAGTGCCAAGTTACCATGTTTCAATGGCAGAGTGGTGTCCTGGGTAAGAAATAATGAACATGTTACATATTTCTAATCCAAGTTGGGTTGGGAGCTGTTCATATTTCACTGCTAACCATTGTTCCAAGATATTAAGTGACCTAATTCTAACAATTTCCTACTGAGGTTTGTCTGAAAATGTGAAGACTTCTGTTTTATCTCAGAAGTAAGCCAAGATTTTCAGCCAGAGGCTCTTTTCAGAAACCATTGTTTCCTTTCCTGTGCTTTCCCCCTGACCTCCCACAGACTAACAATCTTGTCGCACAGTCAGCAATAAAATTGGTGATTAAAGTTTAGATTTCAGACATTACATTTGCATAGCTGTGTATCTTATTGGCACATACTTTTCCACTGTAGTTAAGGCCTGTGCTTGTGAGGCTGGTGCAAAATATTTATCTGCTTGATTTTACATATACATGTATATGTAATTTTTTTTTATAGCTTTTTGTATTTATTCCCATACAAATGGCTGTCAGTTATTTCCATTATCATGCCCGTCCACTTCATTAACCCATGGAAGTTTATTTATAAGCTGGTTTTTGGTAATTGTGTTTTCGCAGAAAGGCAGGTGAAGTCAAATATTTAGACCACATTTACAACTGAACTATGACTGCACTGCCATAGAAATAAAATTTTCATCTCTCATCATCTAAATTTTAGACGTTATTTTTGTTACTCTCATTGAGGGTTTTTAATTGAATGACTGCATTATATTCAGGCTTTTCTAATATTTTCATTGATGTGACTAGGGAAGATTGAAAGTAGAAGCACAGCTGAATACCGTACAGCTAAACACAGTTCACATATGTGTTGATGCCACCACAAAACAGATGTTATAAACATGGTAAAAGTAGAATTTATGGCAGAGCAGAAATGTTGAATTGTAATAGGTTTTACAGTTGTTTCCTATAAAAATACTCACTGTACATTCAACCTAATGCCAGAGGGTTTTTTGATAGATGACAGAATGCAGTAAATCGGGACATTATTAATAATCATTATGATAATTTGAAGATGCAATGTGCAAAGTCAAGTGTCTTTTCAGTTTGAGGAAATCTTTAGGAAAGCATAATTTTTCTCTCAATCAGTTTTTAAGCTTGCTAGTTACAAACTGCACAGCTTGTTACCATATAGAAAATAGTGCTGGGTCCAGTTTTCATGCTTTCCATTTCTCCAGCAGAGAAGGCCCAGTCGTTGTACCCCACCCAGCAGGTTGCATTAGAATACAGACAAAACATGGGGACTTGGCCCAGATAAGCAGGTTTTAGGCCACAGCATCTGTTAAGTGCATAAGAAGGAGGGAAGGCATTAAAAGAGAGGGGAACAAAGCTCATAGACCAGAGGGACTGATATGCGATCTGCATGCCAAGAAGGATGAAGGGATCTCAGAAAACTAGTGCTTCATAGTCACATAGTCATTAGTAGGAAAGGAAAAGAAGGGAGGGAATCAGTAAAGAGGTTGAACGTCAGTCTTTTGGGGCTGATAGGCCTCATTTGGTTAAATTGTTTTGAGGGGGAATGCTAAGCTTGCTTATCTGAACTCCATAAATGCATCAAGCCTCCAAAGGAATGGATGAAGAGTTTATATGCAGACACGTGCTCTGCAGTGATTTTTTTTTTTTTTTTTTTTTTTTTTTTGGTGCTGAAATCCATCATTATCATCTCCAACATCAGCAGACAATATATATATATATTTATATTTTCTTTAATTTATTTTGGTCAACTGGACCTATCTACATTTTATTCCCATCTGTAATTGGATGCTGTATGACATTTATCCTAACAGGAGATGTGCCTTATAATGTGTGTGTATGTGTGTGTATGCATTTGTGGGCACTTTTGTAGTATAATGAAGAGAGACAGCTTAAGTGTAGGATAGCATTTCAGTATGCCCCTGAGACACCAAACTGAAAAGAGTACAGTGTCTGTGTGTCAAAGTAATTGACATTTTACCCATTATCCCTCCCTGTGCTCCACCTCCTCTTTACTTCTCCTTTGTTTCCTCATTTTCTTACTTTCTTCTCACTGCCCTTTCTCAATTTCTATAATGTATTTAGTGCCAATTTCACAACATGCACATGCTTCTTTTTTCCACATTTTATTCTGTTTCTCTTTACTTTGTATACTTTTTTTCTCTCTTAGTCTCTGAATATTGTTTTTCTTTCTATTAGTTGGTATCTTCAGATACTCCAGCAGCAGAGCCTCCAGTGGCTGTGGTTCCTCCCGTGGAAACAATTACGCAGCCTTCGCCACCTCCACCGCCCTTGCCACCTCCACCTGCAGAGAGGACTGGGGGTATTGGGGACTCCAGACCACCCTCTTTTCAGTAAGCTTACGTACTATACTTTATGTTTACCCAGGGAGGAGGGGTTTGCAAGTCCAAAAGCCTTCTCAAACCCAGTACATTTAACCTGCACTTAAGAACATAAACATTTGTGCTTCTCACTCAGCTACAATGATCATACTGTATTTGTTCCTGAATATCTCACACACTCCCAGTCTCAGGTTACAACAAGAATAGCAAGAACAGTACAGCTCACTTGAACCTGATCTTAGCTGAAGCAGCCTTATTGATGTTAAAAGCTCTTAAAAAAAACTGAATACAAGCACTGTGATTTTAAAATGTTCTTAGCTTAAGTTTAAACCTGTTTTATTTGCTGAATTTTAAATCAAAAGTGTATATATATTAGAATATTTGAGAGCCCATGCAAATTTGGTTAACCTCTCTAATCAAGGTTGAAACAGGCCTTGAGTTTGTTTTAAATTAGCATTAAACCTGTAATAGTAGATTTAGTTTTCCAATAAGATGTACACACAGCATTGACTTATTGTTCTGACTTCATTAAATAAAGCTGGACAATGTTTGGGTCATCATTGGGCCATCACTTTACATATAATGTAAAGAAACCATTAATGTAAATTACACAGAACAAAACAGTCATTTTAATGCCTTGCTGTAGAACTTCCTAAAGAATATGTCTCGAATACTTTGTGTTTGGCTGAGGGGTCAAGTGGAGCTCAGACCAGACCATCAGCACAAACTCTCATTATGGCTGCCCTGCACTCATTTAGTATGTTTGGTCTTGTCTATCTGCTTTGGGTTGGTTCAGGTCGGTAGCCTGATGGTTTTTTTTAATCCAATTTCAAATTAAGCAATAACTTTACCAAACATTCGGTTGCAGACAGTGGTGGATTAACCTTGTTAGTTATGTCTTTCCATGCTGTCTTTGGACCAGGATCAACCCCATTGCCAACATTTTTTTTACATTGTGGGTTCTCTGGGAATGAAAAAATCTCTTCAACTTGCTACTGTCATGACCAAATATTTTCTCAATCTGTATGTTTGATGTGTGCATATGCTGGTATGTACAATAAGTTCACTTTATAGAGAAGCCATCACATGTGTGGTCCCAGAGTGTGAAGGCAAAATTGTTAAAAAGGAAAAAAACAATCTGGAGCTGCATTTCATCTTCCTCTGTTGCAATCCGCTTGAGGTCAGCAATTTAAGGCTGTATTAACCGCTGGTAACATAACAGACCTGAATCATGGACTGAAAGTCTGTGGTCTAGTTGTAATGTAAAAAAAATAAAGCAGGTTTTGAGAAGGGAAAAGAATATGTGGAATATAATGGTATCTCTGGTTATATTTTTGAAACTGAATTGGACAATGTCAATGGGTTATTATGTATTATAATTATAATGATAATATTAGATTAGGAAAACCAGCTTCGCTGATCACATTGGCAATTTTTTACGGCAAACTGGTAAATATTGAAATCTCTAAAGCTCTAAAGCTCTAATACCCACTGTGCTTGTTCTTATTTTACAGTCCCAATGCAACAGGCAGTGTGGAGACGTTGGATGACCAGACTGAGACAGAGTCTGTAGTTTCTTTTAGGAGAGAGCGACCTCGTCACAGAGAGAGCATGGAGCAACACGGTAAGGCACAACATCACAGTGCTGATGAAAAACGGTCCTTTTTGGATGGTGTGCCATCAAGACCTGGCACGCTCTCAGCATCCAAACACTAAATAGGGTGTGATATAATCAAGGAATGCTGGGAAGTGAGGAATCTTTTCTCTATAGAAAAAATGGTAAACACTGACTTGAGTAAACATGAAAGCTCACAGAGTCTGCTGTCTTGTATTTCGTGTTTTGTCTGTGGTGTCCCAGGGCCTCGTATGAATGGCCAGAGTCGACTGGAGCGCCACCTAGCAGGCTATGAGAGCTCCAGCACAGTAATGAGCAGTGAGCTAGAAACAACAAGCTTTTGTGATTCTGAGGACGATGACACCATGAGCAGGTGAGGCTGTTGAAAGAAGGCTTCAGTCTCCTGAAAGTTTGTGCAACACAAGGGGGTGTTATGTTTTTAATCAAAAGTGGATGAGTTAGATAATTGATCATGGTAAATTAATAAATAATAAGCTTCCCCGTTATTCTGGTGGGTTTCAGACATAATGAATGATACAAAAAAAAGATGGGTACAAACCTATAAAAAGTTTGTCTGACCTTTGAACTTGTAGGTTCAGCAGTGCAACAGAGCAAAGCACAGCCTCCAGGCTTTTGAAACGGCACCGTCGACGTAGGAAACAGCGCCCCCCACGTCTAGAGAGGGTATGCCAAGATCTCTTTGACAACTCTTTACATAGTTTAACTTCAGCATTTGCAGGATTGCCCCTGCAGAACCTTCATAACATGGACCCAGCTCTGTATGACAAATAATTTGTAAGCAAACATCATCAATAAATGTTGTGATTTTTCAACTCTAGGCATCCTCCTTCAGCAGTGTGACAGACTCCACGATGTCCCTGAACATTATCACCGTCACCCTCAACATGGGTTTGTAAAGCCATTTTCTTTGAACATCAGCGCTACAATACATGCCACAGTACAGCCATGTATGCCAGGTGCTGCATCACATTCTCCTGGCAAATGGGATTAGTGTTCACAGTATTCCTATTTCTTGACAATGCAGAGAAGTACAATTTTCTGGGCATCAGCATTGTTGGTCAGAGCAACGAAAGGGGTGATGGGGGCATCTACATTGGCTCCATCATGAAAGGAGGAGCTGTGGCTGCAGATGGACGCATCGAACCTGGTGACATGCTGCTGCAGGTGAGCAGGGATAAAGGCTTACTCTGAAATCTAAGCCAGGGTATTTATCCTTTTCTGTTCCTTGACTGTATCCTTGACTGTTTTGATGAGTGTTGGTTTGAGACAGAGGCTTTTTTCAGGGTTTCATGTTTTATTCATTTCACACGTCTGTTTTTAAACACAAATAGAAAACGGACGCTTTTGTGTTTGAGTATAATCTTGTTCTACTTATATATTTATCAAGGTGAACGACATCAACTTTGAGAACATGAGTAATGATGATGCAGTGAGAGTACTGAGGGAGATTGTACACAAGCCAGGGTGAGTCACTGTTCCCCTTTTATTTTAAATATTACCAGACACCAGTGATTATAGCAAAGGTTTTTTGTAAACAGATTTTCAATAATAATGCTTTCTCCTTCTTTTGGTGTTTGGCAGGCCCATCATCCTAACAGTGGCCAAGTGCTGGGACCCCTCTCCTCAGGGCTATTTCACTCTTCCTCGCAGTCAGTGATCAGACTGCCTCACACCCACTCATAGACCAGTTTGTCTGTTATTGATGTCGAACTTAATCATAATTTCTTTTCAACTTGTGCAGATGAACCGATCCGACCCATCGACCCAGCGGCATGGGTCAGCCACTCTGTGGCTATGACCGGGGCGTACCCTCCCTACCCTGGCAGCTCCTCTCTCAGCACCATCACCTCTTCCTCCTCCGTCACTGAGACCGAACGTGAGAGCTTGTTTCCTTATGCATCTCACTTTCCGTAACTGACCTCTCGTCTTTATTCTCAGCTCATTCATATCCACAAGATCGTCTCATAAAACTGTATCCACTAAACCTTAAACCTTAGCCAGTGTCTTTGTCTGTTGATATTTTATCATAAAATATGACTTTTCTGTGACAGTTTTTGTCTGACTTTCTTTTCTAATGACACTGGCACTGGAATCATATTTCCCATCTGACTGTGCCTTTTCCTCTGCTGTTGTTATATTCTGTGATAAATGATGTCTGCAACTTTGCTGTCTTTGATCTCCTCTTCAAAGTTCTTCTCTCGCTCTTTTTTTTTTTTTTTTTTTTTTTTTTTTTTGAGCCAGTTGTGATTTAATCTCACAATCATTCATTCTTTGCATGTCTCCACTTCTTCCACTTCAGATTTCCTAAAGTGCTCCTCTGTGTTTCTTTTTCCAGGTTTTGATGACTTCAATTTATCACTACACTCTGACATGGCATCAGTTGCAAAGGCCATGGCTTCACCGGAGTCTGGTCTGGAAGTCAGGGACCGTATGTGGCTTAAAATTACCATCCCCAACGCTTTCCTTGGTAAGACAAAAAAGGAGATGAAACTAGGCACAAGAACAAAAAGTTAGTAGTTTCATGAACTTTCTTTACCTCCACAGGATTTTACAGGGCAGCCATTATGTTCACAGAATTAAAACCGTGTGACTTGCGGGAGGGAAAAAAAAATCTTAGAGCACGAGTGTGCCTGTTTTGACTAGAAACATCTGTTTAATTGGAATCATCTGCAACAGAATCACAAGGAGTAATTACATAAACTATATGTTTTCCCATTTTATTAAAAATGAAACGCTTATGCAGTTTTTGTTCTTAGTTTTTTGTTGTTTTTTTTTTTTTTTTTTTTTTTTTACTTTAATTTTCATTGTTAATATGGTAAAGATCCAGGCTATCACATGGGCACCATTTTGGTGGCGCTTTTGTTTGATGTCAGAGTTGTTAATTCAGTTTGGTCATTTGAGGCAATGTTTAGTTGTGTTCCTTTTTACAATTACAGTTTATTGGTATAGAGTAATGTGTATATGGGCTGCATAGGAAATATTTGTCAAATCTAACTTGTACTGTTACTTATTGATGAATTACGTCAATGGTCCTGCTTACCACAAACCACTAGCTATGATAACAACCATTATGATTGTTCCTTTGGATATTAACATTTGCTGTTGTAATTTATCTATTTCTTGTAATTCTGATTGAATGTGTCTACCGAAGGCAGTCTACTGCTATCCAGTGCTGTACCTTTTTGGGTGTGTGGGGGGGCTCATCTGCTAGTTGTAGTGCCAGTAGATGTTTTTCCTTATTAATGTGGAATTTTATTTTGTCAGAAAAATATTGAAATATTGATTTTTTTTTTTTTTTTTTATTGCAAATATTGCACATCACATTGTGGCTTATCTTCTCGTCGAAACATCCAACTCCAGGCTCAGATGTAGTGGAGTGGCTGTTCCACCACATTGAGGGATTCCAGGACCGTCGTGAAGCCAGGAAGTATGCAAGCAATCTGCTGAAGGCTGGCTTCATTCGACACACTGTCAATAAGATCACCTTCTCTGAGCAGTGCTACTATGTATTCGGGGACTTGAGCGACTGTGAGAACTGTAAGTTACTGGTAAACACTTGAAATATAAGACTGACTTAGATCTGGTATAATCTGTTATAATCACAGTTTACACACTGGTCTTTTGTGGACACGCTTGATGTTTCATGAGTAAACGTAAGATTTCAGTCATAGAAGGATTTCTTGAATGTCACTGCTAAACTTAGAATCTATAAAAAGAACATGTACAAGGAAAAACGGTCCACAACTGCAGCAGCTACTGTAAGTCTTGTTATTGCAACATGTCTTTTTAAAGGTTAACATTGTAGAAAAACAAATCTGATAAACAAGTGTAACCCTGTCATCTAAGCACATACAGAAGTAACATGATTTGTTGAAGTTATCCAGTTTGTTGAAATTCTTCCTCATCTCCCACCCAGACATGGCCAATCTGTCCTTGAATGACAACGATGGCTCCAGTGGGGCCTCAGACCAAGACACTTTGGCCCCACTGCCTCTCCCTGGGGCCTCGCCGTGGCCCATGATGCACACCTTCCCTTATCAGCCCTACCCTACACATCCCTACTCCAGCCAGCCACCTCCGTACCACGAGCTCACCAGCTACAGTTACGCCCCCGGCAGCACCGGCAGCCAGCACAGTGAAGGTGAGCAGTCAGTGATCAAACATTGCCCTCCTAAAGATTCAAATCACCTTATCACCATGTTGGTGTTCTTACATTTATGAGCTCCTTAACCATGTATACCACTGCCAATCTGTTATCTGTGTAGTTTTTGGATTCTATTGAGGTTACTTCTCTCTAATGATGTCTTCTATGGCTGTGGATGATGACATGCAGTTTATAAATAAGGACTAAAGACCTTCTTTATAGAAATGATAGGTTCATATTCCACACTAAAAAGTAAAGTTAACATATTTCAGTGTCTGATTTTTATCTCTCTATTACTTGTTTACTTATTTTTTTCATCCAAACAAATTTGTCTCTTGTTCGTCTCTGTGAAAGTTGAATCTAGGGCAGCTGGACTAAGTTGTAGATTCTTGAATACATTTCACCTCATCCAAGAGCCTTCTTAAATTCAGAACTGATTTAGGACTCTTGGATGAGGTGAAACGTCTTCAATAATCTCCAGCTAAATCAGAGTGAACTTTCTTTGTGATCTGTGACTTGGATGACTGGGAACCTACCCAGACCTCCTGTTTGTCATCCATCTTTAGAGGAATGCACTATTAATTTCCTATAATGCACCTTTAAGGGTGCTCAAACATCTTTGAATAACAGCTTCCAAGAGTGTTGCATTTTTGAAGCATTACAAAAGGTGGTTTATTTATATATATATATATATAGATATAGATATATAGAAAGTTGCAGCTGTCTGGAAAGTAGAGGGTTAGTGTAAACTGTATTTTCTCTCTGACTGCAGGGAGCCGAAGCAGCGGATCAACGAGAAGCGAGGGTGAGCGAAGACGCAGCAGTAAAGGTCCTGGCAGCACTGTGGGTGGAGGGGAGAAGTCCCCCTCTGGTGGGGGTGGAGAGGGAGGCGGGGCTGACTCGCGCTCCGGTAGCGGCAGCGAATCAGAATACTCCACCCGCAGCAGCCTGCGGCGTGGTCACGGTTCTGCTGCCCCCAGTGAGCACAGCCACGCCTCCTCCCAGCGCTCTCATCATCACCGCATGCCACAACCACCCCATATGTCTCCCTACCCACCAGGTATCCTGCCGTACAACCCCATGATGGTGATGATGGTGCCTCAGCACCCACACCCGGCCATGGCAGCTGCCCATGGTCTTCCTCACACGCAGCAGCTTCCCACAGCCCCCATGCACCCAGCTTTACCTCCACCCCCTTCTTCCACTCCGGGGGGACCTCCTGGCGCCCCACCCACCCGTGACCTGGGCTCGGTTCCCCCAGAGCTGACTGCATCTCGCCAGTCATTCCATCTGGCCATGGGCAACCCCAGCGAGTTCTTTGTGGATGTCATGTAGTTTTCCAGCCTTGGTGTTGAGTGACCATTCATGTGAAGTTAGTGTACGGTTCCCATGTTTTGACGAGAATCTGGGGGTAGCTTGTTGAGCTCAAGTGCCTATTGGATTGAGGGCACTTGTTACAAATTTGGTGAGAACAGGGTTTAACATTGACAAAGAAAATATGACAAAACTAAAACATAATCAATGTGGAATATAGGTCTGACCAAATGTGTCCACAGTCTAGTTTATTCCAATTAAAATTCTTTTATAGCTCATTGTTGAAGCCTAAATCCTTATCTCTAGAAAACGTGTTTGTTTTTCTCAAAAGACAAACTGTTACGTTTTGAGTACCTATCAGAGTTTCTCAGAGGTGTACTCAAAATAAAAACAATATTTCCGCAAGTCAGCCATTTATCTCAGAGCTGCCCACCCAGGAAGCACACAGACCACAGTTTAACACTAGAGGGTACCAGGTACACTGTGTACTTGAAAAGGATACAATCCTGTACATGTATCTGGATCATCATGCCAGATTTGTTGGCGGCACAGGAATATATCAAGTGCCTTACTCTTTGCATTTTTAGAGACATTTTCACACTCCAAAGTACCTAATAAAAATAATAATAATAATAATATTAATAATAAAACAAATCTCATCTTTTTCCAGCATTGTTTGACAATGAACGTTTCTGTATATATCTACTATTCCTATGTAAATGCAATAATACAGAATCTCAAACTCTAATGTGAAAAGAAAATAGGTCCAAATATATCAGGTGAACTTGTGTTTAGTAATCACTGTCTAGGCCTAGTTGTCACACAAACTCGTGAGGAGTACCATGGTTTTGGTATGGGACTGTAGAGGCTGAGCGGTACTTGTCCGTGGAAATCAAAAATTGAAAGCGGTACTTATTGATTACATGCAGTGTATATCTTAAGTTACTGTGAGCCCCAGCTCCCCATGCTTATTTTTATGTTACTGACTCGCATTATTCACCTATTTCATTTTTGTATGAGTGACTATATAAATCATGTGTAACCCAACTGTTAAGGTGCTAAATGAAGAGTCAACATTTCAAAAAGAATGACTGACAGTGTCACATTTTTTGATTTCATATTGCCACCTTTTGTTTGTGTACTTGAGAATAAATTTGATACTTAAATACTTTTCAGACTTGATTATGTTAGTGATGGACAAAAGTTCTTGAATGCCAACCTGCCTCTGGTGAAGCTATTTTCCAAAGACACATTGCTTTTAAAAAGGAAATTGCTGTTGTTTTTTTTTAATTCATTCAAAAATTAAAATAAGTAAATTTTACAACCCAAGGTATTGAAATTATCAATTTTAACTGGTATTGTAATTTATGCCAATTAAAATTGGAGGTTAGGGTCTATATACATACAGAAAGACCTGTACTCTAGTATCTAGGATCTGGCCTTTCTCAAACAGCTTCAGTTAGTCATCTCATGGATTCCACAAGATGTTGGAAACTTTCCTTTGAATCCTCTTCTTTGTTTATATTTTCTCTCACAATCTCTGCAAGCTTTTCAGTCGCAAATCTCCAATTCTAGGAGATACTCCAAGGAAACCAGCTTGGTGTGTGCACATTCACATTTTCATGACTATATATATGTAGATGTGTGTGGATAGATTTCAAGTTTTACCCCTTTTTATAAGCTAAGCATTTCCAGGGACTTTCTTCTCATTTCCTCTTTGGAAAGCCTTCACCCTGATAGAATAGAACCACATGTCCCATGATGCACCGCGGCAAGGAAAACAAGAGAAGGGGAAAAAAATTGTGCTCAGTGGGAGACTCGTCTCACAGCCGCTCTCCGGACGTTTGGGACGTATTTCAAGACAACTTGCACAGGTATTTGAGAAATATTTCAGTTTTTTTCGACACAAGAACTAAAAAAAAAATAATTAAAGTGCAGTTTGTTAGGTTTTTTTTCCCCCGTGAGGAAGTAAAAAACCGTGACGTAGCGATAGGTGCCTGCTATAGCATAACCGTTAGCATAACCTCCGAGCAGAGCAACTGTATGTATTTACCATTTTTCTGTTAACTCTGTTTTTTCCCCTCCATTTTAGATCAAAATATAACCATGCTGCTTCGCAAAGTGAGCCAATCTTCAGCTCTATGTAGCGCCATTCTCAGGTTTCCTCCCGTCCTGTCTGGGTAGGTCACTTTTAGAGCTCCACAAAAATGAAATGTTATGAAATCCTAATTACTCTTTCAGCATAAAAAAAAAACGAAACAAACAATGTTGAAATGTCACACGGGTTCTTGTCTGTCCCACAGAGGTCAGCTGCATACCAGGGCTGTAATTGCTGCGCCAAGCTCTCGTCTCTACGCAAGTCAAGCAGCACAGGTAAAATAAAATATAATATAATAACCCTCAATATGATTCACGTTTCCTCTGATTTGGCAGTAAGGTTTTGTTGCATTTTAGAGGGTCAGGCTATGATTACGAAGATCGCTGTACAATTGCCTGATGACATAACATCGGCATCTCCGCCACTGGAAGTGGGTGAAGGTTCACCGGTCACATGACCGACTGATAAAGGTGACAGTTAATGTGATAGGAACTGCAGCTATCCAGGTCCCAGCTGTCAGCAGGCCTGCCATGACAATGCAACACATTATTATTTATTTAAAAACCACTGTCAAATGTCACACTCCTTACAGCAGAATCATAGCATTTTCTAAGTGAGGACAATGTGACAGGAGCTCTAAATGATAGAAGCAATGGATTTGATTTGTTTTGGCAAAATGTAAACAGGAATTTATACACATTTAAGACAATAATCTAAACTGCTCTAATGACTGAATAAATCTGTGCGCTCTGTTTTTATTGGGGTTTTTTTTTTTTTTTTTAGATCCAAATACAAATTGAGCTTAACTTTCCTATAGAGGCAGTTTAGCTTGTTTGCTTTTACCAGTTAAATATTTTATGCTCTTTTTGTGTTTTCTTCTGTCTGTGACTTTTTCCTCTTCAGGCGGTGCTGGAGAAGCCAGCAGCAGTCAGCAGTGATGCCGCCAGTAAAGTGGAGAAGAAGGCTGTTGTTGAGGTATGTCCACGCAAAAATCTGCAGTGCCAATTACCATCATGGCTACACCCAAGTTACACAGCCATTTGAAGGTTAAATGTAATCTTAAACTCAGTTGTGGGATATTCTGTGTTGTCATAGACTTAACTATGTTTATTCAAATTTTTCACAGGAATCCAAATCATTTGCTGTCAACATTTTCAAAGGGAAAATTGCGACTTCCCAAGTATTTCCCTACCCATCAGGTAAATCAGAGTTCATTCAACTGTTTTAAAAGAAATTCTTTTTACCACTCTAGTACTTGGAAAAAAAAAAAGTTCATTCTTCTCTGTGCCATAGTCCTCAATGAGGAGCAGGAACAATTCCTGCGAGAGCTTGTGGGTCCTGTAAGCAAATTTTTTGAGGTAATTTGAAACTTCTTGAAGCTCATTGATAAATTTGCCAGATCTCATCCTAACGGTTCCTTATTACCAACTTAATCAACCCTCATCTTTAGTGTTTCTGTGTCCTGTAAACAGGAAGTGAATGATTCTGCCAAGAATGATGTCCTAGAGAAGGTGGAGGATCACACCATGGAGGGCCTGAAGGAAATGGGTGCCTTTGGCCTACAGGTACCGGCTGACCTGGGTGGCCTCGGACTCTCAAACACACAGGTACATCTACTTGATTGCACTACCTCCAGTATACACAAAGTAGTGAGCAATGCTAAGTTGCTAATTGTCATATACAGCTATGTGAACATGTGGGTGAGGCAAGGGTATCGTGATATTATGTCTTTCTTACAGTACGCTCGGTTGGTTGAGATCGTGGGCAGTCATGACCTGGGAGTTGGCATCACCCTTGGTGCACATCAGTCCATTGGCTTTAAGGGCATCTTGCTTTTTGGGAATGCAGCTCAGAAGGAGAAGTACCTGCCAAAGCTTGCCTCAGGTATAATGACCAACTTTTGACATTGCACTAGTAGGATCTTTGTTTGGATAAATACTTAGTTGTAGGATGAGGCCAGTGATGATCCTACTTTTGTTATTGTCAGCAAATCCAACGAATAGCTCAAAATCATTAATATGTTAGTTTGTTCAAAGTTTTTAATGATTTAGTCCACTTTTCAAAACTGGCTAATCATTTCCTAAAATAAAATTAAGCTGTATCTTTTAGGTTACTCGCAGTGGACTAAAGTCAAATATCAACATTAATCCAGTATAATTTGGGCTGTGCATGTGTTTGTCCCTGTAGGTGAACATATAGCTGCTTTCTGTCTGACTGAACCGGCCAGTGGCTCTGATGCTGCCTCTATCAAGACTACAGCTGTTTTGTCCCCCTGTGGCCAGTATTACACTCTTAATGGAAGCAAGATCTGGATCAGGTAAGGACACAGCACAAATGTATTTTCATTTGTTATTGTTTCCACAAGGAGGCAGCACTGTATAGTATATCCAGTAACAGTGTTATGATGAGAAGCTGCTTGGATGATTTACTAAGTCTCTATCCTTTCAGCAATGGAGGTCTTGCAGAGATCTTCACAGTATTTGCCAAGACACCCATGAAGGATCCTAAGACTGGGGAGATAAAGGACAAGATCACAGCCTTTGTGGTGGAGAGGAGCTTTGGAGGAGTGACACAGTGAGCCCCCTTTCTCCTTTATACTGAGTGTTTGTTACTAAACTGTAATGTTTTTCAGCATTACTTAAGCATTTTTGTTAAATTTCAAAGCCTGTTTCAGGTTGAATTTTTTTTCTTTATGGGCTTGTTAAATTCCTTTTGCACAATGTTCTTACTTGCAGTGGCCCTCCAGAGAAGAAGATGGGCATCAAGGCATCCAACACGGCTGAGGTCTACTTTGATAATGTTCGTGTGCCAGCAGATTGTGTGCTGGGAGAAGTGGGTGGAGGCTTCAAAGTTGCCATGAACATCCTGAACAACGGTCGCTTTGGTATGGCGGCCGCCCTTTCTGGCACCATGAAGGGAGTCATCACCAAAGCTGTGAGTGAATCACCTACTGGACAAAGAAATTGCATATCAAGCTGGTATGAATAGTGACAGTTTCAGATGAGTTCTCGTCAAATAAACCTTTATCTACATTTCCAAATTTCACATAACTTTTTGAATTGTTATGTTTCCCACCTGTTGAGAGGGCCGGTATATCTATTGTTTAGGTAAAATGTCTGTCAGCGCTATATTTCTTTCATTGTGGGTTTGTGGGAAATTCCCCATTTAGTATTTCTGCACGGTCTGTTTCTGTAATGCAACTTCCTGCTTAAGAGACAGTCGCTGTTGAATGAAATAGGCTCTGGTCATGTGTGTTATTTTTCTCAAGCATGGTTCTAGGTGGAGTGGGTTTACACAAAGAGTCTAAATGTGATAACTTTTCTCTTCACATCTATTACTGTACTGCACAGACAGCATTTTAATATATGATAGAAACAAAAGATGAAAACACTCCTTTCTGTGTTGTGGATGGCACAGAAGGTAAAGATGCACTGATAAATGGATCATTGGAGCATAGTTACTGCTTCAATGCCAATTTTTGTTTGTTCATGTGCAGTTAATGGAAAATGCTCAACAAGAGCATTTTAGAGAACAGTTAGTCATCACTAGACTTGTTTTTGGGGTGCGCAATATTTTAAAAAGACTCTGATTTGGAGTTTGGAGTTATTTTTTATGTTTAGAATATTTATATATATATAAATAAATCTGAGGGAGGGAGAGACAGAGATATGTTATAGCTTACAATGTATAATTATTTTGCTTATAAATCTGCTGTCATGTTCTCTATTGTAAGAGGAATGAGTAATTCAGACAATTAATACTCCTTCTATAACTCTGGATTAACATGAGACAATGATCTTAATTTCTTCTTTTTATCAGGTGGATCACGCAACCAACAGAACTCAGTTTGGGAGCAAAATCCACAACTATGGAGTAATCCAGGAGAAGATGGCACGTATGGCGATGATGCAATATGTCACTGAGGTGAGGACTATTTATTCCACCTGTACCCCAGTCTGATTCATATTTATCTCAGCAGTTTTGAAACTTTCTTTTATGCCTTCAAAAAGTAAGTTAAACCAATTATTGCCACTGTTTCTCAGCATCAGGTGTCATTTCCTGTTTTACCCACAAAAATTTCCCTGCATATGCATAATCCACACATTGAAAATCTATTGTTGTGGCACATAGGTAGTTTATATTTACCATAAAGCATGTGTTTGTAAAGCATCAAAAACCCTGCGAAACCCTTCTCATTTGCTTAGCAAAAATATTTCAAGCATGAATGTTCATACAGTCTTGTATACTGGTGTTCTACAGTTCTTCTGTAAAGAATATATATATATATATATATATATATATATATATATATATATATATATATATGTGTGTGTGTGTGTGTGTGTGTGTGTGTGAGATGATTTTAAATGTGTCAGAGACTTTGCATCTCTTGTGTACTTTCTTAGTCAATGGCCTACATGATCAGTGGAAACATGGACAGCGGTGCGACAGAGTTCCAGATAGAAGCTGCCATCAGCAAAATTTTCGCCTCAGTAAGAACACAACCATCTAACAGACAAACCATAGGTGCTAATAGTTCCCATAGTCCATGGAAACTGCATAATGTCTTACTTTGTGTGTACTCTGTTGACAATTTTTTCACAAGCTAATGCTTACTATCACTACGATGTTTATGATGTTCCTTATTCTGTGGAAAGCTGA
The DNA here is from genome assembly GCF_900963305.1 of Echeneis naucrates. Lineage (NCBI taxonomy): Eukaryota > Metazoa > Chordata > Actinopteri > Carangiformes > Echeneidae > Echeneis > Echeneis naucrates. Next base: position 5,263,558 of record NC_042528.1, on the reverse strand, counting down.
GTACACATTGGTTTGAGGGAAGTAGATTTCTCAAGACTCATGACTTATTTTAAATGATTGTTGATTGTTTGTTGTCTTCTGCCTTCCAAATTGTGACAGGAAGCGGCGTGGAGCGTGACCGATGAGTGTATACAGGTTATGGGCGGCATGGGTTTCATGAAAGTGAGTACTCAGTCAACATCCTGTACAAACCAGATGATGGTCGATATGCTATCTGTGAGAAATATGGGCGAGGAGTTAGTTTTCTCTTGCTGATAACTGCTTTCTATCCTGGTGAAAGCGTATGTTACAATCAACTATTTTAACAATGCAAATTCGGATTATCCAGAACCAGTGATAATGAGTCAACCGCTGAATTTGAGGCCTTTTTTTTTTTTAACAAAATCCTGGAATTCCTGTAGGAGCTCAAAAACCTGACCAGGGTCTTTGCTGCACCAGCCACGGTCAGAATATTCTGCATTGCTGTTTATATTGGTGCCAGTTTAGAATCCTGGTAACTTTAAAACAGATTAACCATGTCTGGGATTCACCTGTGTTTTGTTAACAATTTGGAAATAGCAGGAAAGTTTCCAGACGCTGTTGAGAAATTTGGAAACATAACTTGCATTTCCTATTCTAGTTCCTCACTGCAAAGAAAACTGCTGTAGGGAAAGAATTCTTGCCAACTTCTAAACTATTAGATAGTAGTTCAGATGCTGCTCTACCTTGTACACGTGTCATTCTACAACTTGTTAATACTGCCAGGAACAACGCACCAGCACTGTCAACATTGAAGTCCTTGGTGGATTCATTGACTCTTTATTAATATAGATTGATGAAGGAGTAGACATCTTGAATGAGAAGTACGACCACACTTAGTAGTTGTTACAAGGCTGTAATGTTTCTCTTGTTTTAAACAATGCCTGGATTTCTTTATTTTTTGTTGGTCTATTTGCTTAATTGTTTGCTGTCACTTCTTCAGCAACAGTGGAAAGACAAACAGGGATGTTTAATAAGTTGTCCTGATGTTCCTCACTTACTTTCACTGTTGACTGTAGAAGGAACTCTTGCTGCTGCTTTTTTGCAAAACGTTGTGTACTAAGTTGACTTTCAGAACATTATTGTTCCTTAATTTGCAGGAGTGCAAAAATGTTTTGTGTTTGCAATATTCAGTCAATCACAGTGCCAACACACAAAGACACACAGAGACAAACAACCACTCACACTCGCATTCAGACCTACAGTCCATTAAGAGTCAGCAGTTAACCTAGACATGCATGTCTTTGGACCCGAGACCTTCTTATTGTGGGGTGACAGTGCTAACCACTATGCTGCCATGCTGCAAACCTTGTCCAGTACAAGCCAATTGAGAAAATGGGGGATGAACAATTTGCTAATCATGTTTCTATTCTTAAAATAAATCATCTAAGGCCACAGATGGTGCAAAATTTGCTCTGCAAGCACTTACATGGAGTGGTCAAAATAACTTGTACAATTTCATGCAGTTTACAATTCCAGATGATCCCACTGCATTCACCAAAAAAGAAATTGCATATATAAAAGGTGAGGAAATGTAAGAAGTTACTATTTTGTTTTGGTACATTGTACACTGTGTCATTTTTTACATTTCCTTCAGGTTTCTTCAATTTGAGGGGGAATACACTGAAATAACAGGCTTTGGTTAATTTTGTGCACAGTGTGCATTTTGACACAGTGTTTCAATTCATTGAGGAAGTTAAAGGAGAAGTGGTCCATGCCCCATTTTCATTTCTTCTCCTCTGCCCAGAATGTTTAAACTGCACCTACTTATTTTACCAAGGCTCTAACTGTGTTGCAGGTGTACGTGCAAAATAAAATGTGAAGATAAACATCCTAGCTCATCAGAGCTATTCTGAATAAAAATTATATTCAGTGCATTGTTTGCAGGAAAGAATATTTTCTATGTGATTTAGATGTGAAAGTCCTCATTTGCCTTTATCTGTTTTTGCAGGACTCTGGAGTGGAGAGGGTAATGAGGGATCTGAGGATTTTCCGAATCTTTGAGGGCACCAATGACATCCTGAGGCTCTTTGTGGCCCTCAATGGTTTCCAGGTATAATCAACACCCTTTGACTTGTTCCTCAGAATCAACTGTGGTGATCTGATAATGGAAAAGTACAAATGTTCTGTGAAGAGGAAGTGATCTTTGCTTGCTTTTTGAAACTTGTAACAGTACTTTCTAAGCAGCTTTCACGGCTATATTTTTTATGTTTTTAAAAATGGAAAATCAAGAACCAACTTTTATTTCTCAATGTTCTGTTCCTAACACTTGCCAATCTTTTGTTTTCTGTTCAGTAAAGACTTGATACAGAAATTCTTTATTATTTGAAGGAGATGAATGGCCAGATCAAGAAAATTGTGGTGGTGTGCAACTCTCCAAAAAGATGATTTGATAAATATCAGCAACAAAGTAACAGCAGAAAAATAAAACTGATTCATAATTTTATATTCGGGCCATTGGCTGGTTCATGTTCATTCAGACCAATCCAGGGGTCCATGTACTAATGCACATGCATTATTTTAATCAAAACCGATTTTTCAATTCAATTTGGTTGTTTGTTACACCCCTAGTTTTTAGTTGTCCTTATCATTGATGCATCATGTTCATCTCTCTGGTCTCCATCCAGAATGCTGGCAACCAGTTGAAGGGTTTGCAGAAGGCCCTGAAGAACCCACTCGGAAATGCTGGGCTGCTTGCAGGAGAAATCACGAAGAGAGCCAAAAGGTTTCATCAGATACACACACCCACACAGTTTCCCTTATAGGGTACAATGAAAAGCCATTTTAACTAAGAGTGGTGGATGGAGACTTCCCCTACATTACTTGATGGATGCAGTTACTTCACTTGGTTTCACAATCAGTTGCATCTTTCATCAAGTATCTTTCATCAAGTTATCTTGTGTATGAACAAGGATTCCAGGATTTAGTTACATTTTATAGTCACCTATAGTTTACAGTCGCCTCTTTCTTTCTCAGAAAGAGGCGACTTCCAAAGTGCTGCTGTTTTTGTTTTGCCTTCTCGTCAAACACCAGCATGTCTGGGTTTCCTTTCAAGTAACTCTAAGAATTTCATACATGAAAAACTGCTGCCATCCTCATACAGCCTTCTGTCATACTGTTAAAATCTAAGCTTCCCCCACTTTTTAACTCTTTAACTTGTTGAACTTCTGACATCACCACTATTTACCCATATTCCTATATGTTGATAATTTCAACCCCGATTGCTGACTTTCAATCTCTTAATTGTATATTTTCAGATCTGGTATGAACAACTTTGCTCTTTACTGTCTGCAACACTGTGCATCGAATAGGCTGTATGAATCATGGGGTGCCTTGTGCTTCACTTGCTTCCCTTTCACTTATATCAACAACAAAGCCACTCATTAGGCTCTATATGTTTCTATGAGGTTGAATGGCCACATAAGTGTGTTGTTATATTTGTGGGCATTTTTTTAAGTGCCCAGTAGTACAGTGGCTGCACAGATTATGGGTAGAAGCTAATACAAAGGTTACTGTTGATGAGCAGTGTTCATGCCTGTCACTTCCAGTGGGTATTTTATTTTCCCTTCCTCAGCCATGTTGAAGTAACAATGTCCTTTTGTTGGCTTTGTAGGAAGGCAGGTCTGGGCACAGGGCTGTCACTGCAGGGATCTGTACATCCTGAGCTGGCACATAGTGGTGAACTGGTATGTTACTTTCTCAGGCTTTTATTTAAAGGGCTTCCCCAAAGAAAATTGGCTGAGTGATTGGGTGTGTAAATGACATCTTGACAGGGCACATTTTTTAAGATGTTTTCCTTCAATAATTGGCCAAGTAACCTCAAGTCATCCAATTTTTATGTATTTATTTTTTCTATGTTAGACAGTTAAAGCTATCGAACAGTTCGGAGCAGTCATTGAGGAACTGCTGATAAAACATGGCAAGAAGATCATTGGTAAGTGTGTGTAAGTTTGTGAACAAATGTCTGATGAGAAAATCCCCAATTGGACTTTTTTAGGCTAGTCATTTCACACATTTGTGTTTCGCTCATTGAAGCCTTAAATAGAGAAGAATCATGATTTATCCCAATGTCGTACCCAATTTTTTCAGATTTATTGGTAAAAAGGACAAATCCTAATGTCCTACAGTTTAAGAAGTTTATGTTAAGTCTTCTTCATGAGCACTGTTGTGTTTCAGATGAACAGTTTGTGCTGAAGAGAGTTGCAGACTGTGCCATTGACATCTATGCCATGGTGGTTGTCCTGTCCAGGTATGCAAACTGCCAAATTAGGGTTAAAGTCAGTCGTAAAGTCAGTTTTTGTGTATATAACACCTTTCACTAAGTCTCCGTTTCATTCTTTCACTCGTCTTCTTTTGCTATGAATGTATGTTCTCTCTGGCCCTTGTTTCCACATACACTCCTACACCACCTCAAGATACATTTCTTATTTCATTTTCCTCTTCTCTGTAGGGCTTCACGCTCTCTGACTCAGGGCCTTGCCTCAGCTCACCACGAAAAGATTCTGTGTGAGACCTGGTGTGTGGAGGTGAGACACACAATAGCCTGAATTTATTTATCCTATATGCATTTAAATGAGTATTGTTTAATAAAATTGAATTTATTATTACTTATATATTAATGGGGCTTAATTTGTTTAGGCCTATGAAAGGGTTACAAATGATATCAAGACTCTGCACTCCAGTGACTCCAGAAAGCTCTTCAAGAACCTGCGCTCCATATCCACAGCCATGGTGGATAACGGAGGAGTGGTCGCCCCTCACCCTCTGGGTTTCTGAATGCTCTATTTTTAAAGGTTTTGGGGGTTTTTTTTTTTGTTTGTTTGCTTTTCCTTTCTATCCATCTTCCACCATATTCTGTGTCACCTCAGCCCCTCAGATTTGAGATTTTATTATCATTATTGCTCCATCATATAACAGGGGTAAGTGGTTAAATGGTTGCATTTTGTAGTGCTGTTATCTGAAGCACTTTGCAAATTGCCTCTCAAACACCTGTTTCCACACATGCACACTCACTCACTCACACACACATACACACACACAACAAAGTTGCACAAAAATCTCATGCAAATAGGCTCTTGAAATTTGGGGTTCACTGTCTTTCCCGAGGACACTGTGACAGGTTTAAGATGGTCCATATAGCCCCTTTTAGTCGAGACAAAAAACTTGCTCACACATCTGGCCTTTGTTGTCAAGTGTAAAATGGTTCACTCAGCATTTACAATTCAGTGTTCACAGCTATTCTTGGCGCCAGCTCTGATAAACAGCGATATAATCATGAGACACAGGAAATGCACAACATTTTCATCCCTTTTTCTGCACAGTGGTGTCTTTTGGGGATTTAAAGTTAGGCATTTGTGCAGTAAGTTGCATTTTCAACCTTATGCAAGAGTCTTAATTTAAAGGAAATTGGTTTATAATAATGTGTTTTCTTGATTATTAGCAGCTTCAATTTCCTTTTCTCTTATTAAGTTATTAGATTTTGATTAATTACCTCAAAAAATTGGACTGATTTCAGTTTAATGAAAAATAATGACTGAGTTGATAAAAAAACAAAACAAACAAACAAACCAACCATAACTCAAGATTTGCACCTGCAGATGTTAATCACTGATGAACAAATGTGTGCATGGAGCTTTTGAATGCACCATTTCCTTTTAAATCTGCTATCATAGATGACGAGTGAAATCTGCCAAGACGAGAATATGGTGTTCCCTTTACCTGATGACTAAAAATCTGTACTAGAACAGCAATGCAACTTTATGATTAGAGAACAGTTAATAGAAGAGGTTTCAAAACGAACTGGTTTTACGCTGTTTAATTTATATGGAAGTGATTGAAAGGACAGATGTTGCCTTTGAATTTTTACACTTATCTGCATTGTGCTCAGCTGTATATATAATGGTGTGGAGTAAATGTACTTCAATGTTTTTCTGTGTGTCAGTTCAGCTCACTTGGTGCTTATCACAGAAGCATTAATGTCAGGAGCAAAGCCTTTGCCTTACAAACGAGTCCACAGATGCTGTCTCAAGTTCCTGGTGCGTCTTGAGTCAAAAAAAAAAAAAAGTTTCGTTCTTTCCTGTTTACTAATGACCATCACATTAGTCATGAAAGGGTGAACGTTGACTTCTCAACTAGTTGTAGCTGGTGCCATTAACTGTAAATAGATGTTTGCTGCGGTGTGAACTGTGGCTTGAAAACTGACTGCACAACATTAATAAAATGTCTAAAGATCGCAGATACTTTTGCCTTCTTTTAGTGTGATTGAGACAAACTGCTGCTGTTGAATTTGATGACATTCTCTGGTGCTCTGGCGGCGTTGCAATGTTTGATCTACTTTGGGCTTTTTGGTTTAACACATCTCTATTTGGCTGGGTGTTAATCTAATGAGATGTCCTTATCAGTTTGTTCTGCTTCCATTAGGGCTTTGCTTGAACAGAAGTGTTGTAAACAGTTATTGTTGTGAAGTATAATGTCCAGGTTCTTGTTCCATTTTTTTTTCAGTTAATGTTTTAAACAAGCCAAACTTTTTTTATATGATCTTTTGTAACCGATTGAATATTGAAGCTCAGCAGAAAAGAAAAACATCCGATCAAAGCAATATTTTAACCGCTTTCCTGCCAGACTTACTTCCTATTCCTGTTTTATTATTATAATCTGCAAAGTTGCTTTCACTTCTGCCGCCCTTACTCTTCAAGTGTAGCTGCTGTTTACAGAAATTCCAATAAGCACTTTGCCACCACATGGCTTGTCAGGCAGCGGTGCTGTTGTATAATAAAAACAGGAACCATTTCCTGTTCTTAGATGCTGCCTTGACAAGTGTAACTACTGTGGGGGTGAATCTAGAAATGATGAGGGCTGTAGCACCGCTTCATGAGCCATGTGGTTAAAAACGTTGAGAATTCCCCTGGCGTGTGTGCCTCCATTTGGGTTGACAAAAAAAAAAAAACCTGACAAATTGAGCCCGCCCAGAACTCTACCAAGAATGCTGTCTTTTCTCTCCTGTAGATCCCCGCTGATTATGTAGCTCCAAAATGAGGAAGAATTTGAAGTTGCTTTGAGAAAGTTTTGAGTTTTCGATCTATTCTTCCTTAAAGACCTGTTTCCTAATTTAGGGTAATGCCAAATTAAATCCTAAACTTATATTTAAACTTTACTGGCTTTGCTCTGCTGTGGATAATTGGGTAAGATGTAATGCATTTAGAGATGCCAACAATCTAATGGTTTCAGGCTTTGGTCCAATACCACGTAACACCATGGCCAGGATCAATACTCATGATAATACCGTTTCATTATTAAATGATTTATGACATCTTACTAATTACTGCTAAAGTAATAATGACATTTCTTTATACACTATCAATAGTGAAATAACATCAATGTTAAAAAAAGTTAGGCTATTTAATCACAAAGGGTTATTGTGTTGAGAGCAGCAAAGAGTGCAGGAGGTGGGCTAAAAAAGAACAGCTTATACATCTAGTGGGAGAACTCACTTGAAAAAGGTCATTATTCTTAGTATTGATTGTTTTGCCATTAGATTTGATATTCAAATCAACATAGTCTCTACTAAAACTGCTGGAAGTAAATTTCCCCAAATATGAGCTGACAGACTGATACTTAAAACAATGACACTATGATGTTGAATGTATGTGAGCTTTCCTCTTCCTTTTTTTGTTTTCATGGCGCTGGAAACATTCAAGCGGATCAAGACCATTAAATTTACATTTTTTTTATATCCAACACGTAAACGTGAACACACGTAAGGCACATCAACCAGACGATATCTGGGGTTGTATCCACCATAGCAGTTATTTTAATCCCAAATGATGCAGCCATGTTTGTAGTCAACAGCTCAGAGAAGTTGGCTTGCAATTTTAGGAGAAATAGCTTAAATCCCTGGAGCAGAAAAACCTACAGTCAAAGACCTCCCACCTCTTCTGAGGCGGCTGTTTGTCCGTCACTGACCAGCTTTACTGTCAATCTGTATGACTGAGAAAAGAGGACAAATGAAATCCAAGGAGATCCCTCAAGTTCCTCTGAAGCCTGAGTTATATATCCCCCACTGTGTCACGACGAGTCACCAGCATTTTTTTTTCCAGTCAGACATCACTTGCATCACTTTGACATGACTGTGAGTTCTGTGAGGGACTCCGAGCTTCCTCTTCCTGTGCTGGGACTTGTGAGACCTCTAGAGAGATGATGGTCTGGGCTGTGAGTGTTCGCTCCCTGAGGGGGGGAAAGAGAAAACCAGAAAATGACGACAGAGTTTCAGAATTTAACTTGACCTTTTCTGTGGTGTTTTTTTTTTTTGGCCCACAAAATCAAAAAAGAGAAATGCTTAATTTATTTTACTTACTCATTCAGTCATTACACTGACAACGGTGGTCAGACTGATACCCTTATGTAAATTAGTTCGCTTTGCACGTTTCTTTCAATCAAGTGACTATTCATAATGAACCCACAATATTTAAATTTTAACATTTGAATGTAGAATTTCTATGGCCCAAAAAGAAAACCCCTCAAATTTAAATTTCTTTTTATTTTCTTTTAATATATTTCTCTTTTAATTTCTTTTTATTTTAAGATTTACAAACCAAATTGGATGTTGAAGAAATTGTTTTTGGAACTAACTCTTATTTATAGAGAGTGACTCACAGATTGCTTCGTGTCTGTGTTAGAAGGGTTAATGGTTTAATGACTGGGCTTTAGAAATGCATAGGAGTTTACTATCTTCAAACAGATCTACGCCAGTCTACCTCTTTCCCTGTGTTTGTTCCGTTGTCAATGCCAAGCTAAGCTACGTCTGGTTGGTGCTTCATTTTATCATACTGTCACGAAAGGGGTTTCTTTCCTGTTCTCTAATTTTCAGTGTGGTAAATAAATGAAAAAAAAAAATCCCCTTAGCAATTCTTGATATGGCCATGAAACATTCCATCTCTCAAAGTGGGAGCCCAAAATGAATAATGTACTGCTACAGCCCTGCTTCTCTATTAGACATATTGCTAAAAAACAAACAAATAAAGGCTGTAGATCATATTTACTAAGGGTGAGTGTTTCTTATATGTATTATAAAAACTCATGTGACTTCATGTGACAGGGCTTACTTTAGGGTTGGAAACAGCATACACCCACCTCCATCCACAGTGGTTTTTTCCATCTACAAATGTAAACTAATTATAAAAAAATGATGGAGGGGAGGAATATTTTTCTAAATTTAAGTCACACTCTGGCATAGTTAAGTAAAGGCTTATTTAATAGTTAACATGATGCAGCATACTGAAGCGTCATTGATCAGATATAACTGAGCTGTCACAACTCTACCTCGTGCCTTATTTCCTCCATCAGCACACAGGCTTTGTCATTTAGGGCCTGTGACCTCTGACCTCTGGAGCAGCTTCAGCTCAAAACTTAATTCACGTAAATGAAGGAGATGTCCACCTCTAAGGGGGACACACCTGTGAAGGCAGTGGAGCTGCCTCACCGGGTGACTACTCTGAATGAGATCACAACCTGGAAGCCCTGATGTCTGCGGTCTTTTAGGGGGGGGGGGGGTGAGCAAATGAGCTCATCCCTGGGACATACCGTGTTCTGTGATGGGGCCTGGGCCAGCGGGCTCTCACAGTCCAGCCGAGGATGCTCTTCAAGTATCTGGAACAGCAGGGGAATCTGTGACTCAGCTGCTCCTTCAGTTCCTCTTTGCGCAATCCGTAAATAACCGGCGCAACGCACTGCGCCAAGCTGAAGAAGGCGAAGATAACCACTGCGGACAGCTCTTTGGTTTCCGCCAGGATGAACCCGTGATCGTACATCTTCGTCAGCACGAAGCTCACAAAGTTTGGGAGGATGTAAACGGCCAGCTGGGTGCCGTGGAGGGCGATCGTCCGACACCCGGCCTTGTTGCGCCGATTGAGCACCCCCAACCTCCGGCCCTCCATCAGTATCCTCACATAACTGTACAGAATCAGCGCCGTGCACAAAATGATGAAGAGCACCTTCGGCAGCCTGCCGATCCTCAGCTGCTCCGAGCCGCACTCTCCGTGATACTGGGCCGTGCTGGCCGGGGAGTCCGGCTGGAGGAGGAGGGTGAGCGGGATGACCAGGGCCACCAGCCAGGTGAGCACCCCCACCAGCCAGGGCCAGTGGCCCGCCGTGCAGGTGGCGCTGTAGCGCATCGGGTGGCACACGGCGCAGTACCGGTCCAGCGCCATGACGGTGAGCGTCAGGAGGATGTTGGACGCGCTGCTGATCAGGACGGTGATCATGACCATGCAGCCGCTGCGCCCCGGCCGTGCGTCCAGGTGGATCTGGTAGTAGAAGACGCTGCTCATGCCCAGGTGGACCAGCGCCGACACCAGCAGGTGGAAGACCAGCACGAAGCGGGCGTGAGTCCGGAGCCGCTCCTCACGGACGATGGTCCAGTTGATGAAGAGGTTGAAGAGGAAGAGCACCGAGAAGGACACGGTGGACACGTAGAAGCGCACACAGTGGTAGTCCCTCAACTCCGTGCTGTTGGCCGCTGACATCTTTCCTCAGCTGGGCTTGGCTGGATTTAATGGGCGATGATGAAGATGATGAAAGTAAAGTTGGTGAGAGAAAGCTTAGACGCTGCATGATCCTCTCTCATCGCTGTCTGACTGGGGAATGACTCAGTAACACAGCAGCTCGAGTTTCTCTCTCTCTCTCTCTCTCTCTCTCTCTCTCTCTCTCTCTCTCTCTCTCTCTCTCTCTCTCTCTCTCTCTCTCTCTCTTCCTCTGATACAGACGTACACAGTCATTTTACAAAGTGCTTGTGAGGACCTTAATATATTCCTCACCTTTGACCCCAAATCTAAAAATCTGATTTTAATAATATTTGTTGTTAAACCAACATTTTTCATTGCAAAATGTATATTATGAAAACTGGCCATGTATTTACTGTTGAGTTCGCACCCTGGTAAATGTTGAATGTGAGGCGTTAGGAGTCAGCAAAGCAGCCAGGGCTGCACCTCAGCAGAAGTGGGTGAAAGCAAAGTGCAAATCACCCTGCAGCAATGGCTGAGGAAAGGAAGGTGAACTGATGGTGAGAAGATAAACTGATAGTCAATCCACCAAATGCACCTTAGACTCCTCTATGGCTCCTACAGTACCTAAATCGTAAAGTCAGCTTTTCAGTGAAACTGGCATTGACTGAGGTTGTAGGTGGGTCACAGGATTCCCACTGACTACAAATCAAAAAGGTGAAAGTGGGGGCATCAGGTTTAGATTTCAAATGTTCATCAGCTTCCCCACTATCTAAACTCTGGTGCCCTCTTGTTGAAGTTTACAGAAGTTCCGTTGCAATAACAAATTCCTCGCTTTGAATGTCACTCCAGCAGTTGATACTGGCCTTGAAAGTTTCTTAGTCCCGGTTTGTCTTCTTGTTACACATTCATGACAATGTTTTCTCAGTAATGTGTTATTTTCCCTTTTTTGTGCATGATAACATAGACATAGAGAGTAAAGTTTGGACTTAACCTCAAGGTGAGTGAAAATTCATGCTGCTCTTTAGGTTCCAGGTTTCTTGCAAAGTCTAGAGTAAAGATAATGAAACTCCTCCATCTGATATTAACATTAAGCGTTTCCCTCATATTGATTTTTCTATCTAAAGCTTAAAAAACAGAAATATTATTTTGTTCTTGTTAACTATCGTGATTAAATGTATACATTCACAAATATTATCTGTTTAATTACTGAAAAATGCAACAAATGTATTCCCCTCAGCATAAACTTATTTTATAGTACAGTAATTGTGTTCTTTATTCTCTATATACACAAACCTGCAGGTGGTGCTGTTATACTGTACTAAAGAACAGCCAGCTACATATTATGATTATTTTACAATGACTGCGAATTCTCATTTACAAACATCACCTGGCCAAGAGGCCCCAGTAGGAAAAAAAACATAAACAGAGATAAAAACATACTCAGCACGCAAAAAAAGAGGATGAGAAAAAAAAAAAACACAGTTGCAAGGATGTAAAATAATAAGAACGATATAAGGGAGCGAGCAATAACAGGAAAGAGAGGAGAAGTGATGTGTATATGTGACTGAGGAAATGGGATGAAGTAGAGGAGAGAACAGACTAGATTTCACGTGATCAGCAACAGAAACAGTCAGCTGTTATCTGATGGAGTTTGAACTGATTATTTAAACCAGACATTACTTGAATGCAGCATTTACACTTGAGTTTCACTTTGTGTTAGTGTTACAGCGCATGCGTGTTTTCATTCAGCTCCATATCAAAGGTCACGTTTAACAAAATTTATTCCCTTCTGCTTTCTGTTGGCCTGGCCGGTTTGCACACGGTAGTCTAATCATCAGTACACTTTTTTTTAAATGCTACTTCCATTTTTTTATTAATTTTTTTTGTTGTTGAGTTGTTGCGGCTGTGCCATTTGTTATTACTTTCCCAAAGTACAGCCGCAGAACCGGCTGTGCTCTGTGGGAAAGTGGGCTGGTTTTACCGAGAAACAGAAAGTAGTGTTTTTGTGTGTGTGTGGTTTGTGTGTGTGGTTTGTGTTTGCATAGGCAGGCTGCTGTTGGAGCAGACACACACACACACACACTGTTGGCACCACACCTGGTCACCGAGCACACGGCGTGTTCAGAAAAAAAAAAAACCCCAAAAAGACCTAATTTAACCCAAAACTAAAAAGAGCAAAAGAAAAGGTAAGCTAATGTTTTTGTTTTGTTTTTCTTTGGAAAAGTGGGACCTGCAGTCTAAACGTGAGGAGGTTAAAATCAGCCTTTAAAAAAATAGTTCATTGCCGTTAACGTGATGAAGAAAAAGATGCAGTGAGCTTTAGCACGTGTCCTGATAACTCCTGCAGAAAAAAATTCAACTAAAATGTGTTCAATCCAACCCTCAAACTTCATGTTTATCACTGAATGAGATTCATTTTGACAAAAGTTGGCTCTTCGGTCAAATTCAATTAATGACAAGGCTAAATCTCAAACACATGTGTTACTGATGCTAATGCTAATACCGGCTCAAAATTAGCTGCATCCTAATTAACTTGATGGCTAATTACAACTTTAATTAATTACTGTTGAACTTAAAACATATTTATGTTGTGTGGTAAGATGTGTAATTACACAGTAGATTTGTAAAAAAAAACAAACAAACAAACAAAAAAAACCTTCCAGTATCTTACACATATCTGCTGGTTTTGTACTTATCTTGCAAAGTGTTTGGTTGATATATTTATTTCTATGTTTTTGTAATGCCTCTTGCTGTATTCTTTCTCTCATGTGTTGGATGCTGCTGTAGCATGCAAATTTCCCCATTGCCGGAAAATAAAGGATTATCTTATCTGATCTTATTTAGAATTTACATTTTTTTTATTCAAATGAGCAAAACAAAAAGTCAGGACAGCTCATGAAGATGATTGCATCACTTTTGATAGAGAAATTTAAAAGTTGCCAGTAGGAAGTGCTGCTCAGACATCCGCCATATAACACTCAGTGGCTTTATGTACCCACAAAGACCTAAACGGAAAATTGTAAAAGTTGCAATGGTCCAACATTGGAAGCCAAGTCCTCGTGCATAAGGTAGATTAATATTGTGTAACACCTGCGTCTTGTGCCAGTTCTCACTATAATCACCATATAATTGTCAGGAAGGTTCAGATCACGTGATTTTCCTGTTTATGCAGAGCGTTCTGATTGTGGTTGAAGTTAGTAGCATTGATATGATTTGACAAAGTGAAATGTGAAAGTGGGGTTTTAATAGCCATTGGGACTGCGTGTAGAGAAGCTACCAGCCCCTCACAAGTATGGCTTTAATATAACAAGTTATCTTACATGAACATAAAAACACTCAGCTACAGTAAATGTTTCATAGCAGTACTGTAATAATAATAGCTTTAAACCAGTTCTTGAATTTCTTTCACATCTGTGTGGAACAAATCATTCACTTCCTCCCTTAATTTCCATCTTGTATCCGTCAGGCATGACTGACCACCAGCCACCACCATATGCGCCCGGCTTCCAGCAGCCACCCAACGCCCCCGTGTACCAGCAGCCTGGCTACCAGCCTGGCTACCAGCCTGGCTATCAGCCTGGCTATCAGCCCGGCATGCCCGTCCAACAGCAGCCACCACGGGTGATGACAGTGACTACTACCACCAACCAAACCATTGGTTCTTGGAGCACTGACCTTTGTGATTGCTTCTCTGATATGGAAACCTGTAAGTCTCCCTAACAAAGACCAATAACCACCTTTTCTGTTCTTCACAAACGTGCAGCATTCATCACTGTAGACTTGGATTCCAGGCTACAGTGTATAAAAAATGTTCCCTCATGAAGGGAGCGACAGTGCTCGAAAAATATTGATGTTTATAAGTTGATAATAGAAAGATTTCGATTTCCATTCTGAAAGGGACTATTTCGCACTATGTACACCAGCAGACCGAGTTTAGCCACTTGACATAAAAATGTAGATGTTTAAATTTACATTTTGGCAATGGTTGGTAGAAAAGCTGAGGCTCAAAGTTCATTATTGATTTAGGAAACAGAGAAAACAAGAAAAATAAATAAGCTGATAGTGATTTTTGTTGAACACTGATGCATAACTAGCTGAGACTGAAATGCACACCTTTCCCTGTCTGTGACTACATTTGCCTAATCATTTGACTGAAAAGCTTCTAGTGTGTAGCAGTCAAAACTTTTTATCTAACCTTTGCCTCTCAGGTAGCAAGGCACTGACTACAGCAAAGGAAGACCTGTAAAAACTACTAAACACTACTTAAGTTTTTACTTACCAAGTGTCAGTTATCTGTAAAGAAATTAAAAGGGACAAAGCATTAATGAATCATTTTCTGCTATACCACACTTAGACTCTCATCAGGGTTTTATCATCAGACCTGACAGAGCTCCTCTATATCCAAACTGCTTTCACGGGATGAGATCTGACACACCTAGCTCACATTTTCTATTTTCTCCCATTTTCTCCCAGGTTGCTGTGGTCTTTGGTGTTTCCCCTGCATGCAGTGTCAGACAGCTAGCATGAATGGCTGGTGTTGCTGCCTGCCGTGCTTGGACGTCTGCTGTGTGGTGTCCTGCCTACTGCGATCCAGCATTAGAGAGCGCCATGGCATCCCTGTAAGGCTGGTTTGGGGAGGGAGGGGGGCATCCCTGGGTATTATGTGTACATTAGTTTTTTCCTTTGTATATTTTTATTTAATAAGATTTATATTTAAGATAAGATTGATGTTATATGAGCTGCAAAGTACAGCCAGAGACCACCATAAGGTAAAAGTTGTACTTTAGTTGCGTTTCCCCTTGGGAAACCTACTAAGTATTATTTTTAAGATTGGCGTGCAGCTGTGAGAAGCAACATTTCCTCAATTTTCTCAATCAAAACATTACAAAGCAATACAAGCTATTCTGAAAATGCTATAGTAGAGAAAATCTTTAAGGATGTACTAATGTAGCACTTTTCATTAATTGATGATATTTCTAAAAAGTGTGTTTTGGTCATCTTAATTGAATCATATAATGATGACAGACAAACTTTTCAAAGCACAATGTGACAGTAAATTCTTGGCCTACACTCACTTCTTGTTAGCACGAACAGCTGTTTAGTTACCAGTTTAGAAGCAAGGCGGTAAGCTCAAACTTACTTTCTTTACTCCTCAACAGCTGTGTCTTTGACTGAAGTTAGTGTGCCAACCAGCACTTAATGTCGTCACTTTATACTAACCTTTTTCAACAGACTTGCCACTGGAAAGAACAACTTAGAATATACAATTTAGAAATGTATTCATGGTTCTCAATGTGCGATAGGTGACCATTGAAAATGCCACTCTTGAGATTTCTTTGAAAGATGATCTTATTGAACAGATATGATCCATCATACATGAACTATGGAGAAGTTTTCTTTTACAGTGACAGATTCCTCATGTTGCTCAAAACTCTTAAAATGATCTACTTAATTTCACACCTATCTGTATTGACTGCCAAGTTCTTGAGTCTTGGGAATAATGCAGCATAAATGTGCTTCACTAATGACCCCAGCTATTTTTTAATGTGTACAATAGCTAATAGTAGTAGCCATGGCTTAATGGAAATAAATGAAGCTGCTACCCATTAGTTCAAGCAGTCTTGTCTCGAGGCCTACTGAAATACAGGAGATGGCTGATAATGGAGATTGATAGTTTAGTTAACTGCTTGTGATTGCTCCAAGAAGCAATGGTCTGTGGAAACAGTATTTTTGAGTTCAGCAGTTTTTCTCTCAGCAAAGAAGTCTGTCATCAACTGACCGCAGCAGCGGTGGAAGATGCAGCTTTCCCACCGATCACTGCTTTGGTTGAGGCAATAAACGTAACTGTTGGTTCATTCTCATTGAGTCATTGGTCATCTGTGCAAAGCCTTTCCATAACCAGCAGAAAGTTAGCAACTAGCTGATGAGCACAGTGGAGCACCTTTGATAGTTGAGGGTAAGAAATCAGTGAAGTCAGTTTAGTTGCAACCATGTTTACTCATTGACAAAATTTCCTTTCGCTGCCAAATATCCTGCAAGATACTGAATTATTTTCTGTTGCAGATATTCTTATTAGATAAGTCTACTTCCATTATTCATCCGATGGAGTCATTCCTTCTCTCCCTCTGCCCTCTCCCCGTCCTGCAGGGTTCAGGATGTGAAGACTGCTGCATGTTTTACTGGTGTTTTGTGTGCGCCTGGTGCCAGATGAATCGCGAGCTGAAGATCAGGCGCAGAGCAGTGTCCACTACTGCAGTGGTCACACAGGTTGTCACTAGTTAGTAGGCAACCATTTTGCTTGAGAGAGTCTAACTTGCTTGACAATAATAGCTTCTTAATTTTTTTCTTGTAACCACTTTAAGGAGCATTTCAGATTTTGTTCTTTTACCAATCAATAATTTTTTGGAGGAAGAAAGATATAAACAAAAAAATTTTGCTTAAAACTCAATTTGTATCCTCTTGCACGTTATATATGCTGCAGCTGGCACTTATTATTCTCTTACTTAGTATAATTAGTAGTAGAGCTTTGCTGTTTGTAACACCTGCTGTGTTGTTTACTTAGGTTTGCTGTTCAGTCCCTAAGATATGTCATGCCAGGTTATTGTTTGATTCCCCGCCTGCAGACAGGGTTAAGGTTAAACCCATGTAAAAAGAAAAGGTAACCATGCACATGCTATATTATCTCAATATATCAATAACCTATATGTGTGCAAACTTTCCAAACTTAAAATGTTCTTTAAACAAAACTGCAGCTAAATTACTGCATGTTATCAAAGCTGAATCTGCATTTCACCGAGTCTCAGATTTCAGCATTTCAAACGTTCTTACTTCTGTCTTTCATGATGTTAGACGTGAATAAAATGTTTCCTATAATAAACAATCAAGATATATGATTAGTGGCGTTTGTATGGGTTTCATTGCTGCATTCACACCACGGGACAGATAAAATTGTTGAACAACTTGCCACATGATTTGGATGAATAGTTGGATGAACATAGAAGTGAACAGCTTCCTCACAAAGTGCTCTGTTACTGTATACTGCAGCTAATGAGGTGTGATTGATTTGCATTGCATGATTACATACTACTGTTAATGAATCCATTTCTTTCTGAACACGCTAAGATGGTGTTAAACACAGCAAATTTATAATCCCTATGGAGAAAACTAAAATTCAATTTATTTTTTTTCCAAATGCTTCTTTTTATCAACACATATGACGAAGAGTCTAAATGCTGATAGGAATTGCAGATTTAGTATGAACACCTGGAAAGGGGATATAAGGCTGCATCAAACCTGCCACTGAAATGCAAAGTGATTGAATGTTTTGAAAGTTGTGAATCCGTATTACCAAAGCAGATCGTCACAGGCAGACCCGCCCAGACAGTTGTGCAGTGAATATGCAATGTGTGTTGAAAACAGAATCTTGGCCAACGTGTCTTCACTTCACCGACGTGTTGAAGTGAAGACTTTTCATGGCTTTTGGCATCGAACGTGAATGACAGTAGAGATGTGAGCCCTAACGTGCAATAGAGACCACATCCTGGCAAACACCTAAAGTCAAGAACAATTGAGAGAAACAGTTCTGTACTCATCTTTCATATCCACCACCCACACATGCCAGTTGAGGTGTATGACTAATGTTCATCAGTATGCAATGAAATTATTCCTTTCACTAACCGGCTTCAAACTCCCTTGTTGACTTTCGATTTCACAACTTTACAGCATGACAATCATTTTCTAAAACATTTCAAGTTGTTTCAAGTTGTTTTTTTTAACTACAACACAAAGTAGGATTAAGAATTGGAGGAGTCCCTGCTTTTAATGTTTTACTTTAAGTATTAAACTGACACTCAGCCAGGGCACAAACTAAATGGAAAGTTTCTAAAACTGACGCTACTGTCTGTGGCTGCAGAAGAGTGACAAATTTGACTCAGAGAGCTCTAAATAATTTCCCTATCTATTGGTTATGATTTCCTCCAACATATATTTCCTCAATCATTCGGTTCAGATCATCGTTACTAGAAAAGTGGAACATTTCAAACAAGTCACTTCAGGAAAGTTTACATTTCCAGTTTCCGTTTCTGTGGAGTATCTGATTTTGCCCGTTTATGACTCATCGTGTGATTAGCTGATTTAAAAGTGTTGATTCTATCTCAGTGCAGCAATAAAATAATGAAGTTGAAATGGAGCAGCTCCTTGAAGTTTTATTTGCAATTAATTCCAGATAAGGTCAGGAAATGATCAATAAACCACAGCCCAATAAAACTGTGACCTTAATTTGAAATTTCCTATCACTTAATGATAGTCAGCCAGATCCCAATTGTATTTATGTCTCCGAGGTTTCCAAAGGTGATTAAATACCAAACTAAGAGCTTTAAAACTCTTGACATTGTCACTTTTCATTCAACTGAGAAACTTTTTCTATAGCTGTAATTTGAGCTGTGTACAGTAAGGGGTGTTCTTCTCCTATATTTCCTGTCTTTTCCAGTTTAGGCTCATTTTCCATGGCTAATCGTAGATGAAGTGAAAGAGCCAGGCTGTGGTTACGAGGAGTCGGAGTGTGGCAGAGTGATGAATGCATTTCAATGACCTTAAGGGATGTTTCTGTGAACTTTGAAATGCAACTCCCTCTCCAGGAGGAGCAATCCAGTCATAGTTAGGTTGCCTTCAAGTGCTGTCAGAATTATTGTATTTCTGAACATACAAGAGAACTAGAAGTGGTATTTATTTATTAGACACAAGCCGCTAGGGGGAGAAAAGAACAACAGCTTGCTGACGCTCATGAACTGACATCTCTTGATGAACAACACAGAAATGCCAGAAAGCATTGTTGCCTTCGTCCACCTCGTGTCTGTTCATCTGCCTATATTATTATTATATTATTGGATTTAAAAAAGTAAAACATTTGATGGGGAAAGGCACAAAATGTGAGCAAACTGATTAATGTGTGAAAAATGACAGATTGAGTCTTTGAAACAACTGCACACAACCGTTCTTTGATATTCCTAAAGCAGCAGTGAACAAACACATGATGAAACAAACTACAACCAACAGTGGCCGAATATTGCTGCTCCAGTGAATGTTTGAGAGCCTCAGTGCTGTTACAGTCACCATGTCAGCAGGTGGAGCACAAAACAAAGGCCTCTGCACTCTGTCAACACTCCCCATGAGACAACAGCATGCGTGAGAGGTTTTGAAGATGTGCTTTCAGTTTTTTTCCCACAGATGGCAGTGTTGGATTAATAAAAACAACTCTCAGCTCTTCCTGGTTGATGCAGCGGCTTTCTACTGAGGAACAGACCTGCTACTGCTGCTTTGATTCCACATGTTCCAACATTGTTACATGTAAAATTCAAACGTGTTAAATTTGTATATGTAGCAGTGCACTTATCTTTATGCTCTGTTTGAATGGTTTTATTTGTTAGTATTATTGAAGATGTTTATCTCAAGACTTGTAGAACTATACCTGGTAATGATGTGCCAACTATACAAGATGATCATAGTGTCACCTTGAATAGAAATGTACAACTAAAGTTAAGATATTTATCATTCGTATAGTTGAAAGGTGAAATTTTCGATAGTCAAGCTCATAATAATGAAAGTAACGCATGTGCAGGAAGTGCAACTGCGGGAATGAAGCATACTGTTCACTCATACAGGAAGCTGTATTTTCCACTTTTGTGCATCCTTAACAGAAAGAGGAAGTTTTCTGTTGCCAGCTGTGCGTCTTCAGTGCTGCATCTTCAGTGCGAAGTGAGGAGAGCAGATGATGGATCTCTACCAGGAGGCTGTTCATTATCTGGAGTCACAACATGTACCAGGTGAGCGTCAGGGACACTGTGACTTCTTATGTTAAATGTAAAAAATATAACGTTGATTTATTGCCTTTGTCTTTTTTCTTTTGTCTATCCAGCTGTGGATAACTTTGAATAAAACAGAAAAGGTCCAATTTGAGTGGAAGTGTCAGTTCAAATGCAATTGCTGTATATATATATACAAATATATAAACCTTTTTAATTTAAAAGCACTACTATTTATAGCTTTTTAAAAATTAAAGAAGACCTTATCTTTTGCAACCACAACAAATGTGAACACATGAGATGGAAGTACATATACGAGCTTTTTTTTTTTTTTTATTACATTGATTGATATAATATAATATGTATCTGTGTGTTTTAGTGGAAACAGAAACCGATGTCTTGGAGGAGGACGTGTTCCACGAAGAGGCTGTGTCCTGTTTGCTCTCCCCTCTCCAAGTAGAAAGTATCGACTTGCCCGACACCCCTGTGAGTTCACATTTCATCCACAACACCAAATGTTCATTGCATAGCTCACCAGACTCTCTGCAGCTCCTCTTGTGGGTCGGTCTGCTCTTTAAAAGCATTTTTGTTTTCATGATCCCAGGAGGAAAACAGAACAAAGTAGCCGCTTCCTAAAAACTTTCAATACTTTCACTTATCTCCTGCTTCTCCCACCTACTGGCTGTTCATTCACTTTTATTTTATTGAATTTTAGGCTATGCAAAAGAAAAAAAAAAAAAAAAGACAAGTTCATGTTACTTTGAGTGATACTGACATGTCAGGATGCTGATTTGTAGTCGGACTTGGTGAAGTTTTTGTTGACTGTTGATTCAGACGTCATGCAGCCCAGAGGAAATGTTGGAGAAGAGGCTTGTGGTCCTAAAGGGCATCCTGGAGAGTGAGGAGCTTTATCTCCGAGAGCTGGAGGCACTGCTGATGGTATCATCAACACATGCACACACACAAACACAAACAGAAGCTTTTTAATAATTTAATTCATATCAATATTTCCTATGTGATCTGATATGTTGGTACAGTCTTAGTGTTCCTTATCAAGATTTATAGGCTAATGTGTCAATATGGTTGTTCTTTGAGTTTAATCATATTTTCAAAATTTTCTGTTCTACCATCACTACACTTAATATGATTAATTTTTACGTTCTATGAGCACACAAGAGTTAACCATCTTTGGAGCAACCGCTATGTTTATCATTCTGTCATGTAAAATTATATGCAGCACTCATATCTTTGTTGTTCAACTTCCTTCTTTGACCACAAGTTAAACGTCCAATAGAAACCGAGTTCCCCTTTTTCTCAATCGGTACAACCTGTATATTTGCAGTTGTGTGTGTGACGCTCCTGACCATAAACACGGAGAAACAGCTTTGGTTTTATTCTATTCAAATTTAAAAGATAATATAATTCACATACAGGCACATTTAAAGCCAACACTAAACACAACACCTTCCATCTCATTTGTTTAATTGGCACACTGAAAAATCTAAACAAAACAAAACACCAATTTATCCTTTTTATGAAGGATTCAGTGAGCTCTTTGTCTCTTTGAAACCAAGAAACACTGGATTATAGCTAACAGAAGCTAATGCTAACCCTGCAGACAAACAGTTTGCACACAAACACTTTCTTTTATAGATTAAACAAACAGTATAGATTATATAAAGTAATAATGTCAGACAAAAAGATCTAATCTTTTGGATTTGGTTAGTGAAGGAGGAGTTAGTCTATTTCTTCTTTCTTTTCTGTGTTATAAAAAGCAACAGTAACTCCCTATTTCCTCATTCTAATTCAAGATATGAATCATTTTAGCTACAAAAACATGGATGCGATCGAATAAATCACAAACTCAGTGTTTCCTTTGGAATTGTTTATGTACTTGTGGCTTGTATTTTTCATGAATACACTGAGTAATGTTTTGAGAAATGTGTACCAATGGGTTAAATGGAGAGATGCGTGTGAGGTCTGATATTATTATGTGACGAGTGAGCCGTTTCCGCATGATAGTTTCCCCACAAGCACTTTTTTTTTTTATCTGTCCATCAAACAGCAGCGTGTTCTTCTCCCCAACCCTGTTAACTCTATGCATGTGTACATTTTCTGTGTGTAGCCCATGAAGGCTCTGTGGGCCTCAGCCGGGACCTCCCAGCCTGTTCTGTCCAGTCAGCAGGTCCAGATTGTCTTCTATCAGGTGCCTGAGCTCAGAGACATGCACCAAACGTTCTACTCCAGCTTGAAGACGCGACTGAGCGGTCACTGCCAGACAGATCCGGGCCCGGGTGAGGAAAGACAGATGAAACACACAGGCCACGAGCTGATGGTGGGAGACCTGTTTCTAAAAATGGTGCGTTCTCTCTTTAGTGTTTGTATCATGAGTTCTCAGTAAAAACAGCCCTGTTAAACTCACCACACATGGCCTGGACAGTATCAAACGGCAGAGAAACTAAGTCAGGGTGAACTTAGTGAATCACTGAACAGCTAAAATTCCTGATACCTTCCTCAGGAGTTGGTGGAGACCAAAGAAAAGCTAAAAAGGGAGTGAACATTCTTACTTCCATTCATCAGTGTGGCTCAGACTCAACTTCAAAGACTGTAAATACCGCTAACATGGCCAGGCACGTCGATTTTTACATTTAATTTCACTCAAGCAGCCTGTCTGACAGATGATATATATGTTCTGTGTCACGCCCACTTATGTGATACTTATCTTGTGGTCATTTGTTTAATTAAAGAGCTTTTTTTTTTTTTTAAATGCTTCATCATTAAATTAAAATATTTCAAGATTTTATCAATTTCTTCTTTCTCATTTCCTGCTTTGAACAGCTTCCCCATGTATGTTGCACTTTTATGCTTAAAACATTGCCTGTTTCTAAATATTTATATCTCTATTGAGCTTGTTTTTGACTTAGGGTTAGGGTTATATTCAGCTCTGATACCCTACTGATTGTTTTGTTTGTCATGCTTTATATTTTTCCACCTCAATATGTTTCTTACAAAAAACAAAACCAAACAGAATTGCTATTCAAGTGGAGCCATGCTGGGAACAAACACACCAGCATTGATGGTTTTGTTATTTGTTTCACCTGCTGAGTATCCTAAAGGACAAAATTGGAACACGGTCAGAGTGAATGTCTGATCCTCATTGGGTACACCTGGCTGCTGGACCGGGCCCTAATGTGAACCTATAAAACACCTGAGCACAGGCAGCACTCTTGATAAATCTTCTGGCTCAGTGTGCAGCAGATGAGCTGGGGGAAATGAGGGACGGTGCAACTAGATGGAAAAAAAGCTCTTTCACGCATGATTGTGGTGGCAAAAACGCGCTCAGTGTTCTCAGTTTATGGTCTGAACAGAACTATAGCTGGGATTTTAGCTATTCTGAAATCCCTGAAGCGACTTAAACCCCGTCTGCCTCCCCAGAAAAGTTTGACAAGGCTTTAAAGCTGTCACTGTAGCTCTCTAACAAGTTATATTTACTGCCCGAAAGATGCCAAAGTTTCATTCATTTTAAAAACTGATAACTACTCTGGGGAATACAAGTGGAGTTTCAATTCAATTAAAATGATTTCACTGAACATCTCCTCTGTCCCCTCTCACCTGCCATTTTACCCACACAGGTGAACCAGATTGGTCTGTATGGTGGTTTCATTGAAAACTATGAGAAAGCAGTTGAAGTTGTCCGCATGTGCACACAATCAGAGCCTCGCTTCCGAACTCTGGCAGAGGTACCACCAAGTGTACTTTCAGAGGAATGGAGAGAATTTAATAATCAGCGCTTTAAAAAGCTGTATCAGAATAATCGCTGTAGTCTCACTTTATTTCTTGTCTTTTCAGAGCATGATGTTTAACAACGGTGCAGACAAAGCTCGGACCAAATACACATTTGAGGGTAAAAATGCTAATTTTTTTTCTTTACAAGTGATTCGTTGGCTTTTTGTGTCTGATTACTGCCTGTCCGTCTGCAGCTCTACTGTATAAGCCCCTGGACAGAGTGACCAAGACCACACTAGTGCTGCGTGTGAGGAAAATCCTGGATTATTCATTTCATGAATTCATCTCCTCGTTTTTAACATCATTTCAAATCTTGACCCCACTTGGCATTTTCTGACTGAACAACCTGTGTGGGATCTTGTAGGATCTCTTGAAGACGACACCAGAAGAGCATGGGGATTACGCTACCCTACAGGAAGCTCTGAGGTTGTCTCGTAGCTTCTTGTCTGGTGTCAACGAGAGTTCACAGTGCAAACGAGAGGTCATGCTGAGTCACGGCATGGTGGGGCTTGTGTATACTAAATCTGGGCAAGATGAACACAAAGACATGTTTATCGCAAGTTCACATGTGCCCGCATCCTCACATATTCTCACACTCTTGACACTGGACACTTGCATCCCAGAGCATCATGTACCCATGTGTGTTTGTGTCTGTCCCAGAGACGTAAGCTGATGCGTGACGGCTTTGTGGTGGATGTGAGTGAAGGGGAACGTAGCCTGCGTCACCTCTTCCTTTACACCGACCTCCTGCTGTGCACTAGAGTCAAACAAGCAACTAGAGGGTAAGTGAAGCATGAGTAATCACCTGGGGCTCATGGGTAATTTGGTCTACATATTGGGCTATTTATTTGTACCTAGAGAGGCGCTTTGCAGTTGAACTAATTGTGATTATTATTTGACTACAGATTGATGCCAATCAAAGTTTAGCAATATCTCAAATATGATCAAGAGGAATGAGACACGTGCATTTCCTGTTTGGGCAAATTTTTATAAACTCTTTCTACAGTTCAGTTTTTCTGTTTCTGTCATTATGGTGCATTGCATGTGGACTGAAGATGGATTTCTGTGAAATGCGAAAAAAGTGAAGGGGTCTGAACACTTTCTGAATGCATAGTACAGTGTGTGTGTGTGTGTGTGAATTTCTAGGAAGCAGGATCAGTACAGGTTCTGCTGGTATCTGCCTCTCGCTGCTCTCAAAGTACGCTGGGTTGCTGATCAGGAAAAATCAGACCACACACACCTCCGCTTACACGCCTTAAGAACAAAGATGTTCATTCTTCGACAGCAGCTACAGCAACAGGCAGTATGTTTATGCAAAGACAGTCCAATATAGTAAGAGTGTGTCTTTTTTCTTTTCTTTTTTTTTTTTTTAAAGCATTAATGTCATACAAAATGTGTTTGTTTGTGAAGAAGGGAGCCAGAGGTCTGTATTTATCACGCAGCAGAAAGAAACTGGAGCAAATGGAGCTGATGTTGCTCACACTCTCCCCTGTTTATAGACTGGAGCTGCACAGCCTTAGTGGCAAGGTGCATTCACACACACACACACACACACACACGTCCAAATATTTTCAAGACTACGTGTTAATATCGGCCATTTCTACTAAAACATATTTTGTCTCACTAGAGTCACACTCTGCTCTTCACCTCCTTGTATGAGCTTGAAGAATGGAGAGAAGCCATCCACCAACTCACCACAGAGAGTAAGTTGACATTACGGCAAAACTGGAGGCCATTAAAAGGATTATCAGATTATTAGGAAAATGACGTAGCTCATTTCATTGAAGGGTGGATCCGCACAAACAGAACTGGTTATAACACTTTAAAATGAGCATGACTTCATTTTAAAAATCAAATCACCTTAACTCAAATGACATGAAAACATATTCACTTCAAGTCGGGTTGCTAAACTTTAAAGTGGTTTACTTTTTGCCCACAGATGACTGAATGCTAAAATGATTTGGTGGGTGAGAAACTTGAAATGCGTCATGTGACCACAAAACCTTTCTGAAAGGCCAATTCTCCAAGATCAATTTCTAATAAAACCAATGACTTCATTAGTTTTAAGCTTGAGCTTATTGTCTCTTGTCACTGAATTTCATGATACCTTTTGTTTCGTTTTTCTTTTAGACCTTTGTGGTTGTGTGAGCTGATGGCTGACTATTCTTGTCATGTTGTGTTTTTCAGACATAGAAACTGTCCCACCAGACTTGCTCACTCTCACAAGTGCATGTGTGAAACTGAGAATGACACAGCAGCCACCACTACAAAGCTCCAACATCGGTACCACCACCATTTTTCTGACCTCTGTCTTTTCACACGTTTCACACAGGTTCAGGATGTTTCAGTCTATTTTTTTCTGTCTCTCACCAGGAGAGTCACTGTGTGGGACTCTGAGTGTGGCCATTCACTCTGCGTGTGAACTCCAACAACCAAGCTGTAGGTTTTTAATGTTGACTGTTTTCATATCACACTAAAAAGTTTCATTTCAATCAATGCCAAACATTCTTTGCCTCCAACTGTTGTGAAAAAGGTGTTGGTGGCCTCCTGGGTCATTTCTCTCTTTCAGGTGTTTATGTGTGTGTGGAAGTGGATGGCTATCAATTTTATGATACACAGGCCCAAACTCACTCTTCAGTCCACACCCTCAACCCCCACTGGGACCAGGTTAGACTTTGAAATAATAAAATAACTCAATTAACTTTGGTCTGAAAACGTCAACAGAAGAGGTTATTTATAAGGTTAGAAACTGATACTGTGGCCGGCTCTCTCATGGGCCCGTGGATCTGACACAGTTGGTCGATGGTTTACCAGTCAGCCCATGTTGCTGAGTGACATCTTCATGTCTAGACTACATCCGACATGATATCAGACCTCAGCTGAATTCACGGGGGATTATAAAGTCTGCAGTGTGGCTGGCTTTAAACATGATCAGTGGCAGTGAAGTCTGCTCTAAATCCAACTGGTAGCCAGGATCCAAAGGCTTAGGCTGAGGCTTTTGGACACTGAGGTGTCCAGTGTCAGTGTTAATGACATCTTCTTTATTTCCAACAGGAACTGTCTTTCCAGGTGGACGGGGCTCAGAACCTGCGGGTGCTCTGTGTGGGTCAGTCTGACGGGCAGGACGACACTGTCCTGGGAAAAAGTACTTTGACGGTATGATGAGACTTTAGCTTTTAAACACAGAAGTACCAATCACAGTGAACAACAAAAAAAGTGTCAAACCCGAGAGGAGACTTAAACATTACAGCTGCTCTTCTTGATGCTCTTAAATTATCAGTGAATCGGAACATTTCACTGTCTTACGCTTTACGCTGGATTTTTCTGGACACAGCTTTAATGTTTTGGTTGTTGTTTTCAGTAAGCATATTCAGTATATGCTGATAGCTGAGCTACCTGCTCAACAAACTCAGCATTTTACAGTTAAAAGATGAAGGAGTTGGCAGAGACTAGAAATTAGGCTTAAAGGACAGTGCATGGCATGTTGGCTTTTTCAGTATTTGAATTTAATCAAGTGGCCAAAAACATCACTTCAAGTAAAGGCTAATATAGAGCCATGTCTCCTGAGTGTGTAACAAAAAATAATTCAGACTGCTTTAAAGATGTTAAAAATGAAAAAGAAAATGTAATATTGCTGACAGAGACTTAACCTATAATTAGCACCATGCTCAATGTGTGCATGTGGTATGGTTTTATTTTCGTTCCCCCCCCCCTTTGCATCAAACCCAAATAGTTGTTTTGATGCAACATACACATTTTGACATGTCCTCTTGTGCAAGTCCTGTAGTTTTTAAAATTTGGACATATGTGTGTTTATCAGCTGGAATCGAAATCCCTGACTCAGCGATGGAGAAGACAGACACTACAGCTTGGCCAGGTTAAGGTGACACTGTCCCTTAAATACAACCCCCACCCATCTGAAGCACCCAGCTGCACAGCTCAACAGCGGCCTGTCTTCTGTGTCCACATTGAAACTGTGTCTCAGTAAGTTTCTCAGTCTTTTTTCACAATCTGACATCTAAAACACTTGAAACTGAGAGCTTCACATCACACTGGGATTTTATTTCCCTTTTGTACAGCCAGTTTCAGGAAGTGAGGCGGTTTATTTTATGGCCAAAGAGAAGCAGAAATGTGGCAAGAATGAAGTTTGAAATGAGGTGAACTCATTTTGAGGAGGGTTTTTTTTTTTTTTTTTTTTCCCCTAACACTTTGAATTCCCTGCCAGGCAGGAGGGAGTGCTGGTGCCCCACGTGGTGCGATGCTGTGTGCAGGAGGTGGAGAGGAGAGGGATGGATGAGGTGGGAATATACCGGATCTCAGGAACCGCCAGTGAAATCAGCACACTCAAAGCTGCGTTCAACACCAGTAAGAAAACACACAGCAGAACTTTCATTTTCCTGTTGGCACGTTTCGAAAGTTGAACTCAGACAGGGCAATTAATTATGTATTCCCAAACTGCTCGAAACAAGAGGAGCTGTTTGTGAGAGAAATCAGTATTTGGACTGATTACATGAACGAAGACTTAGCATCAAAATTTCATGTTAGGGCAAGAACAACGGAGCAGAATAAAATGCATCATGAAATTTACAACAAAACGAAAACAACTTGCAAAGACAGGTATGAGAGCATAAAAGTGTTTGGGAAATAGATTTACTAGCTCAGTATATGCTTTTCTGAAGCATCTGTGGTCTTCAAGTCTTATTGTTTTTTAATTTTACCACAAAATAATAGACGAAAAGGATGAGACAAAGCTTGAATCAGTCTTACAACCTTGTTAACGCTCATTAGGCTTCAGGCCGGGAGTTTCAGGAAAATGCTTTGCCTTTACAATATTATCACGAACAGGGATCTCTTTAGTCGTGCTGATCTTGGATGTCATTACTCCGCTTAGATCTGCGTGAAGCAGTAACCAGGCTCAGAAGTGCAGAGGTGAACGCCGTCTCTGGTGTTCTCAAACTCTACTTCAGAGAGCTGCCACGACCTCTGATACCTACTGAGCTGTTTCAGAGTCTGGCCACAGCGCTGGGTAAGAGGAAGGCATCAGAAACACACAGACATATTTTAGAGATCATTAATTCAACATGTGGCTTGCAACGCCGCTAAAACATTCTTGAAGTCAGCTCAACTGCATGTGAACTGTTTCTTCTCCAGATATCCCGGACATAAAATCACGGAGTGTGTCCTTGCTGTCTCTGCTGCAGTCCTGTCCTGCCGCCAACAGACACACCTTCCTCTACATCCTGCACCACCTCCAGCGGTCTGAATCCAAGCACACAGCACCACCAGCTCCTGTGGAGAAGTTTAACTGATAAAAACATAATCTCTTAAGTCGTGAACACCCACAACAGTGATGTTTCCACCTTCCTGAAACTCAAATTTCTCCTTTTTTTTTCCTACCCAGAGTTTCTAAGAAAGAAGACATCAACAAGATGTCTCTGATGAACCTGGCCACAGTGTTCGGACCGAGCCTCATACGCCCCCCTGTGGCTGGACTGGGTCACAATGGGCCCTCCGTGGACATCTCTCAGGAGGTGGTGGTGCAGGTGGGCGGAAACAGAGAAAAAATGTTGCTGAGTATTGAGAGAAAATATTTCGTTGAGAAAATTTACTCAGGCGACTGTCCTGTAATTATTTTTGAAGGCTCCAGGAATTATGCCAGAGAAACACTGAATCCTTTTTTGGCCAAAAAAAATAATGAAAATGTTTTAAATCTACAGTATAATACTGATAAAAAAGAAACAGACTATAAATGTTAGTTTTGGAGTCAATTTTTAGGTTATTAGAACCCCAAAATATCAATTAATAATGGAAGACAAGTTACAGAAATATTTTTCTTTTTTCTTTATATTTTTAATGCAGTCCTTTAGACAATAATTCTTTCATTTCAATGACCAACTATTAAGTCTGCCATGAAATGCTTTGAAAGGAACTAAGCAAAGAATTAGTTGAGTAAATAGCTAAAACATAAACGTCTTTTAATGCCATTTTGTGTAGAAATTGATATTTTTCATATATTATCTTTACTTTTAATTAAATGATCCCTCAATTGTACAATATTTACAAGTTTGAGTGCTAAACATGACAGTGACAACTGTAAATTCAGCTGTGCTGTGTGGTTGTACATACTGTGTGTGTCCCCGTTTGTGTTTCAGGTCCAGGTGGTTTTCTGGTACCTGCAGTGCAACAACCTCCCTGAAGCCCAGATCTCTGTGGCACATGACACAGACACAGACACTGACGATGAGACCACCCACATGTGAGACCACCAGCAAAGTCACAGCTGACAGACAGCTACATGCAGGCGGGTTAAAAAAAACAAACAAAAAAAACTACTTTAACACAATAAATGTATTTATTAATATAAATGTGGCTTCTGTTTGTGGTTATTTTTTCAACACTTCTGTCACACAAATGTAATAACTTATAAAATGTAGAACAACATATAAACACATACATGTGAAACATGTTAACATGATATATATCAAATTACACTACACTTAGAGGCCCATTAAATACCTATGGAGCTTTCAATTATATCACATTTTCAAAAACAAAGGGAGTTTCCAGTGGTCAGAACATAAAATGTTGACATTGTATTTATTTTTTGATTTGTATCTTCCTGACATTTTATTTTTTTTTTTCGATCTGTCTTCTTATGGGCTTCATTTATCACCTGAAGTCAGCCTCTAATAAATCAGTCATCTTGCTGAACATTTAGTGTATTATTAATTCTAAAATTTAACAAATTAAACAAATCTAAATAACTTACTGTGAGAGTTTCTCCTGTGGTTTTAATATATGTGCCCAGCACTCCATTATGGAGCAGATGGACTTGATGGCACAGAGTAATGTGAAGCTGAAATGTGGTTGAGGAAAAATCAGGAGTGCACATGTTGTAAAAAGGTTGGAGGTCACCTCCCTGACCCTGAAATCCAATCAGTTACGGTTCAAATCCAACTAGACGGAGTTCACCACGAAGTGTACGCCTCATAAAAGTCATGCACACACGTACACACACATGTACGGCCCATGTTCGACCCATCCACACCACAGATGGGAGTCCCTTTTCAACCACACCACCTGGGCACGCCGGGTTAGTGTTACCTCTAACCTTCTACCCCAAACCCCCCTCATTCTTTTGATCACTAATCCTGGACCCCCAGTCCAGCTCTCCCAGTCCTTCCACACTGAGAGACGTGTACGGACACCATAACAACATCCAGAACAAGACTCACACTCCGAAAAAAAAACTGAGCGCCATAAATCACCTGTCCCCTCTAACACGGTGGCTGCCAAAATAAGGTTCTACTTGACGACTACAAAGACAAAAACGCGGTTCCCATTGCAGACTACAAAGCCGAGGAAGGCCTGAGACGCCCCAGACGTTTGTGACTAAAGACTGGACCAGATGACTGGTCAACACCTGGGACTGGTGGGAACATTTTTACTGGAGAAGTCAGATTCTGGACTTGTTCCATGCAGCTTGTTTCACGCTCAGACTTACCACCTTCCTAACTTCATTTCTGCTGAATCTATGCACTATGTTGGCTGTTGTCATCTGTATGGACCTGTTTTGACTTTATTGTTAAAGTCAGGAAACATTTTTTCTCCCTGCAGACCATGTATTTTTTGAGTTCCCAGGTTTTTTTTTTTCCCCAATCAAACCGAGGAGGTGCCGTTAATTTGACAATGACACTTACAATCCTGCAGCTGCTGTAAACAAACTCGCAGGTTTCAGCCACGCTAATTCTTCAAATTACAAAGTAATCTCCCTCATTTAAAAACATTATCTCATTGATTCTGACATATTTCTGCATTTATTTTACTTTTCCAGCCTTCAAGTTTTTGTAGCATTGCCTTTTTTCAAATGCTCAAATTGTCTAAGGTTCATATATAAATAGACATTGTCTTACCTGTTCCTCAAGTAGTGGAGTAGTCTTTGCGGCCACACATCAGTGCTTTTGACACACAACCAGCCGGACGAGGCCTCCTGTCCTCCGTTTGACCATAAAATCAAACAGCTGGTAAAATGACATCACCCCATTGATAATCAATGATTATTTGGGATCCACTCAATCCACAGTGACCACTCATGTAACAGAGAGACCTGGATGATGGAAAAAAAAAACAAACAAGAACATGCACAATTGAGTAAGACGATGAATAAGTGAGATCATTTGTGAAATTACTTTAAATGATACTGGATCGCACTTTCGTACAGAGGGTTGGCTTTTTTTCTTTTTTGTTAAATCTTGAGCCAAAAAGAGTGAAAGAAAAATGTGGCGTCTCATTAGCTGTCCTCGTTATGAGGACACCTGATGAGGTGCCCCATTTTCCTTGCTTGAAATACTTGAAAATAGCTTCACTTTCATCACCTTTAGCAGGAATCCAGAGGAAATTCAAAACAGCAAAAGCTCCCAGTGCGAACCTGTTTGTCTATGCTGTAGGTGTGTGTGTGTGTCATGGGGTTTCTCTGCCATGCTTGATTAGTCCTAATCTAGCTGGGAGACAGGTTGCTGTGTCGGCGGCGTGTCTGAATGGAAGGCATGCAGGCTGCGGATCACAGGGATTGACCCACTGCCTCTCAGGTTAACAGAAGCTGTGTATCTGTGCGTGTATGTCCTGAAAACTGTATGGCGGCAAAACTTGCTGAACTTGTACTTCTGTTCTGAGTGTGTCAGGAAGGGAGACAAGCTAGGAGAAGCTACGGTGAAATTTGAAGTGTGTGTGTTTGTGTCAAGGGAAATGAGAGGATAAAAATAAGAATGAGTGTGTGCAGCCGAGGGGTCTAGTTGAACTTTGGCACTGGCTGCAGTGCAGGAGGAGTCACCCCTCGTAAAACCTCCCCTCAGCAGGTTGTAAACATAGTACCCCCCACTCACAAATACACACCCTGAAAAAAAGATGAGCCCTGTTTTCTATGCATTACCAAAAACTGTA
Source organism: Echeneis naucrates (assembly GCF_900963305.1). Lineage (NCBI taxonomy): Eukaryota > Metazoa > Chordata > Actinopteri > Carangiformes > Echeneidae > Echeneis > Echeneis naucrates. The sequence goes on along the minus strand of NC_042528.1, from coordinate 5,230,515 downwards.
GAACCGGTCTGGCTTGCAGCGCCTCAGGAAAGTGTGTGTTGTCAGTTAAACGTGAACCAAGCGGCATGCAGCTTGCCCCCCTCCTGCAGCAGAGAGGGTGTGAGCTTAAGTTGTCTTTTAGTGTCTGTGTAAGTGTGTGTGCGTTTGGGGAGTTTTGGGATCAAACCCTCATGTCGACAGAGGCTGCACTGACGAGACAACCGCTGACAGGTGTTTCCTGCAGTAAGGCAGCAGGTGCTTTGCATTCACCCACACTCAGCCTGTCCTCTCCTAACACACATAGTTCTGTCTTATTCTTCTTAAACATGTGTAAATGTACTATTGCAGCTTTTGCTGGTTTATCCTGGCTCTCCCAAATGAATGCTTACGTCAGCTGCAAAAGTCACACAATCATCTGTAAAATGCTAAAATGCTGCAGCGAGCTGAGGGACACTGCAGGGTGTACCTACACGTGCTAAATCTCTGAGGGTTAGACGCTACAAGCAACTTCTTTCAATTGATCCATTGTTAATACAAAGACACTGATTACAGCTGCTTTAAGTTCACACATCGTGCTCTGCCTTTACAAGCTGGTCTTAATCAAGCGTCACTCTGCTTCACATGCAGCAAAATCACACTGCGCAAACAAAACACTGGCCTTCTGGTCCATTTTCAAATCAGACTTTGGAAAATGTCTCAGTAACAGTATAAAGCTGGCGGTCAAATGTGACCCGAGGACAGAAATGAATCTATGTATTTCTCTGAACAACAAACACTAGGCCAATAAAATAACCCAAAAGATGCCGTAGCTAAAAAAGTATCTGCGTTTTGAAAAGTTGCCCCGAGCTCAAATTGTACATGAAACTACAAACTTCTTTTGTTGTTTTGTGAGGGGGCTGTGCGTGTGGAGCCCATAAGAGAACACAAAGAAGCCAAAACACACTCCCTTCCTATCGCTGCACTGTATGATGAATCACACCGAGTGATCATCAGTCACCAAGTCTATTTTTCTCCTTTTATTTTCAATCGCTGGCTCCAGCACAGCGGCACAACTAATCACTGACACGGCCACCACAGAAACAATGTAGCTGCTCAACAAATAGGAGCCCTCCCATCTGTCTTGATACACCCCCGACCTCCACCTCCACCATCTCCCCGGGGCTATGACGCCATATCTCCCTCATGCAAACTGAAGTCATGACGACAGGTTGGGCCGATGCTTTTTAGATCCATATCAAAGCTGCTGACTGTCGATCTGAGGATTCCTACATGGTTAGGAAATGAGGCCGAGGTTAGTTTGGTCTGTGTGTCAGCTGTCCAGATTGTAGATAGTATCAATTTTCCCAAATATTGTGCAGAATGAATCCAAGATGTGAGTGTGTGTTTGTGTGTGAGAGAAACTTGGCGTTTGCTTTTTTTTATCCTAATTCCTGAAAATGACTGCGTGCGTTTTTTGTTTTTAGAGCAAACTATTTCTCTGATTTAATAAACGCTGACTGCAATCCATGTTTAGATTTCGATAAATCAAACAGTGTTTATGTCATTTCCTAATTTCAATGCGCAAATCAAGACGAACAAAGTTACCAATATTGCATTGGCCTTGCCCACTTTACTTAAGTAGCTTAAGTTTCCCTTATTGTAAACAGCTGTCACTTTAATGTGTGTTTGTGTGTGTTACTTAAAATAATCAAATAAATATAATTCTGACAGTAGCACAAAAATACTGCATGGCCTTTCATAGTCATAGTTTAGTCAAACTTTAATTTTCAAAAGTATTTTTGGTAGAAAATAATAAAATTCTCGATAATATTTCACATAGCACCACTTTTGTCCTAGTGGGTTTTTGTGTGATATTTTGTGTGTAGACGTTGTGAATTTGACCCTTTATCTTCGAAAAGACTCAACCGCCAACAGTCACATGAGGAAACACGTGTTTGTTCACATTTTTAGACCAGTATTTGAACATCACATAACAGCTGTGTATGCGCTTGTGTGTGTTTTGGGGTTTCTCTGTTCAGTCACTCCTGCTTTTCCTGTAACCTTCAGAAAAAGAAAAAAGAAGTCTGAAAAAGCACTTTCTTCTTCTTTTTATAGTAGCTGTCTTTTTGCGACGCGTCCTGAGGGATGGCGGATGGAAGTGTGAATCTTTTTTCTCCTTGTTTATTAACGTAATTGTTCTTCCTCCAGACTGTGAGTAGAACAAATGAGGGCAGGTGTAGTGGGTGGGGGGGGGGTCGTCACTGTGGATCTGACCTCAGTGTGGGTGTGTGTGTGCGGCACAACTGTGTTTTCAGTCTCTTCCCTTTGAACTTTTTTATTATTCACACTGTCGGGGTCTTTCTCCCGCAGGTGAGGGGGGACATATCCAGACTGAGGTTTCGAGAGCTCCTTGTGGTGGCTGTTGGGGGATTTTGGAGGGCAACGGCCCCTCTTGTCCTGCCCCCGGAAGCCCCTGAGTTTGGGGCTCCAGTGTTCCCGCCACTGGAGGGCCAGAGTAGAGCGGTCCGCCACTAGGCGACTCTCCTCCGGGCCCCACCCTCGCTCTCCTTCCTCCGCGCCAATCAGGAGGTATGTCCGGCCCACATGGAGGGCGGGGCAGCCGCAGCTGAGGTCACGGTCGGGGACCCAGATGGAGTGGGGGCCCCTGCGAACGCGGGAGGTGGATCCTGTGCGGAAAACTGTCTGGATTAAGATGGAGAACTGCCACCAGGGACCTGAACGCACCATCCCTCTCACCTGCACCTTCAGCACTGAGAATGACAAAATAGGTTCAAAATAAACATTTTTAATTACATCGTTTTATTTGTTCTGATCATTTTAGTCTGTAATATTCTGAAATGTGATTTTTAGTAACAGGTAAAATTATAATCAATAAGGAAACATGACACCAACCGTAGTCCTTGAGACAATAGGTCTCCAAGTTCATCCTGACTTTAACCTGAGACGGCTGGCAGTAAGAAACACACTCCTCCGCTAGGGGGGAGAGAGAGTTGAGAGAAAGAGAGGAGGGAGAAAGAATGCATCAAATGAGAGGGTATCATTTCACAGCAAGCATATCAGCACATGTCTTTTCCCCTAATTACAATATGGCTGCTTCTATTTGTCATCACAGTATCCTGTGACTAACAGATGACCCGAGTGCAGCAGGTGGGACGTTCCCCGAGCCGCCACCAGGAGGAGGTGCTCAGCCACTGGAGCCACGGCTCCGGGACTGTTCCGACTCAATGTCCCTTCTGTTCAAAAATGTGACTTGTGGCAAGACTTCAGAGACGATTTCTTTTTTGAAATGTGACCCCATAGAAGAGCCAAAATCTGTGTTACACATGTGACATCAGTGAGTTTAAATGCTTATGTCTGGAGAACAAAAACAGAACAACTGATGTGTTGCAATAGATTTGGAATAGAAAGATTATATCTGTCACACAGATTTCATTACAACTTCAAGCTTCAAATCTTATCTCAGACTAAATGAAAATGCACATTTTATTCTAAGTTGGCTTAAAGAAATAATAAACAGCCAGAGTGAGTGTTGATATAAACATATGTAGCATTCATATCACACTGAAAATGTAAAATTGTGATGCAGCACACACTTTATCACACTGTCACTGATAGTGTACCACTTTACTCACAATAAGTAAAGACATTTGGAGATATTAGGATACAAACACATCTTCACAACAGAACAGATCACTGCGAACCGTTTTTCACAGAACATGTGCATGAAAAGACTGCACCTACTCACCGATGTTGTACTGAGGCTGGTACACTGGGGTCGGAGCGACTTCTTGAATCCCTGCAAACATAAACACTGTTTCAGACAGGTGACAGCAGCAGATACACAGACAAGTTCTCGCGGGACTTTGCTTGAATGCCTCTCAGTACATGACGCGTGGCTGCGCAGAAGATAAGCAAGTGTCATGCTGACTGTTTGTGTGGTCCATTTATGGGCTAGAAACACACAAAGATGTAAACTTTACTTTCAGTCATTTAATGAGGTCAAGCCGTCACTTCTTGTACGGCTTTGTCTCAAACTGAATCTTGTAAAATTCACTTGACTGTATGCGTGTGCGTCTTTGTGAACTTGGATGGTAAATGAACCTTTTGGGCTTTACGTACATTATCCAGGCCTCTTGTAAAAGTGTGTGTGTGTGACAGTGCAGCCATATGTTACCAAGCTCACACTCTGTCCCCCTGTCCATGTCCTGTCGTCTCTGACACAACTGGGCCAGTGACACCCTACACCTGCACCCAGCTGACTGTCCCCCCACTTTTAAAAGACAGGAAGTGACTGTGTGTTTGTGGATGTGCACACTCTATAGGTGAGAGGTCATTCTGCGGCAGCTGAGGGAGCCTGCGTGAGCCGAAACTATATTGTTTTCAATGTTGTCTTTTTTTAATTAAATCTTCTCTGTATATGAGGAGTTATACAGAAACGGTATAATATAGAATAAAATGCCTGATCAAAGAATAAATAAAAAAGACATGATCGAAAATTTATGAAAACTAAAAAACAGAGAGGTGTGAAGGTAAACAGATCTTAGAAAATGACTGTAATATCCTAATTCATTTTTCTCTTTTTACCTACATGCTCCTTATTCATCTGCTAAAAACGACCAAAAATACTTTAACCCAAATAAATGAAAAATCCATTTGATTGATAACATTATTTTTATTTTTAATATGATACATTAATGGGGGCACATTCTGATATCACGTTTGAGGAAAGAAAAAAATTCTAATTATTTAAACATCATAGTTCTAGTCAAATATAACTAATTTCCTAAGTGTCCTACATTATGTCTTATTATTTACTATCTATTTTATTTAGATATATTATTTAAAAGCAGCTAAAGGTGCATGAATTCCTCTTGAGTCGAGAGCTGAGATTTACAGCTGCTAAGCTAGTTGAATTAGCATGATCTCTTTGTTTGAACCATCATTTTTTCATTTGCAGATAGCAGGAAGTGAATCACTCTTTTTTCAAATATATATTTAACAGTGAACTTGCTGAGCTGCTGGAGGAACATTTCAGTGGGAGCTAACTTTAAGTTTAGCCTGGCTGCTGCGTGACTTTTGCTCTGTCCTATGAGAGAAGGGACGGAGGTGTTGGATGTGCTGTTGGGCGAGGGGGGGTAAGAGATGCTATACATAGCCTGAGATGGCCTGGCAGAAAAAACAAACAAGGTTTTTCTTTCACTCACTCCTTTCACTGAGAGTTATGAGTCTGGGTTCTCTGAGCTGCACAACTGGTGTGAAGCTCGTCGCCACTGGCTCCCTATGTCACCTGATTGGGGCTTACATGGCGTTACTGCCTGTGTATTTGTTGGCACTTGTGCGATTAGCTGGGAGAGTGCACGTGGATTAGCGCTTATTGCTGAAGTTCGGTGCTGGTCAAGAGCAAAGATATGAGTCGAGCTCATCCCAGATCAGCTGGAGATGAGGTTTCCCTGCAGTGGTCAGCTCATGTTCACGCTGCTATGGAAACCGTCTCCAGGGATGATGAAAAGGGGACACGCTGGGATATTGGGTCAAATTGGTCCGGACACCAGCGGCCCCTTTTATATTGAGCTACTATTTGATAAAGGCTTAGAGCTCTTGATAGAAGGTTTAATCCATTTAGGCCTCAACCAAATGAGATTGAATGAGAATCTAAAGAGGTCACTTTGTCATTGATGACAAGAAACTATTAAAAGGCTGTGATTTATTTGAGAAGGGCAGCAAATGTAGAGTGCGAGTCCCTGTAGCTAAACAGCAAAAGATCTTCCATGATCTGATCTGAAGCCAAAAAACAGCCACATGACTGTTTTTCGACATAAACTTTCATGACAAAATTTTGGTGTATCAAGAAAAAAAAATAATATTGGACTCCCCAAATACAACATGCTACTAAAACCTTTTCCATTATTCTCACACCCATACGCTTCAGTTCTAAACATAAAATCTGGCGCTCAACTTACGTATGCAGGGCTGAAGAGGGGACTTGCCCTGTTTGTATCCCTGAGCACAGCGGTTGCACCTGAGGCCGGTCACCCCTTGTCGGCACAGACACTGACCTGATGTCTGGTTGCACCAGCGACCCACTGCTCCCAAGGGATGGCACTGGCATGCTGGAGAAGAGAAGGAAAAATGAGATTTGTTTTATATTTTCTGCAGCCCAAAGGCAAAAAACAAAACAATGAGCTTAAAGATGCTGAAGGTTGAACAGCTGAGTCTGAGGAGAGAACTATCTCTGGATTCTTTGTGCCAACACAGACATGAAGCCAACTCAAGTTTCCCTGCTGCGGTGGGGAAGACAGCACTCGGAGGGAAATGGGGGATATTTTAAGCAAAAATGTGTCAAAATCTGTGGCTACTGAACAAGAAACAGACTGTGTGCAACAGACAGGATTAAGATGAACATCCATCAACGGCAGAGCTCAGGTTTAATCCTGCATGACGACGAGCATCTGTCCGAAGGGAGTGTCCTTGAGCAAAACACAAGACCTTCGATGACACAAGGGAAGAGATTCTTTAGCTGCCCTGACACATAAACAGACAAATTCCTCCATTGGTGCATCAACTGAATATCACATTGCTGTTTAGTAACATGGACAAATTTGTCAGTGATAGATGGACAAAGTCCTTGATTTAGTTCCATCGCTTTTTTCCTCCGCTTTTAGCCCACAAACCCCACTAAGCTGCAGACCAATCCTGTCCTTTTGGGATGCTGTATAATGATTACTAGCTGGATTTGGCACAGTTTACACTGCAAAGCTTTTAATTTATCTCTCCTATCACTGGATAAGACCCAGTGAAAGAAGACAGATAGAGAAAGGAAGCCACACTTGAGCATCTCTGTTCACTCTCTACTAATGTTTACACAAGTCCTTACAGCACGAGACAAGCAGAGAGGCAAAATGACTGATTCACACCACAGGCCCCTGAATATGTAACTCAGTGAAATATAGCATCAATAAATCAAAGCTGGCATCAAAGACTGTGAGGGGTGAGATGTGAATTTTGCAGTTTCAAACATAAAAAAAAAAAAGCACAGGGAGATGTTTAATTGTGGCTCATTTTTTCATTCCTGTGCATGTGTCAAGCTCAAAGAGAGCCCATTAGCTTTGGATATATTAGGCCCGTGGTCAGACTTCCACATGTGCATGCCAGAGTGTCACAGTCACTTAGAACATGTGACCAGTCAAAGGTCAGGGGTCACAGCAGATGCCAATCGGTGGTAACGATGGAGATACAGGTGGCAGCTCGGTGGGGTTTTTGTGCGCAGCCCCAACAGGAATAGCTATTCACTGTCACAGTGTAACCACCCTGTAAACACTTCTGTAAGCCCAGACACAGACGGGACATGTAAACATATATGAGACGTGCATTCAGACGTAAACCCTGTCTCTCACACTATTATTTGCCTTGCATCTTCCAGGAATCGGTAACAGTTACATGTTATGACCCCGTGCACACACACAAACACACAAACAAGAGTGCACTTTAATTTTTCCCACAAACACAACAGTAACTGACGTTGGCAGGCCTTGCGGTGGTTCAGGGGCTTGCTGTGGTCGCGGGTGTAGCCATTCTGGCAGTACTGGCAGTGGCGTCCGGCTGTGTGATGGCGACACTTCTGACACACGCCGCCGCTCCGTCGGCCCGACTGCTGAAAAACCTCCATGCTGAAGCGACACTTGTTTGAATGGCCATTGCATTCGCAGGCTGGACATTGGACAAAGAGGGAAAACTAAAAACGGGTTACAGTACTGATGTGAATGGCAAAATCTGCATATCTGGGTTGTACCTAAGTGACCTCAATTAAATATTTTAGATTAGTCTTTGTAAAATTTAACAATGAAGACTTCTCAGAAATAAGGCTGAATTAGAATTAAACCTTTAGAGTATAACTGTAGTTTCATTTAGAATAACAAAAGATAAATGAAGGAATATTTACACCTTTCTTTCACATTTTTACTACTACAGTTACTCCCCTACAACTGGCATTTGTTTGTTGTGTGTCATTGCTGTAGCATGTGACTGTATGTTTTGCGATCAAAACATTTCTTCCCAGAAGTGACAGACTCACCAACACAGGGGTTTGGGTGTGTGGGTGTAGCCCGATGCCACGGTCTGTCAAGGTAGAAATCCTCGCACACATCACAGTCTGGCCCCGCCGTGTGATGCTCGCACACACACACCGCCCGGCCTGTGTCGTCACGGCGACACTTGGAGGCGTGTCCATTGCATTTGCACCTGCCTCCGACCTGCAGGTCAGAGAGGGCCAGAGGAAGCTGGGCAAGAGAGATAAAAGCAGGAGGAGGAGCCACCTGCAGATTCCTGGCACTTTGTCTTGTGTTGAGATTGTTGTTCCTCCTTTTCCTCAGCTCCCGCCCTTTGTTGCTCCTGCTTCGCCCCTCCACTGTCCAATCACAGCCACCAATTGGGCAAGAAAGCCAATGAATTTGCTCCTTCTTGTGAACACGCCCTCTACCTCTCCCACCTTTCTTTGAAGAAATGAGAGCATCTGTGCCAAAACTATCCCCCCCTTCTTTGCTGGTTACGTTGTGTCCATCTTCATCTTGACCTGAGCCTTTATTGTGACCCTTCCGCCCATGTTTGTCCACTTTCTCTCCTCTGTTCTTCCCCCTTATTTCGGACGTCTTTGTCTCCTTGTCGAAAAATGCCAGTGTATTTTCCGTGTTAAACTTGTGGCCCGATCTCTGCCTCAGAAGCACGGTCCCTCTGTCATCTCCAATCTCATCACGCCACCTTGCTTCTTCCTTTTTATCCATGCTGCTGGCCTTGACGACTTTAGACACCTGATGGAAAACCACTCGTATGTCTGTGGCCGTCACCCAGTCCTGGAGGGTGGGGCTGTGGTCAAAATCGGGAGAGGATGGTCGTCCATCCAGGGTTGAGAATGCCAGCACCATGCCGCCCCTCTGCTTTTGCAGGGGGCGAGGATCTGAGCAGAGAGGTTCTGTCTCCTGATGCCTGGTCTGAGCTACAGTCTGGGAGGGCAGCCCAAAGTCTCCGAGGCAGTCACTGGAGTAGTGCTGCATTGGCCTCCATGTGCGCCCATAGTCCATTGACTTAAGGATGGAGATGGAGATAGGATCTGAAGGTTCCCCCTGGTGGCAGAACTGCAAACTTATGTATGTGATCTCAAAGCGACGGCCCAATGGTATGGTGAGGACCCATTCCCCCGTGTCAGTACCTCTGTGAGCCATCCAGCAGGTGATGTTGTGAGGGTTGTGGAGGTCTGTCAGGGTGATGACGTTGCTGTCATAGTCGGGCCCTTGTTGTGAGTGACTAGCATTGACTGGGACCCCATAGGCGGCGTTGATAAACTCCGACAAACAGTGTCGTGGGCGGCCGTCGAGGTGATAGCAGGGGTCATGAGGTGACGTCCAGCTCAGTGGGGTGTGGGAAAGGGAGGAGGTGAAAAGGGATGGAGGGAGGAAAAGGAGGAGAAGAAGGAAAACAGGGAAGAGAGAGGTTGAGGGGGGAGGGGAAAAGGGTAGGAACATCATGTCATCGAGCCTGGGGGGGGGGAGGGAGAGATTATTTTTAAGAGAAATCCATTGGAGTTAGATCATAAAAGAAAACATTAACTGATGGATTTATAGGAGTTGCATTTAAAGCCAAAGGCAGAAATCTAAGATCGACCACCTGTGCCTTTATTGAAAACACACAATACCAGCTCACCAATCCCTTCAACTCCACCTTATTGGCTTTCGGTAGAGCCCAGTAAAGATCCCATCGCATAAAAATGTAATCTTCGATCTTCGCGGCAGTGTCAGCCACCGATTTGAACCCGTGACCTTGACAGCCTTTAACAACGTGTTTGTCTTAAAACTCCTCTCAGCCCCAAAGAGGGTGGATGAGTGGGGGTGAAGAAGGGCGCGCACCCAGCGGATCTGTCTGAAATGACAAAAAACATGCCCGACAGCTGGGGCTAAACCCTGAGCTGGACCACATCCATCACGTTTATGGCTGTCCTTTTCAAATCACTTTACCGTTGGTCAGTGTTATAGGCGAGCGAAGGGGCTGAGCATGACTGGTGTGAAGGGTTACTGCGCCGAAAAGAGTATGAGAAAATAGACGGAAACAAAAGAGGGGAGGGAATAAGAGAGGTTGGGGCTTAGTGTTAAGGATGGTAGAAAATGATTTATAGATTGAAATGTGTGTTCGCCTTGGATACTTCCTGGTAAAGACATACATGGACTAGTGTATGTCCACAGTGTGAACAAATCCCTTCCCGTCTCTTACAACTGTTAATGGCAGTAATTTATACTTCTGTCAAGATTTGATGCGCCACAACATTATGGCATGTGGGCACAACTAACAATGAATTGACTCTCTCCAGAACCAGAGATTTATTGATACCAACTCACACGAAACCACAGAAGCAAATTCCCTATGAGCGTGTCTTCTGCTGTTAAAAAACACTTTCTACTTTCGGGTCATTCTTGTTTCTGTCCATCTTCAGAGGATTGTTGTTGTTTTCCCCAATAACTACCTTCCACTCGCCTTTTCAAACTACTTTCTCCCTGCTCTTCCGTCCCCCTGTGCTTTTATCACCTGCCCCCTTCATTCTGGTCTGGGAATATTCTTAACTGCTGTGAGATTGATGATGTCCTAACAAGCGTTTGACACTGACAGCAAAGTCAGCAGGGCTGCATAAACCAAACCCGTAGGAGAGGATGGGTCAGAGAGCCTCTCCGGCCTCGTCATTGTGCTCAATTAGCCAACAAACGAAATATGAAGCTTCCCTCAGGGACCACACAGCTCTGAGGGGCCAGCAAGGAGGCCACAGTCCACCCTCTGATGTCCTGGACAACCTGCTCTATTCTTGACCTTCAAAACTGAAGACATGCCAATGTCCCTAATTTGATAGACCGGGTTAATAAAGCAGAAGATCAGGTCGATTAGGTAAGTCCGTTTTTGAGGTGATGGTGATCAGCGATGAGTGGTGTAACTGGGAGTCTGGTGCCACCGAGCTACATTCCTGGGGTCCAGAATTCCTTGGCTGGTCATTCCTAGCGGGTCGAGACATGCCCCACGGGAATCTGAATGCACTGATAAAAAGCTGGACTTATAAATTTATCGGATGATTAATTAGCTCTCCGGTTTCATTCGGTGTCAATGTCTTGACTGAATGGGAAGGGAAGAGAGTGTCAAAAGGGATTAAATGCAGGCCAGAGGTTATAAGAGGATTCAGGGAAGCGGTGGAGCGTTGGGAGCATACTAAAGAATTCATTCTGGATGGGGAATGACGAGTGAGCGTAGGCGGGTGGGGTTTCAGGGTTGGGGTGAGTGAAACACATGAGGCTGGAAGAGAAAGGGGGTGGTTGTTTAACATTCCCATGACATGCACTTGTTCTTGTCTTTGTCACATTACATGACTAATTAAACATTGGCCCATTACAACCACTTTGATAAATGGATGCTCATCTCAGAGAGGGCCCCTGAGGTTTTTAATGCGCCCCACTAGGCCAAATCCAGAGTCTCTCTTCATCCGAAACCAGATCATCTGTCTGGCACCGCCACCCAAAACCACCGGATATGGTTTCAACGGTTTTTCTCTGACGCTTTCCATAAATTCACACGGCAGGGGTGTTGGAACGACACGTTGAAGACAAGCGGCACTTCCTGTAAAGTGCATTTTAATAAGCATTGAATGATAGTTAAAACTGCAGATCAGGATTTTAAACCGCTTATGTTTTTTTTTATTTTTTTTTTTTACTACGAATAGCACGAGTGTGAACGAGGCCATCGCCCCTCACCCTCTCTCCAGGAAATCTCAAATTTAAGTCTGAATTACGAAAAAAGACAAAACACAAATACGTTTTGGAGACAATAAGTTTCAGTGAAAGACTTTTCAAATAACTTGGCAGCAATCCCCATCTTTAAAAAAAAAAATAAAAAAGCTTATACAGCCAAATAGTGGTATGATGAGATCAACAACTTCTCCGGCGGGTGATCTTTAGAAGCAGCTATGCTTGGCTGGCAAGGGGCTGGAAAAATACTTGCTGACAACCTGGGGGCATGTTTACAGCATAGTCGAACAGAAGAGAGCGAGGAGACTGCCGCTCATGTTCGTGCTCGACTCTGCAGCAAGGAGCTACAAGTCCATATTGATTTCCTCATGTGAATCTCTTTCATTCATTATTTGTTTTGCAGAAATGCAATTTAAGTGTCTCATGAAGCTGATCGAGAAAAATATTGGACGAGGAAAGAAAGGAAATGTTTTTGCGGTTAGGGTTGTAAAATGAATTGTCCTTGAGCGTTTTCATGTTTTATTGTCGTACAGCTTTGAAGAGATTTAAATGTTGGTGAAGAGAAAAATGCTAAAGGAAACAGATTTCTACAGAATACTTCTTTGCATAAGTCTTCGACCCATTAAAGTGAAAGTTTAATGGGCTTACCGGAAGGAGAAGTTTGTCTGTTGTACAATAAAAGAGCAATAATGATCTTTTTAGAGAAGACTCAATGGGAACCATTAAAACTTTTTACATTCATGGAGCTCCTACCTTCAAATCTGATTGATTTTTAGGCTGGGCAGGGAATTTTTACTTGGATTTTAGAGGTGGGGATATGGCAGGAAACAAGGACTTTAAACGGATAAATAGCGTCGAAACCTCTGGTGTGTGGTATTTTCTCTTACTACCTGTTAACTTGCGTTGGCCTGTTCACACATTGGAGCTGTGGGCCGGTCTGGGACTGGAGCAGTTCTGTGGAGCAGATGAGCTGGATTTGGCCTGTCTCACACATTTTAACATTCCTCGTCATGGGCAGAAGTTTCGTCCAGCCACGAGCGGAGTAAGAAGGAGACAAATATTTTAAATCCAAATTGCTCTGCTGCTCCGAGAAGATACTCGAAAGGCTAAATATCGTTAGTTAGCGTCAACACAAGGCTGAGCGGTTTAAGAAGTTTCATTTGAGGCCGATAGTCACAGAGTGGTTTATCAGGGTTCTACGTTGCAGCCTTGCTTCAAGACATGGGGCCTTTAAATAAATATGATCAATTATATAAGCTTTCTCTCATAGCCTCCATGTCTGAAGCCGGACCAAGGCACCTGTTGGCCCATGTTACTACACTGACACCTTTGTTAATTTGCAATTGTCCTCAGCCGCTCGGAAATACAACCCTGGGCTCTGGGTGAGAAGAGAGAGGCTACGTATGAGGTCTGTATTCCCAAACTGCATTCCTGCCTGCACAGTTGAAGCCCATGTGTGTGTTATTCCACACGGAGTGGATTCCAGGAGCTCTGTTTTAGGTGTAATAATCTAATTTTAGTGGGGCAGCCCAGGAGGTGGAAGCAACAGTCAGCAAAATGGATTGTCACTGCTTGTATCTTTAGCTAAAGGCCTGTGTCCTTCATACTTGCATCGCCAACAAACTGCCAATCTGCTGCATGTGTGGGGCCCTCGGGGGCCAACTGTGCCCCTGCAGACGACACAGAGGGCTCCTCTGCTCCTCCGTTGACCCCTGAGCTCTGCTTAATGCAGTTTTTGAATAAGAAAACACATGTCACCCATTTGATATTTAAGTTTCCTGTCAATCCTTACCCCCCCTTTACAGCCTCATACAAGTTGGCAAGAGGCTTTCTGTAAAGCTCCAGCTTCACAAGTTGATATTGAAAAACAGATGGAAATGAAATCATTGTGATTCTATGTTGCAGTCATGCCAAAGACAACCTCAGGCATGATGGAAATAAAAGTGAGGCCTCTGAATGTCAATTAAATCCACAAGGTGTCATATTGTTAATAATGAAGAGCAGGCGGTTAAATAAAGCAAAACACTGCAGGGCTGCAGCCTTTCTGTGCAAAACAAAGCAAATAAAAAGCTCTTGAATGGTTTCTTGGATCATTCAAAATAAATGCGAAATTCAGATTATAAAAGGAAGTGGACAACAGTTTGTTTTGATTAATTTTTACAGCTGGCCAAAATTTCATTCAAAGAGTTATTTGTAAGAGTGACCTTAATTTAAGACAATATTTCCTTAAAAAAAAAAGAAGTAAATAAATAAATAAAAAAAAAAGAGGAACAATGTGTCCATGTGTGTATTAAGAGAAAAATATATTTTCTACTACAAGAGCTGCAACGGGAATTGAGGAAAATTCGCCACAGATGGACCTTGAAAATGCTCACAGCCTGCAGTCAAAGGCAGGTTGATTTAATGGAGCTGAAAATTATGATTCACTTGCTCACGGTTCATTAAACCTGCATGTTTGTCATGTCCAGTCTGATGACTTTGGCAAGAGCTGAGAGTAAAACCCGCAGCCTGATTATACCCATTCTGCAGAGCTAATTGCCCTTGTTAGGCAGAAATTGGCCGCAGTCAATTAACTTTATCTTCCAGAGAGGAATAATAATATTTACAGAGTGAAACTATCAAAGCTTGATCAAACAACTTCATTCAGATTTTTTTTTTAACTCTTGAAAATTAGTTGCACGTGTTTTGTATTTAGAGTAAATCCTCTAAATTTGGTCCAACTAATTCAAAACAATGATATAATCGTGCTATGTTCATATTTGATGTTTTGATATTGTGCTGTTCATTTGATCTCTTACAGGAAAGCACAGTGATAAAAATCTAACCTAAACGCTTAAATCTGCTCTTCATTATCAAATGTTATTGTCCGGCGGCAACATGAAGTTATATCTGTGGGAGAAAGCTTAGAGGGAAAAAAAAGAAAGCAAAAAAGAAATAGAAAATTAAATCTGAGTTTTTTAAGTAAAAATGTAAACTTTGGATTTATTATTGAATGAGTTCTAAGGAAAATCATTAAGGTAATTTCATTTAAAACTTTAAAACGGACCCACTTGGCCGTTCGTTGCAGTAAAATAAACTTGAATATCCGAAGTGCCTGTATTGAGAGTTTTATTATAATGATGATAGTAAATAATATTTTTTAAATGTCTGAATTAGTTGCAGTAATATGAACCGAATATATTCCTTATATTTAATCTGTTAAAAGACGTGATACTTTACAACAGGAAGTATAAGACAGGGTTAAATGCCAAATGCTCTCATATAATTTTAAAGCTTTTTTTTTTGATTAGTTATTGATCATTTCGATTCTTAGTGACAAATTTAAAAAAAAAAAATCCACATCAGACTTGTCGCTGCTCCGCTCTCTTTGCGCGCGTCTTCATTAGAGAAAATCATCAAACATCCGATCTGAAGAGTCTGAGTCTGTAAACATTTAGAGAGAGCTTGGAATAAATCTGTGCTCACCATGTGCGTCCCAGAGACTCTCCTTCTCTCCGCTTCTCCAGCTCCTCCGGAGGCTCCTGGTCATGAAGAGGAGCGCACCAAGTTTCCGGACATCCAGCTCCAGCTCTTCTGCAGAGGAGCAGGGAGGGAAGACGGATCTGCCGAGAGGGGGCAATGCGTCGGGTACTGGAGGGAAGGAGGGAGGGAGGGAGGCAGGGGGAGAAGGGGGGAGGCAAATTAACGGGATCAGCTGGGAGGTGTCTCTTCTTATAGTAACTGACCTGAGCCAAGAGCACATCCTGCCTGACGCACAGACGCAGCCTGCGGCGCATCCATCACACTCCAACGAGGACGTTATGAAACTGGGCTCACTCTCATGATGGGTAGTAACTTTTGAGTGGATAATCCAAATGTCAGTCTGTGTTCCATTTGCTTCATGAGAGCCCATTTTATGTATATTATCTTTAAGGGATATCCAGACTCCAACAGATCAGGAAAAAGAAAATATGTGATGAGTCTGAAAGTCGTTGAACTTCATTGTGACACCATATAAAGCCAAAGGATATTAACCATTTTCACTCAAGCCAGTTAAATACAAATTGGACGCATTTATTATTTTCATTTGCGCTTTCTCAACTATGTTCACACTGCTCTGCAATTTGAAGGGAAACATTTGACTTTCTGCTCCAGGACATTTTTCTGACAGCTGTACTTGTCACTTTTCTGATCAAGAGTTTGGACGTGAAACACACGATCCGCTTGTAAAATGCATTCAGGGCCCATTTCTATAAGAATTATGACTTATGCTTGCAACGCAGGGCTTTCATTTAGGAGTATTTCCAGATTCATCTATTGTAATTTTTAAAAATACTTCCTATACTACAGTTTGTTACACTTGAAACTTGCTTCAGTAAAAACGATGTATCACTCTCAAAGGGACTGAATATGTTGATGTTGTGGCTTTTTGAAAGTATTCTTGCTTTTATTTAAAACGCCTGAAAGTGCAGGTCAAATCAAGTATCTCTCTACCACATGAAATATAATAAAAAACAATCCGATTGTAACATTAATTCCAGATATTTTTGAAGGTACATGAGCACACTTTGCTTTTAAAATGATGTTTCCTCATTGAAAAGTCCACGGTTAATAAATAAACTTTTAAAGATAAGTTCAACGGCTGGATAAAGTGAAGCGGGCTTTCTCAGTGTGTGTACAACACTCGTGTCAGGTTTCCACATCACACTTGTGGGAATCAAATCATTCTCTGAGGTACAAACTGGAAACTCTGATTTAAAGTGAACACAGACGTTAATTCAGCTGATGAAGGAGAAACGTTTCTTACTCTAAACACACATTGTTCTATACAGTAAGGGTCTGTACAATGACAAGAATGATAACACAATTTTGATTGTTTGGAATAAAAGCTATTGAGAGTTAAATTTAAACAAGCTAATCTTATTAATAAGGATAACAGCCTGCCATTATAAGTAAACAATAGCCTCTATCAACACATTTTGATTTAACTGTTGTTGAATCCTAAATGGTGCATGAAAAATAACTTACCTCATGTTTTCCTACCAGAGCCCCACCCAGTTAAATACAGACACACAAATACAAAAATATCTCAATATGAAATAACACAAGTGTCCTTGCTTGATCCCACCGTTCATATTGAGACACTAATTGAGGAAACATGTTTCCAGAATCATTAAATGAAGGACGTGATTTCATTACAGTCACTTGTTGCTAAGATAAGTATCAGTTTTCACTGTATTTATTGTTATAAGTGCTGGAGAGAATACTAAACTACAAATAAAAGTTGCTGAAACAGGTTTATCTGCATCAGACATGTCAGTGTAGGATTGTTAACACTGTGCAGACCCTCCACCTCAAGTTTATAAAGGTTGGCGGGAAAATTGAAGCCACAGAGAGAAGCAAGTTGCGGTAGCCTTATCTCTTATTGTCCAGGCATCCCACCCTCCAGTTTGCACCAATTATCCCTCAGCAGAATAGGAAGAACGGCCGAAGCTAATTGGCAGGAGAGGATCGTTCTCAGATGTGAAACAAAACTGATACAGATGGAAATATAAGACAGAGAACCAAGGCGGAGGGAGAGAGGGAAGACGGTTGATTGGAGAGGAGGAAACTTTCCCAGAGAAAGCCATAAAACTGATTGATGACTTCCCTCGAGGAATGTTTCCCCAGGTGTGCTTTGTGTATGTGTGTGTGACTGTGTGTGTGTGTGTGTGACTGTGTGTGTCAAGCGGTTACACTGCACTGAAGAAATGCTATCCTTGGATGCAGGACAAGTGCAATAAAGTAAATTGAGGGGTAAAATGGCACGTTTACGTGTCAATATTGCACTTTGGCAGCATAAACACGAAGACACAAGAGACTTCACTGAGTGGAGATGGAGGTGGAGGTAAATTGCTGCCATTATTGAATGATTTAAATAACATAAATGCTAATTCATAACAGGAATCATCCTGAAAATGAAATACGAACATGTTTAACAGTTTAATAAAACACTTCAGGTGATCTTTGACGGGTGCGCTGCGCTGCCAATGTTTGAACCCTGCAGCAAAGAGTGTGCTCTAAGACTCATATCATAATAAACAAAATACCACTGAGGTGTAATTATAAAAGTCAACATTAAACCAGACTGACAGAATAAGAGCAGATTTCACAATACAGGGCTTTACGGTATTTGATAGATTAGCTGTTAAAACTTTTAAATGCTACAATATGGCACTGTTGGGCACTAGGATGCAAAAAAATTATTCTAGCTTTGTTTTTTTTTTTATTTATTTATTTATTTAGGGGATGGGGGGTTAAACATGCACAGCTGATATTTCTTTAGGATACTAGAAACACAGTGACCTCACAAAAACTCACCAGCATTTTTCAATTAAATTTAAATGCATCCTCAGAAATGGTTTACTTTAGATCAGAAATCCAGCAAATGTATTTATGATGAATGATGAAGACAAAAGTTAACGGTAAATTAATCCGGAAGAATACTGATAGTTTTTCAAGAAGGGAATCGTGTCTATTTAATCTTCAGAATAAAGGATAGGAGCATGGAAAAAAATTATCTCAAGACATTGGGTGTACCTCAAAGATCCATGTTAGGTCCTCTGATATGCAGTCTTCTGAACAATACACTCCTGCAACAGTACAAATAGATATAGTAGTGAATGTATGCTGATGACTAATTACTGCTCGAGAAGGCATTCTAAAAAAAACCCAAAACAAAACAAACAAAAAAAAACAAAACTGGTAAGACAAGGGATATGTTTCTGACCGGAACAAACATATCAACCCCTGATTTAGACACAACGTCATCAAGACTGCCAAAGTTTATAGTGATGAACTGAATTATGTAAATATAATCCTGGATACTGGAGGAAAAAATGTCTGTGCTTTGAGAAATTAATCTGGTACACGGCTGCAGAGGCACTTTTATGCTGTTGTGTCATTGTCTGCCTGTTTTAATTGTGACCTACCAAAGCACTGCAGACAGAAAACTCAAAGAGCTAAGGAAGGTTTCAGCGGTAGGAAGAGGAGGGGAATGATAGACAGGCATGCAAAGTTTCTCTTTCTAGCATTGACCTGGAAATTCACCTCAGCACTGAACGCTTGCCTTAAAAACACAAAAACTGACATCCTTTGTCTGCAGAAAGCAAATCGTTGATCATGAGGTTGTTCCATTTTTATACAAGAAATACATGTCTTTTAAAACAAGGACCTGATTGAGCTGGTTGGCTCTTAAACATGGTTGGCAAACAGAGCAGAGTGGAAAATGATCCTGGCTGCCATGAATCCAAATGCAATGTTTTTTTGTTTTTGCTCGTCTCCCTGCGTTTGTCTCTGGCAGGAGTGTTGAAAGGTGCTGGATGGAGATGTTGTTCTGCACTGAAGAAAAAGTCACCAATAAACCGCAAGCTAACCTGCTGCGTTCAAGGATCAATAGTCAGGAGAAGAGACCACAGACAACAGTCCATGGTGGTTTATATTCTGCTTTTAATAATATAACAACACTTTGTCCTTGAGTGGAAGCAGATGACAGAAAGCTGGTGCAGAAATTCTTTCAACAAATATTTATCATTGTGGCCTCGGGGATGTGATCAGGGATGTTTGTAGCCTGTAAATCTACCAGTGATGGTTCTCTCCCTGTCACATCCTGACTGGATGCTGTCCAACAAATTCAAAATTGCCACACAATGTACGTGGAAAACAAGCATTTGTCATTTTGTCTCTATGCAAAAACATCTTTTTGGGATAAAGGCAAAAACTGATTCTGAAGATTTAGTTAAAATATGTTAAATCTGCTGAGAGTGTTGTTTAATCTTTCTCACAGTGCAAAATAAGTTGTGGTGCAAGTCAGCGCAGTTATAATAATTTTAATTTTGGTACTTGACTTCAGGAATGTCCCTAAAAAAAGAGAAAGACAGAACTAGTTTGTCCGACAAAAGAAATGTAAAAACAAAATCCTTAAACATGAGGCACTCAGCGACACGAACCTGCCTATGTAAGATCAGCAAAATGTGTACGTTCTTATAGAGGTGTCTAATGTGATGGGACACAAGATCACATCGCTTAGATTTCTTGAAGCACACGGCACAGTATTTACCAGCTGTCTGTCAACCACCCACATCAACCTGAGGCTAGTCATAAAAAGTACTTCTAATGAGCTTTTCTAAAAACAGATCTGAGCATGTGAGTTTTCGGAGATGATGCTTTTCTGTGATGCTCATCGTTCCATCTGGAAACTATCAATTTACTGTTGGTTTTAAACTGAACAGTGCAAATACTCTGATATCCAGGGAGATTACGTCACACTGCTGGATTAAATGAAGAAGACAAAGCACGTTGGTATTTCAAATGCATGTGGAGGTTTTTCTGGGTCAAAAGTCCAACGCTAAGACATTTGGCTTATGACCTTCATCAAATTCAAGAAATATATAAAAAAAAAAAAGCCAAACAACTCACAGGTGCTTTGGATTTTTTAAACGTTTTTTTAAAAGTTTTACTTAATTACTTAAACGCAAACCCTTACCCTAAACACAGAAGTTATAGGTTTATTATAGTTAAAAACTTTTATTTCATGATCTAATCGTAAATTGCCTGTTTTATATATTCAGCGATAAATATTACCCAACTAGTGTATGGATAAGACACAATTTCATTTTGTCTTTGTCTAGCTCCCCAGTGTCCTCCTCTGGCTGGATTTGGCACTGCTGCTCTATTTCTCTCTTGAGCCCTCACATTTTCATTAGCGGGCAGAGAGAAGAGGAGAAAGCAGGAAACTGTCCTCCCACTCATGCAGGAGCTGATGTTTTTCACTGCGCTCTTGTCAGAAATGGACTCTGCCTCCAGGTGACAGTGCATGATTAATGTCAGAGTGCAGACAAGATTATTTTTGGTTGACAGTAAAAATGCTAATTTATTGATGCTGTGCTGAGACTGTGTGTGTGTGTGGTCCTGGCACGGGAGAAAAGTTTCGAGCTGAATTTCGAAGACTTTGTGCAGGAAACAAGAGCTGAAACATCTGCAAAGAACACTCACGTCCTTATCAGATTACCTTCTGCCTCCAGCATTTAACATATCAGTAATTTGGGTGCATTTATAATAATGGGATTGAGGAAGTGGATGGATTTATGTGGACCACCAAACTGTGATGAGAGGAAGTAGTTTTAGTTTGGAAAATGAATTAGAGGAACTCCTGCAGACATTAAAGAGCAGCCAGAAATGAGCTTACATACAGATGCTGAGGAAGATGATGATAATAATGATGACTTCTTCACCCTGGAACTGATCCAATGCCTTTTTCCTCACTGCTAGTCACCTGAACAGAGAACATACAGAAAAAAATATTTTAACATTAAATTATTTACAGATTTGAACAGTTAATCCAGCTTTTTAAAATGTGTTGACATGACTGAGATCAGGCTGCGTTCAGAGGCTCCTCTTCTTACTGTGCACCTCCTGCAGGGGGAGAAAGGGACTGAAATCTTGAGACCATCGCAACTTCACTCATTTACTAATTGATGAAGATCAAATAAACCCATCCCACGGTGCATGACATGATTGAAATGTGTTCAAAAGAACAATTGTATTGAAAGGTTGTTGTACAGCTCCGCACTTCTTGCTGAACTTGAGAAAGAGTGAAACGTAAAACCACTAGATGGCAGCATTATGCAACTATGATCAAGTTTTAATCGGTTTTGTTGCAAACAGGACATTTTCTTACTGTTCTCCAGACTGAAGATAGTATCTGAAACAGACAGAATTTTAATTCTTACATGATGGACCCTCGCTTAGTCTCCACAGCTTTAATAAGATAAACATGACATTGTTATATAAAACACATTTTATTTAACATGGAAAACTATACATATTGCATTTAGAGACAACAATTTGGGGTAACAATAATAAGTGATATGTACCATAAAGAGTTGGCAAAAGGAGAATTGTAACAGCAGTAACATGATTTAACACTGACAGTCTCAAACATTCATGTTAAAGGATTCAAACATCAATCAAAATAATTGAATGTTTTAAAATGTGCAAGTTTATAAAAGGCAGACCTCATTACTAGAAGGATAACAGGAGAAAAATACTCTTAAAGTGAATAAACCATCATCACCACATCATGGAAAATCTCATTGTATACTATAACATCATTTGGCACCAAAAATAGTATTGAATCTTCCGTTAAGAAGCTACAACAGTTAAAATTGTGTAAATATATTTGACCTCTCTTAGTTAAAAACATGTCTCAGTACAAAATTTCGATTACCGTCTAAAGCTGAGGTTTTGTGTTGCTTTCTACATTTGCCTTTTCAGTAAGTGCTTTCACAGCTCCTCAGCATCATGGCTCTTTCCTTTCTCTTCCTTTGTGTTGTCATTCACTCTTTCTTCTTCAGCACTATTGCTCGTAGCCTCATCGGCCTCTCCTTCACTCCCCATGTCTCCTTTCCACACCTCTTTAAGGCACTCTGAGAGTGGGAGAGAAAAACAACATGAGGAGGAGGAGCTTTCAGACACACAGTTTGTTTTCTACAGATGGAAGACAGAAGGTTGAGATGTTTAGAATTTAGTCACTTCATGCGCAAAATGTAGAATTGGCGTTTCTTACCGGCATTGTTTGAGCATTCAAGAACAATTTTTTCAGCAGAAGTGTGGGCCGGGACTTTACCAGACATGTTTTTGAGCTGAAATTATATGATAACAAACAAAGCAACAACGAGCCAGCACCACTTTCCCACCTTGGTCTGATGTCTTGAGCACGTGGTCCCCACAGAGGAAGTTCTCCAGTCGCTGGTCCTGATGATGGAAGTACCATTCCTCCACCACCTCTTCATACTCCTCCAGCATCTTCTCACACTGCACAGCAGACGTTTAGGTTAAATTGAGATCTCTGAGGTTCAGCTTTCCTTTTCCCACTCCAGTGAGCAGCAGGAAGACACAAACACATTCCCGACCTGCTTTTTCATGTCCGACACCTCCACAGACGGCTCATCCCACAGTTCATACGGCATGCCCAGGTCTACCTTGACTCCTTTATTGACCAGGTTCTTCAGAGTGGACATGGTCTGACTGGTACCCTGCCGTTACAAAAACACAAGTGACAAAAATGTTTGAAAATGACACAAAACAGACGAGGTGTTATCTTTGAAAGGAATGTAGCTTTTAATATAGAGTTCTGATGGAGTTTATGAGATGATAACTCCTGGACTGATGAAACACTCATAATTTGGAATAGTCTTCCTGAACATTTTTCGGGTTGGATGAAATCTGCTAAAATAATAACAATCCCAACTCTGAACTTTACCTTAGCGTAACGAAGGCTGCCAGCCCTCTCTGCGTGGACGTTGTACTGCAGGATGCCCTCACATATGTTGTCCAATGCCTCAGTCAGCCGAGTTTCCCTGAAAACAACACACATTTAAAAACTGCCCTCTTACAGACACACACAAAGATATTATATATATCCTATGGTGTTTCCTTACTCTACAGACTTGCCAAATAAAGCCTGTGGTGGGAAATTAACTATTCTTGAGGATGTTTAGAAAACAATCAAGTGTGATGTGGGCTGAGTTTAACTGAGTACAACTTACGACATGTTGTATTTGATCTTTCCTCTCCTCTTGCCTGAATCCAGCACCTCTCCCACCTCCAGGACTTCTTTGGAGCGGCCGCTTTTCTCCAGAGCTTCCTGCAGCTCCACCGTCAGAAACTTACACACTGGCACACACAAAGGCAAACAAGTGAACAAAAATAAATAAAATAAAAATAAAACTGTTTTGCCAAGATGCCACATGAATAAACAAACAGCACCGGGGCCGTTAGCCCTCAGCTAGCTAGCTGTAACTTTCCTTACCTTCGCATTTATTTGGCAGCCGCTCGTCTTCTTCCGCCGCGACGAAGCCGCAGAAACACAACAGAGCCAGCCTGAAAAGCTTCATGGCCGCAGTTTGCTGTAAATCCAACCGAAGAGATGAAATTTCAATGTTTCTGCAGCCACATCGGCAGTATGGGACGGCGCCCCCCCCGACTACGCATGCGCGGTGGATGCCGAGTCTTCGATTCCAGGGGAGATAATCGATAGTCGCAAAACCCGGGTCTTAAAAAAGCGCATGAAATTGTAATTCTATTTATTTATTATTTTTTTATTTCTAAAATCATAAAAAAAAAAAAAAAATTATGACACCCTGCTGATTTCACTATGATATGATAATTAAAAAAACTAACAGCTTAGTGAGAAGCTCACATTGATGATAACCCTGCCAATAATAAATATCCACATATTTTACTAGAATACACTGAATACATACATGTTGCTGCACATGATTTAATTTAGGTGTAACTCAATATTAATTAAACTATAAACAACATTTCATGCCATTTTAGTTTTGTTCCTTTAAAATTTATTATGTACAGTAAAGTGTATATTCTATTACACACAGGTCAAGGCAAAACAAAACTTCACAATAAGGCTGCAGTATCTAATTAAATAAAAAAAAAAAAAGAAAATTATATATTATATAAATAATATTTATTTAATTAGTATCTTTAGTTGAAATCTAACATCTATATAAAGTTATTATGATAGTTTAATGTATTTTGACTAACACTTGATCTGAGAAGAGAGGAAAAAAAACTGAGTTTGAAATCCACTAGTTTGATGAATTATTTATATATCTATGCCTCATATAGCTGCGCCTGTGTAAGAGTTGGACTCAAGGAAAGCAGAGGTTGGGTTTTGGTTGTAAAGGTGCAGACCACGTTTTGCCTTTCATTGTTAGATCTTTGCTTTTTGGCGACTTGATATCTTCATCATGTCATATCTTCAAAAAGTTTGATGTAAAATGAACAACAAAAAAACAAAAAGAAAACTGTATTAAGACTTAATAAATTCATCAGCAGCGTGCTGTTGTATTTGTGCTATTGCATATATAGGAATGAGTGTTAGTTGGCCAAATATGTGGCAGTGAAGCAGTTAAAATAGAAGGCACTTGTCTCTCGGTTTCTCAGGTGTCAGGGGAAACACACTGCAGCAACAAATACTCCAGGAGTCCATATGGGAGAAGACAGAGAGAAGAAGAGAGGAGACTGGAGAGATAAGAGGAAGAAAATGGGAGGAGAGAGCGTCATAGACTGTGCGAAAATAATCAAAAGAGGTTAGAAACTGGGTGATCAATCAATGTCCAATCATTGTAGCAGCAGCAGCAAGCAAGAGATGCACACACTCTTGGAAAACACATTTCTTATGTGATCAGCAGCACAACAGCTCGCACAAAGGTCTGAGCGGATCTACTGTTCATCTTCAGTGTTTGTAACTCAGGAGTAACCACAGTAAGTGGAGTATTTTACTGGTGTGAGCGTTTCCACAGTGACAATTGTGCGTTATGTCACTTTGTGTGGCGATTGTCTGAGTGGAGGGAGATAAAGTTACACTACGGCTTCAGCAGCAGTGTCACACTGCACTGTGTGTCATGGCTATATGCACATGGACACACACACTCGTGCATCAACACTAGAGGTTGTTACATTTCCAGACACACAGACACACACACACACACACACGATACAGAGTCATAAGAGATGGTATCAGAGAACCTGTACTCATATCAAGCTGCACGTTTGTGCTGCAGCATCACAGAGCGGTTACTTCCTGTATTTTCTGTTGCGTCATTAAAAAATTGTGTTTATTTTTATTCTTAATTTAGATCCAGTGAACACAAACCTTAAATGACTTCCAAGGGGAAATGATTCAAGCACTCCTGGGAGAGTTGGAGGAAAGAAGAAGAGGAAGAAGGTGTTTTGGCAGCAGTCAGCCGCTTTTTAACAGCCAAAGAACAAGAAGAGGAAGCAGACGTTTTCTGGTTGCATGATTGTCTCTTAAAAAAAAAAACAGGGTTTCCCGAAGGATTTCCCAAATGACCAAAGAAGATATTCCCCTGGAGCCAGTGCTGGGGCTTAAGGAATAATCTCATCTCAAGAAGTGGATAAACTTCTAATCTGAGTCAAAGGTAAAATTCCTGCACACAAAAAAAAAAAAGTGAACAAAAGGCTCATCTCACCACCAGCACTGACGGGACAAGAGCCTGTTCTATCTGAGGACTGAATCACTTCAGCTGATGACAGCTCTTTTAATACAAACACACACAAACATAAACACTGTGCAACTGTTATATTCCGTCTAATGTTATCTGATGCCGCAAAATGTCATTTCAGTAAAGATTGTTGAGGAAACAGACTTAGTCTATTTTTCGTTTTGATTAATTAGTTAATCAACTGATTTCATTGCAATTGATATAATCATGATCTTTTGTGCTGTGTGAATAGTCAGTATCTCATAGTTCAGTTGTGGTTAAATTCATTAATCAGATGTAATTCTAATTCTAATTCTTTAGCTGTTTTAGCTGTTTTTTTGTGATCATGCATCACTGCTCTGTTTTTGGATTTGCATGTTCCAAACACACTCAAACAGACACATCCAGCAGCAAAAAGAGATTCAAAAAGAGCAGTTTTATTTGTGTCACACATTAGCAGCAGCAATGAGCAAAATCTATAGATGAGAAAAAACTATAGTGGAAATTAAATAAACGGGGGATTATATCCGAGTGGCATGGCTCCTCTGCAAATGATCTGATTTAAAGGTGTGAATCTGCTGCACCTGGCTGTGCATGAGGACACTTACATCCTCACTGTAACAGGAGCAGAAGCCATGCAAACCCGATCACACACGAGTGCTGGTGACATTATTATATAACTTTAAAGTTTGCTGAGACAGAGTCAAGTTAAACCAACTCAACTCAAAATCGCAAACCAAAGGGCACTTCTGGTTTATTTCAACAAGGCGTCGTCAAACTAGTGGAAGAACTGAGAGGAAGGAGTGGATGATAAATCTCCATCTATGACACGACGAGTCGTGGATTGGTGAATAACAGGTTCAGATGAATGCTGGGGAAAAAATAAACAGATGAAGTGCAGGGTTATTTCAAGATAAAGGGGAAATTCCCAACTGCTCCACAGGAAACCTTACCAAGCTGCAACACTAAAGTCTTATACACATTAATGAAACAATGGCCGAAATGTGTGTTATTGGGAAACTGAGGACTTTCATATTTATTTTTATCTCAAAGTTGTAGCTGTGACACAATCAACAGGAGATTTTTTGTCCATAAAATGAGATTAATTCTTAGTTTAGCGTACCTGTTTCCTGCTGTTTGTGACTCTGCATAAATCTGATACAAGAAAAATCAAACCTCACTGATAATTGATAACACTGACCTGAGTGGTATCTGCACACCCAAGCAAAACGCACACACAAGCGCACATATGTACACACTGCACCTGGCATACTATCTGTGACGCAGAATCATACCACTTCGCACATAACAGTTGATATCCGCACACACATATTCACAGGCGCACACACGTAAAGAGCTGACTAAGGCTCTCCAGTAGTTCATATCACTGATGACTAAAACGGTACTATTACCTTACTGCTGTCCTCACCCTATCCCTTCACCCCAACAAACACACACACACATACACAAACCAACACACGCACACACTCTGATCCCGCAGGATCTTCAGCCTCCTGTGCTGCTACAGACTTATTTAGAATAATAATCAATGTAAACCAAGGGATGCTTACATTGGCTATAAATTACACGATAATGGTAAAAAGAAGGGGGCAAACATATTTGCTGTTTTTTCATGAATGTTCATTCTTTGCTGTCACAGAAGACTTTTACCATTTAATGTGGTACAGTTTAGAAGAAGCAGTTTATAACTGGACGTTGAATTCCCTGCTTCAAGTCTTAATGTTAAAAAATATATCAACACTTAGCAATGACTATTTTCTCTTGCTGACAGCTCTCACATAGTGTAAGCTTTAAATAGACGAAGTCAGCAGCCCGTATGATTGAACAACAGCACAATGTGATGAATGAACTTCAAAAAAAAAAAAAAGCCGAACTGTTCAGTGATTTTATAGACTTTATGGATATTAAACACAAGTCTACTAACCATGCTGTCAGTGTAATCCTACACCACCTCAGTGGAGCATGGCTTAGTAGCTCAGATTGCTCACATTTGACCCCTGCGGTTATTTTTCTTTTTCCATAAATCTGTCACATTTCTCCTCCGCAGGCCTCGTCCGTTAAGCTAGTATGCCCGAACGAGTGGGCGACTTCCAGGGTCAGAGCTTTCACAAGCTGAGGAGGGACTGCCTTCGCCGGGGTGTGCTCTTCAAAGACCCCCTGTTCCCCCCCACTGCACAGTCCCTGTTTTATAAAAGGGAGCCCCCGCTGGGACTGACCTGGAAGAGGCCGGGGGTGAGTCTGAGGAAAAAGGAGGGTGGGGATATGGGATGGAGGAATCTGACAACTCTTGGGGAAAAAGAAAAACAAAACATTTTCCGTCTCATTCACTTGCAGGAAAGCACGTTAAGTTACAGATTCTTGACATGCTTTTTCTGCATCAAGGCATTCAGACTACTACGAAGAGATTGTACACATCAAAACTGAGCGCCTGGCTCAGCGCGTCACGTTTCCATCAGATTGGGTTAATTAAAGCACTTTCTATTATAGGTAAGGCGTCAGGCAGTGAAACCTTAGTACTCAGGGGGCAAATGGCCTGTGCTGCTTACGTACTGCTATATTAGTGTGTGTGCGTACCATTGAGTTAAGAAAATGTAGCAACTAGTTTAAATAGCCCAGGTGTTTTTAGCAGTGCCGGGGTGGGTGTAGGGTGTGGAAGTGTTTATTGTGGATACAGCAGGCCTCTTAGTATTTAATGGGAGTGTAACACAATGAAATAAGAGGTTAGCATCAAGGGCAAATTATTTACTGCTAACGGACTCATATAAGGCCACAAGTAACAGTGCAAAGACTTATACGGGAATGATTTAAGCGTGCCGAAAAGAAATTATTTTTGTATTGCAAAGAATAGGTTTTTATTTTTACAGAACGGCAGGAGGAAGGGTGAGAAAGGATTCAAAATACACAGGAGATGGCGATGGCTTTCCAAATGTCAACTTCTTCATCTTTGGACTTGGTACTTCTAAAACTGACAATAAGGGCTGCAATTATTAATTAAGTATATGAATTTCTAGACTTTTCACACTTATCACTTATCACTTATCACTTATCACAGGTCTGCCAGTATTTCTTTGCTGTTTATGACAACAATCACACACATTCTGAAAATTGATGTATGGATGGCTTAACCGATCAAAAATAATTCTTGTCAAAGAACTTCCTTCTTTATAGCGTCCATTCTTTTGAGGACACTAGTTTGTATGAATATTGAAGATCCTTATTCACCAGTGAGCCACATAATGCTGAATAAAATCTTCATAAATTTACTGAGAAAATAAAAAAACCCTAACCTTTTAATTACGGTTTTAGGGCTAAGATTTCAGATTTTAAACCCGCTATAGTAATTAGTATGCTGATTTAGGGTGGAAGAGCAAGGGTTATTTCCTAATGCTCCATCGAGGTATGCTGAGTGTGTATCAACAGGGAGCTGGATGATACTGTGACATATCACACACGCTCACACACACACACACACACACACACACACACACACACAGACAACGTCTTTGGCTGTCATAACAGTCCACTGGTTGTCTCATGTGCTCATCTGCACTTGTTATGACCTCGATATCATCTTAGAGGTTTAGATCTGGTCTTGAGTTACATTTAAGGTTATGACCACTGTGTGTGTATCTTTCCGCTCATGTGCGTCCAGCAGCAGTTCTACTGTTACCTGACCCTGTCCAAACTGAGATCAACAGGTCCACTCAGCAGTGCTCTGACACTGACTGAATCAGTACCGAGGATCCCATAAAACACTGTGATGCTAACTGCTGCACCGTTAAGCACAAAGCTTAGCCTGCATTACTGTGACTTCATTTCAAGCTGCAACAAAATTAATATTTCATACTCACAGAGGATCAAATGACCACATGAAATAGGAAATGGGTTGCCTGTGGTGAATTAATCTACTGATTATAATCAGAAATTTCCATTTTATGTTGCATTTTAGCGTTGTTCAGCTCAGTCCCGTGACTATTGTGTGTCTGTAAAAGCTCCAGGCAGAAGCTCAAAAGCTAAAAAAAAAAAAAAAAAAAGCCAAAGCGCCACATCATCCGTCTCTTTTTCACTGCAGGAAATTTGTAAGGACCCTCGTCTGTTTGTTGATGGCATCAGCACCCGTGACTTGCACCAAGGTAGTCTGGGTAACTGCTGGATGATGGCAGCCATTTCTTGCCTGGCCTCAGAGCCATTTCTGTGGAAGAAGGTTCAGTACTTATGTTCCCTCCCCCAGACCCTCTTTGCTACCAACTGCCCTTTATTCATTTATTTTTGAGTATTTCTTTCTTTGCGCGCTCTTTTTTCCCTTCTGAATCTCCTGTTCCTGTCCTCCCAGGTCATCCCTGACCACGTGGAACAGGAGTGGAACCCAAAACGCCCCGACTTGTATGCAGGAATCTTCCATTTCCGGTTCTGGCGGTTTGGATGTTGGATGGACGTTGTTGTGGACGACCGTTTGCCGGTCAGCAGGGACGGTGTCCTGCTCTTCTGCCGCTCAGCTACGCCGCAAGAGTTTTGGAGTGCACTGTTGGAGAAAGCCTACGCCAAGTGAGTGGAAATGGGACAGATTGTTTAAATACTGTTGCTCCAGGACGCCATCTATCCTTCTTTCTGGAGCCACTGAGGGCGCCACAGTTGTCACATACAGAAACTATTGAGGGCATGAAATATAAATAAATGGAATTAGACATATGAAATCCTTCTCTTGTGTGGCAGTGGTGGCATAAACACAGCACTACCACTTGTCAAAAATCATCATCTAAACACCATTGCCATCTTTTAACATCAGAAAACCTGCAAAGCAGCACCTCAAAAAATATTTTATCACTAAGTCTAGCAATAAAATTCTACTCTTGAGGTCAAAGCCTTTTTGTGGGAGCTGAATTAGTAAATGAGTCCACTTTTGACTGATGTCTAGGCTCAATGGCTGCTATGAGGCCCTGGAGGGAGGAAACACCGCTGAGGCCCTGATTGACTTCACTGGGGGAGTTTCTGAGCCCCTCAGTCTGGATCGGGAGGCTCTCACCCTGAACAGTGACCGTAGGCGGCTGCTGTTTCAGATGTTAGCCAAGGCACACGCATGCAAAGCCCTCATCACCTGCTCCATAAGGGTGCGGCCCTTTATCGGGTAAATCAGAGAACCTCCAGCGTTTCCAGACTGGAGAATAAACTAAAATATATTTTACATTTATCAGCCAGCAGATGGGGAAACAGTGGAGTTGGTGTTAGACTGTGGCTTGGTACAAGGACATGCGTATGGGATCACAGCGGTGAGGAAGATGAGGCTGGGGGAGAAGTTCCTGGATTCGGGCAGGTTGTCCAAACTGTTCATGGTGCGCATGAGGAACCCGTGGGGGACCACAGACTGGACCGGTGCCTGGAGTCAGAGGTCAGGGCACTTTACTGACTTCATCTGCCACATGTCTGACTGCTTAGTACATACATTTACAGGAACTCTGGGAGTTAAACCTCTGATGGCATTTAACAGTGTCAGACTTTTACAACGTTTTACAACGCCACTGGAACTTTTTTGGACAACGTCTGACGTTTTACAATAGTTTTGGAATTGTTTCATTAACAGACATCTGCCAGTTTCATTATGGAAGTCTGAGAAACTCTTGAAATGGCCAAAATAGGCCAATAAAGGTTTCCAGAAGTTGAACGTGTCTGCTTATAAGCCGTTCCCATTGTGTTGAACCGTGCAGCTTTGCATGTTTTCTTTTTTTTCTGCTGCCTTTGACTTTATTGGCCTTGCACGCCCCCTGCAGGTCTCAGCAGTGGCAGCAGATGAGTCGTGCAGAGAGGGATAAGATGGGCCTCATTGTGAGAGACGTTGGGGAGTTCTGGTACATTGGTTTTTATTATTTACATTTTTTTTTATAGCTCATAGTTACATGGCCTCCGCTTTGATTTAAGTGTATATAACATGTATTCCTGATAGACA
This sequence comes from Echeneis naucrates, assembly GCF_900963305.1. Classification (NCBI taxonomy): domain Eukaryota; kingdom Metazoa; phylum Chordata; class Actinopteri; order Carangiformes; family Echeneidae; genus Echeneis; species Echeneis naucrates. The sequence goes on along the minus strand of NC_042528.1, from coordinate 5,198,761 downwards.
TTATCTGTTAAACTTATATGGACTTCTCACTCAGGATGGATTTCGAGGATTTCTGCAAACACTTCACAGATGTGGTGGTGTGCCGGCTGGCGGAGAGAGCCCTGCTGTGGCCCAGCTCTCACTGGAGAGAGGTGCGCTGCTACGGGGAGTGGGCTCCGGCTCCCTCCACCCCTGGATCGCCTCCATCCACTGTCCTCCACAGCAAGTATGCACTGCAGCCTGCAGGGACCAAGCAGAGGGGGAATCGAAAAGAGGCTCGACTTGGGGAGAGTCAGCAAGAGGGGCGGAAACAAGGAGGGTGTGAGCGAAGTAAAGCTGTGAAGAAAACGATGAGGGAAGGTGACGGTGGAGAGGGGAGTGGAGGGTGGGAGGCACAGCTGGATAAAAGGAGTCGATGTGGAGGATGTATCAACCATAGAGAGACTTTCCTGCACAATCCACAGGTAAAACTCACGTGGAAGTCTTTGGATGAGTGCAGGAACTATGAGCAACAACACCGTTTTTTCCCTGATAGTTTATGTTTGAGGTGAGAGGCAGCGAGGAGGAGGTGATGATCTGTCTGCAGCAGGAGGACAGGAGGATACGGAGGAAAGATGGAGGAGGAGAGAATCTGCCTATTGGCTTTGAGGTGCTAAAGGTGAGGAGGTCATGCACCAAAATGTAAACGCAACTGCAGTTCCAAAAATCATTTCGCCGTCGTTGTTTTCCTCCCCCAGGTGGAGGTGAACCGCTGCAGCCGGGTGCAGTGTGTGGTGGAGCAGGCGGCCAGCTCCGTCTACATGGACTCCCGCAGCGTAACACTGAGGGCCACCCTGGCTCCTGGCCGCTACGTTGCTCTGCCCACCACCTTCCGGCCGGGCGCGATCGGCCACTTCCTGCTCCGACTCTTCTCCCGTTCCCACGTCAGACTCAGGTGTGAAAAGTCTTTAAAAATCATCATACATATTAAACATAAATGTCCCAAAAATGAACGAATGGAAAAGCTGGTTTTTAAAATATATGCTGTATATATTAAAAAAAGAAGCTCCACAAATGGAAAATTTTTGGTAAGAAAAGGTTGATTTCTAGCATGTTTAACTGAGACCGTACAAAAAATATTGGAATCCACATTTCTGACCTTTATAGTATACAATGTTAGTATTTACACTAAACTTACCCTCAGATTTCCACATCTCTTGTTCCTCTCCAATCTCGACACTTTTTCTGTCTCTTAGGGAACTCAGGGAGGATTTGCCGTCTCCCTCTGGCTTCCAGTGTTTTCTACCTCAGCCAACAGTGGTGACCACAGTTCATCTCTGCAGGGCATCGGGACTCAGCCTCCCCAAACAGACAGGTCACTCTGGGCACCGTCACCCTTCAGCACAGTTACAGATAGAGATCAGAACACTTTCTTCTCTGTAGCTTTCTTACAAAACTAGATAGTGTACATTTAATTATGTACAGTGAAGATTTTTGACAGTTTATTCATTATGTCAGATAACAGAAAGCTCCCATTATTTCATTCATTCCCATGTTACTGTTTCTTCCTTACACCTTCTGATATTGTTGTTTGTGACCACAGCTCCGGATGTTTATGCCACAGTGCGATGTGAGAACAACACCATCAGGACACGAGTGGTTAGGGCGGAGGGAAACCCTGAATTCAACCTCCGAACCATCTTCTACAGGAGATATCCTGACGCACACATCTCTATCAAGGTACGCACATTCCCCTTCACCCATACTAATAATGGTCGCACACTATCAGTCCTGACCTGACTTTGTTGTGCAGCTGTGGAGCCGAGGCCTGCTCTGGGACTCGCTGCTTGGCGTGGCTCCACTCCAGACGTCAGAGTCAGAGAGGAATCGGAGCCTCGTGGTCGAGCTACGAGGCCACAGATCAGCACGCTCAGCACAACGAGGTCGCATCTATGTGGAGACGTCTTCCAGCGTCTGCCTCTCAGACTTGTGACAGCATCATCTGGTTGCCCTGGTAACTACATAAAGCCGTAGCAACCGCTCTCCTCCCAGGTGGAGGCTTGAAAATATTGAACAACGATACAAATTATAAATAAAATTGATATTATTTTACAGATGATCTTTTGTATGTGCTGGTCAGATGGGCATCCTTCATGACTTCAGCAGTTTAATAAAGATAAATAAAACTGCTGCCAAAATTAGTTTCATTGTGGGCTCTTGTATTATAAATCATACTTCTTATTGTTGTCTTGCTTTGTTGCGGTCATATTTATTTTTGCCATAATTCCTGTTCATTTTTATCAAATATTTGGCAGGGTGTGTTTTTCATATTTATATCTAGAAATAGTGATGAATATCATTGTCTTTATTAGACTGTAAATAAACTAAATAAAGCTACAGATTGTCTTCAGCACAGAGAGGCTTGCATTCCTACATGTTTGTTTAGCCACTTCTGCTGACTTCTCGCGCCTCCCATCTTCCAGTGATTAGGAAGAGAGAGTAGCGGTTCAGATATACAAAGCAGGTTTTGTGCCAGTACAAACAGCAATAGAAAGTCCCAACTTTGCATTTTTCATTTGCAGCTAATGGTCGTATCCCGAGACACTGTTTTAGTTAACACTTTGGCACCCACTGGGTGACAAAAAGCCAGTAAAATACAAAATATGTTCATGTTTGCTACAGCCTTGCATTCACTTTTAGTAATCCGGTGGTTGCATCATTCACTCTGAGGCCTGAGCGAAGTCCCCACCTGTTTCTAAGCAAACCACCAGAGTTTCATATAAAAGGCGAGGCCTCTCTTTACTGCTATCTGCGCTGACTTGGCAGCATTTGACTATCAGGACGCTCAGCGTTGCTGCATATCTACGTTAGTTAGGGATCTAAAAGGACCGTCAGGCCTTTGAGTTGCTCTAAGGTGAAGTTTGAGTCACTATCAGGTGTGATGCTTCACGTCACCATCCATTTATTCTACTGCTGTTTTTACGAGCGTGGGTTTAAGCAGTAGAATCACAAAATTAATTTTTTTTTCTTTCTTTTTTGAGATGACAGTATCCGTTTTTTTGAGTCACTTTAGGGCCTGTTAGTGAGTCACAGTGTTGACGCTTTCCTGTCTGATGTGTAGCAGCCTGTCACAACTTAACTTTCGATCAGCTGACCTCGTGAACGCCCCCCCACCTCGCCCCTCTGAACAAGCGCGCTCCCGAGAGGCGGGGTGCAGAGCAGCGGGCGCGGCCGTCAGTCCGCCACTGGAGACTGGAGAGACGCACTGAAGGTAAGAGTTGGACAAAAACAACAACAACAACACGATCCAGGCTTCAAGCTGACAGCAGGCTTTGTGTCTGGACTTTTTCTATCAGCTGATGTTTGGTGCTGTCTGTCTGTCCCGTGTGAGCAGATTGTCTCTCAGGCTCACCATGTTGTTGGCTGAGTCCTTAAAAACCGGCCCAACTGTTGATTTCTGCGCTTTGTGATGCGCACAGGTTTGTTCTTGTCCTTTCTGCTGCGACCTCAGTCAGACTGGCTTTAGGGAATGCAGTCAGACCTCTCGGTGTTAAAAATGGTAAAGAGACATTATCCACGGTTGTCGCTGTAGGTGGGTGTGTGTGTGTGTGTGTGTGTGGGTGGGTGGGTGTGTGTGTGGGTGTGTGCACACAGTCTCACACTGACCGCAGTTTGAAACAGACTTATTTCCTGACCACTCATTGAAGTTCTACTCATTGAACTTTACTGACTGCTGACTTCATGTAATAATAGTTTCTAGCAGAACAAATGTCCTCTTCATGTTTAATGCAATGAGAGTTAAATGTAGAACTAATTTCATCAGGCTCCGGTAGTTTTGGGGCTTGAGCTGTTGAGCTAAATTGTCTTACTTGGGTGTGGGCTGCTTGGATTTTGACCTTTCATGTTAAATCTGTCTCTTGTTAGTTTCTGTTGAGTCTTGGAGTTGATATGAATTGGTGGAGTAGCCCTTTAAGATTGCATTTGCATGTATTTTTTTGTTGGTGTTTTCTTTTTCTTTCTTTTTTTTTTTTTTTAAATCTCTTTAAAACTTCCTCTAAAAACGAGGATTCATTGTTAAAGATGACTCTACATCTGGTCTGGTTTGGTTTTTCTTTGAGGGAGTACTGAGGGAGAGTCATTGTTTTAGTATCCATACATTTAGGAGTGAACTGGGATTATGGCTGCATCATTTTCCATCATTCTCATACCTGAAGAAAATGTTTTGACTTAAATTGCTGTTGGTTGTGAAACATTATCTCATGAAAGAATGATGAAAGAAAAACTTGTTCTTGTGACAGCTGCTCATAAAAATCAGGTCAACCAAGAGTTTTTTTTTCTTCTTCTTCTTCTTCTTGCTCTGCAGGTTAGACCCCACACTACTGACAAAATGTCCCGCGCTGGTATTGTTCAGCGCATCGCCAGGCCCCCACAACCGTCACCACCAATACTAGGTGAGCTCAGATGGTCGCACGTGTTTGTGTCTCAGTTTACCAAAATCACATTAGGTTCATAAAACAGTGTTTCAAGTGTGCGCTGAATTGTATTTATTTTTTTCTTCATGCAGGATGTTCAAAGTTGTTCATGTGCATCCTGCCTGCAGCTGAGATTGCGATTGGTAAGTGAGTGGTGCACATTTTTCTTCCAGGAATTTTCTCTGGTCGTGAAGCGTCTCTCTGCCGCTGTCATCTCTGTGTTCAACAGGATCAGTGTACCTGCATGACTGTCCACGGCAGCACTACATCCCCATCTATTTGATTGTGGCGGGGGTTTTCAGCCTGGTGCTGGTGTTGCTCTCTTGCCTGCCCTGCGCTCAGGAGACCGAAGAGGGCCCCCCCAACCGGCTCAGTCAAGTCTGCAGGACCTGGAACTCATTGACAAGTTTCTTCCTCTTTTGCTGGTTCATAGCTGGTGAGTTTGGAGGATCTATTGTGTTGGACTGCAATAGTTTCCCCCCAGTCAACCTGATGAATGACAAACTGCACGGAACACACAACACACTGTAGTGACACGTATGAGCCACTAGATGTCCAACTTACATTTCCATTAAGATCCAAAACTAACAGCTAATGTCTTTGCACAATCACCCAGCTGCACACAGACTCCTTATATTGATGTTTTAATGTAATAAATAGTGAGATTTCCTCTGATTTGGAACGATACACAGGTTCAACTAACTTTCTAGCTTGACCTAACATTATATTCTAACATTGTATTCACCTTTGCAGTTGGGTGATTCATAGTAAAACCTGCTGCTCTAATAAATAATGCTCTTGAAAGACATGGATGATGCAGCAGTGGATATTTTACGCGCCGAAAACAATTTGTGTGTGACATGTATGTCGCATACATGGTGGTTAGTGCTGCTGCCACACACTAACCAAGTGGTGGGTGTGGTTCCTGGCCCGGGGCCTTTCTGTGTGGAGTTTGTATGTTCTCCCTGTGCCTGCGTGGGTTTTCCCCCACCATCCAAAGACATCACGTTTAGGTTAACTGACATCTAAAAAACATCTATCTTTTTTATTCTAGGTAATGTTTGGATCTACTCTATATACCAGCCCAACTACAACAAGAACACAACAAGCTTGGACCCTTACTGCCATAAGACGCTGTACTTGTTTGCCTTCTGGACCACGACATTCGTCTACATCTGTATGGCAGCGTTTCTGCTCGGTGGCTGCTGCTATCTCGTATGTTTATTCCTGTTGGGCCGTGCCGACCCTGACGACAACGTCTAGAGGCGCTTCTCAGACCCGCCGAGCGGAGACAGCATTGTCCCGGGAAGAAGCTGCGCTGTGCACACCGCATTTGTTGCCGAGGCTGTTAGTTTTTCTGTTGCATTTGTGCAAACAAAGGCAGCAGCGTTTAGCCTCGAGCATATTGGAAGCTCAATAAAGTGATTTCTCTCCATCAAACACAAAGTGCAACTCAAGAGTGATGTTGCATTTTAACGCGAATCATTTATTGCAATGGCACTTTTTTGTCCCACAATCAACAGATAAATGCAAATCTTAAAGAATTTATTCTAACAGTGATTATAAATAATATTTTCTGATTGCAGAAATGTGTGTACGTCTGTTTGTAGGAAAGATATGAGATGGATTGTTTGGTCAGAGATTGGGCTCAGTCTATCTCTCTGTTCCCAGTACAGGATTATGCATGTAGTTAAATGTTTGCTGTTTTTTTTATTTTATTTTATTTTTTTTTTGGGTTGATTGCTCATATTTGTTGATTAAGTTGTGTTGGGTAGAAGACAAGACCTAAAGATATTACCAGGAAGCTTTGTCTTCAGGAAGCATTTACACTGGCTGTCCGTTCTACCTCTCCATCCATAGGTGTAAATTAAATAGGAATAATTGACTGGAAATGCCAGCGTAGCCACAAGATGGGTTTTGCCTTGACTGTCGAATGAAATTAAACTTTTTAAAACTAAAATAACTCTTAAAAGCATTTCCATAGATGCCTATAGCAAATAATGAAAAAAATATGAATTTTTTATCTGATTGATTCTGAAACATGACAAAGAAAATAATAAAGAGTCCACGTGATAGCTGGTGAAGTGTGGAATTGAGTGTGATGTGCTGATCAACACTGGCAGCTTGTACAAACTCGTACCAGAGCGTTCCGTGGAGCCAACCTGCGTCACCTCAACGGTCCAGACTGGTGGTGGTTGTGTAATGGCTTGGAGAATGTGTGCTTGACACTTTTGTCCCCAGGGTTGTCCTCAGTTGTGTTGCTGATAGTTTCCATGATAGTGCACCGTGCCACAAAGCAAAAGGTATCTCAGACCAGTTACGTGAACTTCCTGTTAACTGTCCACATCTTCAAAAATGGCGGAGTTCAGTGTGATTGTGATGGCCAGCCCTGAGTCACAGAAAGGTCTTAATGTGGGAAACCTGTTTCCCTGCTAACAAGCGAGACTAACACGCACTCACATTCACATTTACGCCTACAGACAATTTAGAGTCACCAGTCAGCCTAAACATGCAACGTTCTTTTCCAACATTTTCCAACATCCTTCTTCCTTCTCTGCTGGTAAATGGCTTTTTTTTTTTTTTTTTTCAGAGGGAAGCTTCAGACTTTTTTGAGAGGGGGGTTAGTTATTTCAGTCCCTGTATAGCATTTCCTCTTTCACTTTCATTTTACATTGAAATCTTTACAAAATTTAATTAAGACACACCATCTAAACTACATCTTGTTTTATGTTCTCCCTTTTATTCTTTAATTAAGTAAAACTAACAGTGCTGTGAGGAACTCTTGTAAGAACCTGTCACGCCGATGTTTTTGGCTATATTTGAAGTTAAAGACATTTTTTAGGGGGACATTAATAATGGGTCAGTTATTAAAATCACCCCAAGCACCAAAATCACAGTTTATTAATCTGACTGATGATGTTTTACACAAATATTATAATTTACATACAAAATACAAAACATAATATTGTTGGTATAATCTTTAAAATGTAAATTAGTTTAAAGTGTTCTATGCAAAAATTATATTCAGAATATTCATAATATATTCAGTCTTTATGTGAAGTTACATGTTTTTAAGAAATAATGAAGGATGTGATGTGATTGGCCAATTCAGCTGCGATGTCAGCATGATTTGCGAGAAAGGGTGGCCAGTGTTTTATCATGAACGGGCTTGTACTGGAGAATGAAGCTGGAGGGGCTGAGATGGCCGTTGCCTTGTGTGTCGGTTTTTCCCATCAACACGTAGTTCAGGCCTGGAAAAGAGAGCGGCAGAAAAATAATGTCAGAATAGGAATATATCAAAAACCACGTTGTGCTCATCTGGAGCCACTGGGCTATATCAAGGAGCAAATATATGGTATTTTTATATAATCGTTTTTCAAAATAGCATTCTATACTTGGTTTGTAATCAGACACACTGATCTGTTATTGTTGCAATTAAAAAACATAAAGAATCACATTGTGTGCATACACTGGGAGGTTGTACACTATCTGTCCTTGTATTTCTGTCAACAGTCAAATAAGAGTTTGAAGATAATTGAAAAATTTTTTTTTATTTAATTCTGGTAGAAATGAAATGTTTTGAAGTTGTGGCCTCTATTCAATGCAAAGTGTAAATGCTTGACACATTTCAGTTCATATTTCAAAAGGAAAGCTTGATTTCCAATCCTGTATCTATGGTTTATATTGTACCTTTGGTTAACCCGGGACACTTCTTGCAGGTGGAGGTCAGTGTGACTGACATGGCAGGTCCTGACTTGTTGATGTTGAGGCGTCCTGTCTTGTAGGACTTGATGAGGGACACCTCGACTGTCGCTGAGCCCCTTGGACCAGCCGTCACAGATGTGATCTTACCTGTAATCACTGCAAGAGAGACCGAAATGTAGGTGAGACGTGAGGACGGTTAGGGGTCACTGAGGGACACAAGTTAAAAAGTTTTACAGATAGAAAATATGATCAGTGTTGAGTAAGGACAGGAACAGGAATCTTGGAAAGGATCCGAGAAGATCCACGGCCTCGCTGATGTTGTGCCTCACCAAAGTCATGAGGGCAGAAGCTGGACTGGAGAGTTCCGGTCCTCTTACAGGGTTGTGTACACAGTGGGTTCATCGGTAAGGCTAAACACACACAGCAACAAACATTAAGCACATATGGTTGTATCCAACTACAAGTGTGCTCAAATACACATAGAGGCAAAGAGCAGGCCGTACATTTTGAATTCGGTAAAACTACTCACGTTTCTTCGTCACAATGGGCTTCTTCGTCACAGACTTACTTAGTCCAGGTTTTGGTGTTGCTTTAGGTTTGATTGTTGGTTTAACTTTACTCTTGAGGATTGGCTTCACTGGTTTGACAGCAGGTTTCAAGGTGGGTTTGGTCTTCAGCGTAGGTTTACGCGTGGGTTTGGGCTTGATGCTTGGTTTGACTATTGGCTTGATAACTTTAGGTTTGGCTGTGGGTTTAACACCTGGTTTAGGTGCTGGCTTCTTCACAGGAGCCTTTGGCGTCGGTTTAACTGGTTTGGGTTTGGTTGTGGGTTTGATTGGAGGCTTGGCGATAGGTTTGCGTAGTGGAGGCTTCTTCACCAGCGGTCCCTTGGTAGGTTTGGGCTGGGGACCAGGTCTAGGTTTGGGGGTTGGTTTGATAGGTTTGCTCGGCTTCTGGACTTTTTGTGGCACCACTGTCGTCTGAGGGCTGAAGATGAAGTCTCCTCCAGCGGTGGGTCTTCGGGACCCACGGGGTACGCTGGAGTAGTGGGCCATGAAGCCATCGGATGTCACGCTGAGGTCAGAGACAAACTGGACAAGGAGCTCATTCCCATTAGTCACTATAATTCTATTTAAAAAACAAAAAAAAAAAACAAAACAAGGAAGGTAGGAGGTGAGTGAATGAAAGTCAGCTTTTACTTGTTATTCAGCCTCTTATGATCAGTAATCTCACCCTGGTGGCCTGTCTCCACAGAATTTTCCAATCCTTCTTGAGTTGTCCTTCTCTCCTCCGTTAAACAACGCCACGTAGTCGTAACGACAGTACATATCAGGCTCCAGGTCCAGCTTCACAAACTTCACCTCAATCACCTGGAAACAAGGTGTCAACGTAGAGAACGAAGGATGTGAGCTGCGCTAGTACAGCGCAGTTGTAGAGGACGAGGTGGTGATGGAGGGGAAGGGCCCGAGCTCAGAAATACAGAAGGGCATTTACTCCCTCTCTCTTTCCTTACGTTCAATCTCTTGGCACACATGAGCGCGTCTGCAGGCTTTCAATGAAGTCTTTCATTTGAACTTCGTCACAAGGCTGCTGTCACACTCACACACAAACACGACGCACACATGCATAAAGACTGAACCTGAGGCCCCTTCACTACTTTTTTTAATTCCTCTATACCCTCCAGCTCCAACACACCTTATTTAACACATCTAGCTGCAACTAAAGTTTGTATTCTTTCAAGTTTATTTCTAGAAAAATTCAATGTCTTAGGCACAAGACTGATAGGAAATACAAAGTGCAATATGATAGGCTTACATTGCTTGGTTCCACGGTGATGTGCCAGGAGCAGCTGATGCCTGCTGGGTAATTAGAGTTGGGCCAGTTGGGTGTCTTGACAGAGCCCTGTTCTTTGGTCAGCCGTCCCCCGCAGAACTGATTCTCTATGGAACCAAAAGGGGAAAATATTCATATTCTAGACTTAAATTTCCTTCAAATGAAGGAAGGAAGCCCGACCAGAGGAAAGGTAAATCAGGTTTGGTGATTTGTTTTTCTAAGGATTGTGAGAGGATTGTGTTGGTTCCACACCTTCCACGTGTGGCTTCCCTGCAGCAAAGGAAGCCAGGAAGCCTCGTCCCCCGGTGCTGCCATCGGACACCATGTCCAACATCATGGTGTTGGAGGTGGAGATGAGGGCGCCGGGCCTGAACGTCCCACAGAAGCGGCCCAGCTTCTGCACCAAGCGTGAGTGACCGTTGTAGACGTCCAGGTAGTCATAGCGACAGGTGGGGTCGGCCTCCATGTCGAAGAGGCGGAAAGAAAGCATGACCACGTGACCCTCAGGGACCTAAAGAGGAACAGATGATATTTTTCAGAGAGAGGAAGAGGGAAGTGATGCATTTGACAGCAATTTCTGGAAGGGGGTTAGGGTGAGGATAAGGATAAAGGTCCTCTTTGATTAGCTTAAACCTCACACAACAACAGTGGTTTGATTCAATAATTACATTACCTGTCATTTTGCAACATTAGAAATCTCTGTTTTGGTAAATCTTTGCAACTTCAAGTTCCAAAGTTCGGTAAGTTCCAGGTTACCAAAGCCCACAAATACGTGGAAGTTGTTTCAACTCATCTGCTGATTGTTTGTTTGTTTGTTTCTCAGTAGAATAACACAAAAAGTACTGAAGCAATTTGCAGCAGAGATGGGGGTTTGGGAGGAAAGATCCAATAAATTCTGTTTAAAATATAATTACAGTGTATCCAGAAGTGTTTTTTGTCACTTTCTCCATCATTGCATTCTGCATCACTGTTTTCATCTGTTGGAGTGTTCTGAGAGCTATTTTAGTGTTCAATTTTTTTGAGTTTAATGCTTTTATTCATCTTAAATAATTTCTTGGTTTAGACATGTAACCAGTCATGCTGCACTAAGTTTTTATCTGTAAAGAGTACAATTTTGGTTTGTTTGTTTGTGACATCTGTGCAGTTCTGCATTAGTGAAAGTGAAATCAGGTGAGTGTCATCAGGTCGTTTGGGCAGCTGGTGACACTGTCAAGTTGTGGGAAAAGGGGTAAAACTGCGTGGCAGTAAATTACTTTGTGTGAAACTTAATAGATGTTAATGTGTGTGTATTAAAATCGGTAAGAGAACGTATAGTATAGTAATTTATTTTTAGAAATATTTGCTCACCCTGCATCACCTGAGAAGATGGTTCATGTTCCAGCTGAGGCTACAAAAGGCCGGAAAATGGCTTTGAAATGGGGGAGAGTGTGTGTGGGGGGCATTGTTGCTGTTGTCCCCCCTCCAAATGTTTGTTTCCTGAAGTTCACGCTGGCTAATTATTATTTTTTTTCTGTCTGCTGTCCCCTCTCTGACATAGACTCCTGCCTGCAGATCTCTTTCTTTTAACGCACCCATTCAGGTTTTCAGAAAGTGCGTTCAAGTCATTTCTGACTCCAGTGAGTGGTTTCTCTGATGAAATACAACACATATTCTGTACTCCTTCCATTGTGGGGACAGCGAGTTGCTCTGTGCGTGTGTGTATATGGAGAATAAACTGCATACTTCAATAAAATGGTGCAGGATAATTATAGTGCACCATATAGCACATAGTGAGTGATCCTGGATACAGACTTCCCTCTCAAAAGGCCTTGCCCACTTATAATGAGGAATGCACGATGTCAATTAACTCTATTTGCTAACAGGTGCAACATAGATTGTTAAACTTCTCTGTAAAGCTGAGAAGTCCAATAAACTGGGGGCTTTATTGGGGTTCACTCATTTTCCAAATGAAGCACTTTTTTTCTTTTTCATCTATGATCTACTTGAAAGATGCTTTACATAGTAAAACAAATTCTGACTCAAACTGGAGATGTCGTGGCCACCGGGCATCAGCCTGGACTCGGCATCATGGTGCACTGATTTTTCTCAGATGACTCACAGTGATGTACCAGGTGCATTTACTGTTGGGTTTGTACGGACTGGGGAAACCTTCGCTGGCCACAATTCCTGAGTCTATGACCAGGTGGCCTCCACAGAGGAAGGTAGGCCTGAAGGAGAGAGGGAGAGAAGGTCAGACTGTAGATCAGCTTAACTTGACGTGCTGCACAGGAAGAAAACACAAGCGTACTGAGGCAGAGCGCTGCAGAAATGCACACACGTTTACATACGTGCTGAAAACCACAGCAGCACAGTCTGACTCTGTTCTCCAAATCCGGGGAGGTTCCCAATGAAATCTCCTGGTTTGTTTGCGTTTGTGGATTTACTTTTATTTATTTTTTTCATGAGTCAAGCCAAGCCATCAATATACAGAATATGCGCCGTGAGCTTTCTCCACACACTTACTGCAACACAAGTAATGTCGGTAGACGTAATGCATACTTAACTTCAGCAGATCGGCAGCACAACGGCCGACTCACACATGGAGTTTGGTGACACACACCCGCTCTTTCACGCTCAAAACACACATCAAAGCAGGACGAACCTCAACCTTTAATTCTCTAGCATGCTGCAGCCCAAGACTCATTTTTAGATTTTTAGATGTTGGCTTCCTCAATCAGACTGCTCCTGAAAGTTTATAGCTGTTACCGTCTTTATCATGAAACTTAAAATAAATAAATAAATATGGGATTTATGGGGGAATTGCCTAAATTGATCATCTTAATGTAAGCAGAAGGTTGTGTGTCTGTGATCATCAACGCTGCGTGCATTATGTGTCTACTGGGGCACTTGAAAGTCATATTTAGGCCAAAAAAATCCCCCTCTGGATCTGAACAGCCCACAGGAATTTGTTTGTCTTCTGTTCAATTTACACCCTGTGTGCATGCGTGTGTGTTTGTGTGTGCTTTCAGCCCACACCAGATTCAGTAAGCATGTCAAGAAAAATAAACTTGAAATGTGAAATCAGAGCTCAGGACTCTGAAGACATGAGGACAAGCTATAATACATTTGCCCAGTTAAATCACTACAGCATTTACAGTATGCTGTCATTTGTGTCCGCCTTCCTGTCTGTGTGTTTATGGGATGCCAACCACATCTTGCCAACACTGCAAACCCTATATTTCTACTGCACTTTGTGTAATCATACTACAGCAGCCAGGAGGGGGAAAAATAAAGTAAATGATCCAGACAGATGTGGCAGTGAAATGCCACATGGACACACAGAAGATGGAGCGGAGGAAACAGAGGCACATTGACACCTATGGGGAATGTTTTAAACCTGTTACACACACACACACACACACACACACACGCACAGCTTACCTGGTGAAGTTCGTCTGACTCTGAGCCTCTGTCCATCCCACACCCCAAATCACAAAAAGACACAAAGTCCACACCCTGTCCTCCATCCTGCTGTCCTCCCAGATTAAGAGAGAAGGGAGAAGAGGAAGAGGGAGAAAAGTCAAGTAGAGGCGTGGAGAAATTTAAGGTTTGAAAAGGGGGGAGGAGGGAGGTGGATGTGATGGGTGGGAAGGTGGTTTGTTATGGAGGGAAGGAGAAGAAAGGAAAAGGTGGATGAATGTGATATTCCAGGGGACAGAGGGCTGTTTGAGGCAGATGAAGAAGGAAAACATTAATTACACTGTACAGCTCAGAGTACAGAGCTTCTTATATGTTGGCTGCGTTGTTGTTGTTTTATAGCTAAAGCAATGAAATAAATGAGCAATGTGTTTCTGCAGCTGTGTGTAATGATAACTTGACTATACCACACAGCGACAAGCCAGACTTGTGCGCCACACACGCACCACGACATCTATGTTTGGCAGTGCTGGCTCGCTCGTCCACCACTTTGGTTTAGAATAAAATGTCTCAACAAATTCTGGGCTGATGTGTGATTTAGTGGATATTCCCTGTTTTTTTTTTTTTTCCCTTTTAGCGCCATCAATATCCTGTGAAATCGCCCAACAACTACCAGACGGATTGGGAGACATTAAGGTTCCCAGAGGATGAACCCTAAATAAATACAGTTGGAATCCTGGAGTGTTGACTGTACGCTGAAAATGTCCAGTGACAAAATGAAACAAACGAGACAAAACACATCACTCAGTCACACTGCTACAGTCAGGACGTCATTTGCCTCAACCTTTGACCCCTCAAGTGCCACCATGAGGCACATGTGAACCTATTGATCCAAAAATCTGATCATTTTAAATAAACGACAAATAAGAGCAGAGAAGAACTTTGTCTTGTCAAGATTCATCGGTGTGGTTTCTTATGCTCACCAGCTATAACAGGTTTTGTTGTTTGTGTTTCCAACAATAGAGAAAGCCAAAGTAATTAAAAAATGTAAAGATAAAATAACAGCGAAATTGAAAGAACTTAAAAACTGGATCCTCGCTGTATTTGAAACAAACCTGAGCTGCCAAGCGAAATGGAGACAGTGGATTAGGAAGATTAAATTCCTTTCCACATATTTCATGGCAGTGGGTACTACGTGGACGTTTGTTTAAATGCAGGGAGGAATGAAAAGTGCAGTGACCAAAATAGCAGTCAGACAGGATACTTAAAAGTAAATGCAGATACAGCAGAAATGCTTTGCTTGGAGCAGAGGCCCATTGTAAAATAAGTTGCTCTTAATACACATAGTGTGACTTTAAATAAGCTTTAGTTCATTAACATCAACATTTCTCACAAAATGAGCCGCATTTACAATCATTGTCGTCATTGTTATGATCATAACACACAATGAAGTCAACTTTGCGTTTGGCAGAATGAGGGCATGCCTTTTGTCTTTTTTAAGCTGCGGTGACCACTCTGGGTAGAAACCACAGCTGAATAAAAGGAGACTGTGGTTCAGTGAGGCGAGCAGCTGCCCGAACTGCTCACCAGTTCACTCTGGACACTAGTTGAGTATCCAGGCCAACTATTGCAAAACAGCCACCAACAAAAACAGACTGCAAAGAGATGCAATCTCTGCGCTGGAGGGGGAACAAATATACATCAGACTCTACATTTAAAGGCCTTTCAAGTGAATTTTATTGTCTTTTTTTTTTGTACAAAGAATTTCACAAAAAATATTAAGAAACTGTCGCAGACACCACTGACGCTGTAAAGAATAGCATATCACATGACCAGAACAGTACCACAGAGGATAAAGAGAGAATGAGGGACAGAGGAAAAGAGAAGATGGTAAACACTGTCCCAACTCTGGACTTGAGCAGTACACGTCCAACTTTTTCAAAAAGCCTCTCAGCCTCACGAGCAAGCACTGGCAACACTAAATGACCTCCCCCCGCTTAAGGCAGAGAAGGGAATAATGTCTGTGACGTTTTTGTTGCGTGAGAATCGGCTCTCTTGAGATGCATTGTTCATTTCTCACTGCGGCGCAACAACATGAACGCAGCCCGCTTTCAAGTCCGGGCTAGTCTGCTGGAGATTTACCACACTGCCCCATGACTGTACATCGCACTGGACTGTAGTGTCTTTGTTTGAGACTGATCTGATAGTTGTTTTATTTTTTTCTTTGTCTCTAAATTCATTGCACAATTTTCACATCCACTTTTTATTGTGCAGATACTCTTTTGGCCAATTTTCCTTTATTCGAAGTGGATGAAAGTATAAAAATATACACACTGTTTACAAAATAACCTCACTGTACAGTTTCTCTATTAGGTGAAAGTCACTATTTCTTTGAACTGGGGCAGCAATTTTACATTTAAAAATAAACAATACCAGACATGATCTAAACATGTGCAGGATCCCAGACAACCTGGGAAACATTCCACAAGAAGAAAAGTCTCCCTTCTTTTCTCATGAGCTGAACCCCAAATAGGAGTGATGAAAACATCAAGGAGGACACTGTGGTGAAGCACATCCATCTTTATGTAAAGCATTTTTTTTCTTTCACTGTAACACATTCACCTTAGTCCTCTGGTTATTTTACAACTTAAATAATTATAGTGGGAACAACAAGAACAGCTGAGAGGAAAGAGTCCTAATTCACTCTCTAAAACTGAGTGTGCTTGTGTCCTGTGGTTCCCGAAGCATTGACTATGCAGTCATACAACTTGCCTGGTGTGCTGTCATCAAAGTCAGTGAAGAATTTACTGGGCTAAGTGTTCTGCCTGACCTATCACACAATAAATGGCAGTTGTCTGGATCAATATGCACCTCGAGCCGTCTTAACACCTTACACCCTATGTAATAATGTCACGGCTACAAAGTTCAGGAAGGTGCACATTTTCTGCATATCAGTGGAAAAATGTCATGACCTTTATCTTAGGCCACCTACTCAGTCAGTCATGTCAGACTCAGGGAGCTGAGCCTTTGCTTTTCCAACCACAGCTTTTGAGGTCGCCGGCTGTTTCTGTGCTGTTATGTCCTGGTTGCTGTCGTCTGTTTTGGTTCCTTTCTCCTCTGCCTCTTCTTCATCTTCTGGGAGAGCTTCATCCATGGACGTTTCAGCGAGACCTTTCTTGCCACTGCTGATGCCCTCTTCCTGAGCTTTCAGCACATTACACAGCTCCATCTCGTGGATCTCCACATCGAATGGAGCAGCTGGGAGCACAGAGGGGGGGGACTTGCAGCCTGTGCAGCCCTGAATTTGGGGAGAAACATGATCTCTATACTTAACAAATGGATTCTGTTTGCTTGAACCTTTTATTCTTGCCTTGGTGGTGTAGTGTAGTTTACTCACGGAGATGTTGATAGCTCGTGGCAGACGTCCTGTGCGAATCCAGGGGTGAACTTGGCTCAACTCCCTCTTCTGATCCTCTGTGAAGCGTGGCTGATGTTTCTGCATACTCCTCAAGGCCTCACGATCTTCTTGTAAGACTGTCTCCATGTCCCTGTTTATACACAGAGGAAAATATAATCACTGTAAATCTGTTGAAATAAACTTTAGAGCATTGCTCAAGTCAACATACTCCAAGGATGCAATTCAAGAGGTAAAGGTGTTTTATTAAACTACTAATAGATGCATCAGTGGAGGTTTCTCAGATAGTCTGGTCCCCGTACGGTACCTGACAGGCAGCTGGTAGGTCATCATGACCTTGTCGTCTGTGTTAGCCATCAGTAGCCAGATGGGGTCCTGGAGGACGCACTTGATAAACTGCTCCTCACCACCATCGCCCCCAGTGCTGCTGCTGCCCCCTGCTGGTTGTTTGCGTGAATGGTCGTTCTCTGAAGAGTCAATGCTGCCAAAGTACTTGCTAGTGTGGCTTCCCTGACTGCTGCCTGTATGAACAAGAAAGTTAAAAATTTACAATACAGGTTCGAAGCTATACTGATGATGATACTACATCATACAATCGTTAATATACTAATACTCAATATACTAACTGGTGCCACTGGTGCCAGACATGCTGCAGCCGTTAGAGCCAGAGCCTGAACCCGAGGACCTTGTCCCAGAGAACCCTGAGCCTGAAGCAGCTGAGCCAGTGCCTGAGCGAGAGTCCTCCTGCAGCAACAGGTCCAGCAGGTCACTAGAGGTGGACATCGCATCATGATTGGACTCATTAGCTTCACCCTGATGGGAAAATGAGCAATGGGCAAAAAATTCATTTTCAGAATTGTTCCAAAAACTTTGGAATTTTGAAAATACCACACACTTTGAACCTTTCTGCACTCACATTCTCATTCTCCTTGGAGGTATCATCAGAGCTCCTCTGATTGGCCGAGCTCTGCCCCCCAGCTGCACCACCTTGTGCAGAGGGCGTGACTTGCTGTGATGCTGCCAATGCTGTGGCACCTTCCAGACGATTGCTTGGTGATTCCTCCAACTGCAGCAAGTTGAGGGGGGAGGAGCATCGGGACTGAAAGAGGGGGGACTCTGCACCTTCACGGTCAGCAGGTGTCTGACTGTAGGACTGCGGGGTGCTGCTACGAGATGGGGCGCAGGTGCCCGGGATGGGCACAGGATTTGAGACAACATTGGGGACAGAGCCTTGGGGGGCAGCAGGGTACACAATGTTAGGATTGTAAAAGTTTCCGGGGGTGGCACCTGGCTGAGAGATGGGTGCTCCCATCTGGGGAAACATGTAATTGGGCAGAACCAGAGCCATCATGGGAGGAACTATCTGGGTTGGAGGGAAACGGGATGGATCTGGGATGGATAAAGGCTGAGTGAACGGTGGGTACAAAGGGTAGATCGGAAGCATACCAGGAGCAAAAGGACCTGTGGGAATGCTGGCCTGGGAGCCTACAGAGGGCCAGGAGGAGGAGTTTGTTTGGGGTCCAAGAGGCATATTGAGGGGCAGGGGAGCTGTGGTGTTTCTTGGGTCTCGGCGGCTCCCATTGATACCCAGAGAGCTGTGCTGGTCAGATGACTCCTGATGCTTGAGTCTCTTTCCTCCACGTCCACGTCTGTGACTGGTGCTGCCACCTGCACCTGGGTAGTCACGGGAACAACGCACTCCTGGGACAAAGTATGGGGGACAGAGTTAGGTGTTGATCATCAATTGTCCTGCTTCTCCACAGATTCAGCATTGAAATTATTGGAAGCATAAAACAATCATAGCGTAGACCGTGGTTTGCATGAATGTGTGTGCATATGTGGAATAGGAGGAGGGTTCTCCCACCTCGTGACAAAGGGTTGCCTGCTGGAGTGTGGCATCGCACAGTTGAGGATGCCGTCTGATCAAACACACGCAGCTTGCTGAGGTCCTTAAAGCGGTCAAGGAAGGCCTGCTCCTCCTGTTGGGTGTGGGCGGAAAGCACCTCTTTTGTGAGACCCAGCCGGCCTCCTCCGACACTTCCACTTCTCCGGCTGTCCCTCTCTGGCTGGCTGGCTTGTGGATAAGGTGGCAGGGGAGGGGGTGGCAGAAGAGGAGGAGGAGGTGGTGGTGGAGGAATGACAGCTGCGTTTGCAGCAGTTACTGGCTCGCTGGTGGGAGGGGTTGGTGTCACTGTAGGAGGAGCCAGTGCAGGAATTATAGGAGCCTCCTCCATGACAATGTCTGTGAGAACAAACAAAAAAAAAAAGGAATGTGGGGTTTGAGAGACACTGCCATAGGAGCATCACAGAAGAAACGATTCCAATCGATTTATTCTTTCTCATGGAATTAAAGCTCAATACGCTCATCAGTTTTGTGCCTCAATTAGTTTGGCATTACCAGCAGCTAGTGGCAGCTGAAAAACAAACTTCACATGCAGACAGTGGTAGACAAGCAGTCCTGTGTTAGGTTGTTAAATTATACAGTTATGTAACATTATCCAACAAAGGTTAGTCTGCATTTTGAAAGACTCTGAAAAAGATGAGAAGAAAAGATAAAGAATAAACTTTGATAACAAAAGGCATTAATTAATCGATATGCATTTTGTGGTTTTATCATGTGGCTCCAGGTTTGGGGGGGTTACGGTTAGGTTTTGAGCATTTCAAAGCCAGTCTTAAAGAACTGCTCATAACACCTCATAGGAACCTGCTGAGTGAAAAACTGTACAGTACCGACGACTGTTGTTGATGCCCACCTGACTCCGGAGGCTTCTTGTCTCCAACATGCACGATGGTGCTGCTGAAGCTACACTGGGATGTGACTGAGGCTACACTTTCTGCCTTTGTGGCCATGGTCAGAGGTGGCAGAGGAGGTGGTTCACCTACAAGGCTAACTGAACCACCTGTAGAAAGCAAAACACCAACAAAAATTAGTGAGTGGACACTGAACCAGACACAGGAACAAGCCAGTCTGTCAGTAGTGAAATAAACTCAGAGGCTGCAGAAGCCTCCAAAAAAACCTGTCAAAGCGAGACACACAAATATAATGGCAATACAGTATCAACAGGGCTTTCAGAAATGCAAATGCAGCTACAGTGTAACAAAACAAACACTTAGAAATTCCTTCTAGCCATATTAACTGCAATACACTCCACAACAACTACTGCTGGTCATTATTAAAAAGTACCTTTGTTGTTGCCGCTGGCTTCCTGCTGTCTGTCATCATCAGACGTGGAGGAGGCAGTGTAGGAGGAGGAGCCACACTTCCTTTTAACTGTGTTGGGAATGTTACAGCTCTCCAAGTACCTGTATGAAAACAACATATTTTTGGTTATTGATAAGTGATCACCCAATAAATGATAAGCTGGTGTTTATGGCTTCAGGCACACACCTAATGATGCTGTCCAGACAGTTGATCTGCTGGTAGGAGTACGCAGTCGGGGGCTCTTTCTGTATAAGCGGTGCAGGGACCAAAGTTTTGGGTGGTTTTGTCATGTCTGCTATCAAACTTCTGATTGGATCACCGCTGATGGCTCTGAAACTTGCTGCACCTGGATGAAGAATAAAGAGAGTTGAAATTAAAGCTTTTGCTTTTTACAGCTACCCAGTAACAGATGATTCAATCTGTAACAGTGTAACAGTAACAATGTTTTGCAACATTTATGCTTTGATTGGTGGTCTATTACATCACCCTGCTAGCTTACTATAATGTTTAATAACATCAGTCTGGAGAATCAGTGGCACCTACTGTTTAGCTGGATAACGGTGCTCAAAGATTCACTTCATTTCAAACACACTCACATCAGTCAACTGTCAGTACACTTCCTTTACCTGTGCTGGCATTTTTTCTTGGGGGTGGCCGGTTACGGGACTCTATGAAAACCTGCTGTCCGTTCGTCTTGACCATGTGAACGTCTTTGCACATCTGCTGGAACGTCATCTGGGAACACATCACAGGATCAGACTCAGTTAACAAAACATGGCATGATCTGGCATTACGGATTATTTGCCATTTTCCTCATGTTGGATCAGCATGAAAACTGCAATAAATTATGATATGAATTGATAAGGGAAGAAATTACTTTCCCCTTATGTGTGCATTTCCGAGAAGATGACTCGGATTCTGTTTTGATTCATGTTGTGCCTTTTAGACAAAATCTTGTGTGTCTGAGTTTATACCCAAAAATTTTCTAGATTTGCAATAATTAAAACAAAGGATCCATCCTCTGCTGTATTAATCGGCATCTCACTTTCATGTTGCTGTTGTATGTCATAGTTCAGACTTACAGGTTTGTGCAGAGCAACAGCCGCAGCAGCTTCATCCATGGCGGGGCCATTGCTGTCGCTTGATGAGGCGGCTGAGGCACTGAGGTGCTGTTGATGTGAACGGTGGGAGCCCCGTGAGCCACTGGACCCCAGTGAGCTGTAGCCTTGAGAGCTGCCGCTGTGCACTGGCTGCACCAGGACCCGGTGAATCTGCTCGCTCAGCTGCACAACATCAGGGGTAGTAACCCTGCTCTCACAACCCTGCTGCGTTGTGAACACGTCTTCATTCAGAGGGCTCCTAGAAACAGATGGAAAGGAAAAAAAGTTTCACAAAGTTCCTCCAGCTGTTTTTATTTTAAATACCTCAACGATATGTGCTCTGGCACCATTTGTTTTTAAGTGAGAGAAACAATAAACTTACGTTCTGACTTTGTGGCGCCCTACAATGAATGCCACCTTCCGGCTCCATGGGTTGACAAATGAAGACCAGCTGGTATCAATGGTCAGGTACTCCCCATTACGGGCACACATCCTCATAGGTGAATAGTCAAATGGCTGCCCCGCAAACTGAAAGACTAAAGAGGGACAACAGACAGAAAATTTTAAAATTTGTTAAAATCCCAACATTTCAGTTGGAAAGTCACTTGAGAAGCTAACAAAAAAATCTGAGATTCAGATGCAGAGATTATTCATAATTATAATTATACTATAATTATTCAGTAGTTGATGTCTGAGTACAGTAGGGACAGCTAAAGACAAGACTTAAATGTTTGATTGACTCACTCTTCTCATGTATGGCCACCATCATGGGCCTGTCCTCTGGGTGGATGTTGAGCAGGATAGGGGTTCCCACCAAGTCTTGCGGCAGGTAGCCCAACAACGGCACTGCCCTGGAAACACATTGTATTTACACACTGGTATGGTCATAGTCATGTTACTGTTCTTCATCTGTAAATAGACCATTTTACAACTAAATAATGAAAGAAGTGACAAGCTATTATAGCAGCAAAAATAAAAATGAAATTTTTTACAAAAATGTTTTAGGTTGGGCTTGCTGAATTCAAGAGCAACTGAAAAGTAAGTATCAATTACACTGAAGTTCTGAGCCCAAAAAATTTTGATGTTAATGAAGTTGCGTAATTTCATTTGACTATAAGAATTAGGGACGACAAATACTTTGGCTAAAAGACTATTTTTTAAAGTAAAATTCTATTTCATCATTAAGAATAAAAAATAAAAAATTACTTCATTACCTACAAAAGGTAAATCTTAGTACTTTTCTGTCAGCCATTACTCTGGTGCTATTAATCCAGATCCTATGAACAGAAGGCATCAATAGCTGGGCAACTAACCTCTCGTCCACCTCCTGAAAGAGGCAGCTGGGAGTATGACTTGTGGTGAAGATCCTCTTGTCTGGAGGGATGCGAGGAGCTGGAAGGCAGAGAGGACATAGAGGCCTCAGGTGAAAAGTTGAGCACAGTCTGAAATCTTATCACTCAGTGTCTGATATGATCCATATTCAGGGATATGGTATACCAACACAAATAAGTGAGACAATCTACTACCTGTCTCTTGGTATAACAGACACACAAACACACACAGCTCAATTTGAGTATGTTACACTTTGTATGATTGACTGATTTTAAATTATGCAGTTAATAATGACGATTTAAGTTCATGGCCAGTATTTCAGAGAGCTGCTCTATTGAGCCAAATTACATCTGTGTGCAACAGAGACCACATTTACATGCAAGATGGATGTGATCATGAACCTAAAATATGTTAAATCAGATTTTTTTTGTCAAAACATTGAAATATTAAACCTTGAGAGAGCTGATAATCAAACAGTATTTGTGGGTTACTCTGACATAACATCACCAATCCTGCACAGCCACAATAAGAACATGCTGATAAGCACTGCTCAGCACTAGTACTGAGATCATTGTTTCAATATTCTTGTATTACTCAATGTATTACAAATTACCCCATGGCGACATTAAAGATTTACTCTACAATTTACGCGATTATGTCACGTTGCAACATCAATCTAAGGAAATCTTGGTCACTATCTCTGACTGTGCAATATGAAAATGCCAAAGAAGCACATCATCAGCTTACATTTGGTTGGCTGTAGCCATAAACTATCTGAATGTTGTACTGGCTTGGCCTCGAGTCAGTTAATGCGTCTGTTTTGGATTAAACCAAAAATTTTTGTATGAAATGACTTGTTATCTTAGACAGCTCAAAATCCTATAGTGTAAACAAAGTTAAATCACATTTATTACATTTAACATAATTTTTTTATAATTTAGTTTAACAGTACAAATATAGTGATTCTAAATCCTGATCTGATTTTACTTGGACAGCTTTTGTTGAAATTTTGTGATTGTGACGCAATACCCTCCATGTCACATGATATCAAGTCAATTAAATGACCTTTAATTCAGAAAAGTGTCATGACACATACATACTTTACACCTCTCTTGTCTCTTTCATAAAACAAACCAGTATAGCGTAACATACCCTCATATCCAGAGTGAACCCGCTCTGCGATAAGAAGGCAGCAGGGCTGTGGCTCAGCAACATCTGAGTCTCTAAGCGTGAGCTGGTATGGTGTCAGGCGGAACGGATAGTAACGCATCTCGCTGCCCTGTGTACGGTCAGCGCTGATCCGGCAGAACATGGATTTCTCCTGAGTGCAATCAACTGGAGGTGAGGCTGAGAGAAGATAGTGAGATAGTCAGTCCATATTGGATACGGAACCATGACATTCAATATAAATGGCACATTATCCTGATTGGATAAGTGGGGAAAAATTTCATCAATTATTTATTGCCATCATCCTGGCCTATGCCTACGCCCCCATTGCCAAAGAAAAACTCTGCTTAATATGACCTACACCAAACCACTTTTTTTTGTTTCAACCTATCTCCAATTTCCCTATGTATCAACTCACCAGATCCAATGCAGGAGGCCCAGGGAGGCAGGCGGCAGGGTGCTGTGCCGCTGTAGAAAGTGCTGACATCCTGTGGGGCCAAAAGGTCCGAAAACATTGTCCCTTGGAGAAACTCAGGCTTACAGCGCAACAGGGATGAACCCTGGGGTGATACGTACACAACCTTCCCTGACAAGAAAGACACAGCCATGGAGAACGTGTCCTGGCAAAAAGGAAGGGATTAATTTAGGAAGGCATGTTATGACTTCCACAGCAATTTGACAATTATTTTTATCTTTAGGTGGAGTATCTGGCAGCTTAGTTGCATCCACACTTTTAGTGCATTAAAGGGCATAAGAAATGTTGTTTAAGAACTTGAGCCAAGCAAAACTTCCCTGGAAAAAGTAAACTAAACTCTCTATTATATGCCAAATACCAGTCAGGAGCAAATCTTGATATCTCAATCCAAAACCCATATAATTCCTGATTTCCGATGATCTTTGTAATGACCATCTCCTCTATTTACTAAAAGAAGGAAGAAACTATCTAGGCAAGAAATTATCCAAATGCAATAACAGCTACTGTTATACAATTCACATCTTATAGTATGTATGGATCTTAGGGGTTTTATGTGAGGTACATTTTTCTGTTTACCTAATGGTTCTGTGTTGTACCCTCCGATTTGCTGTGTTTGGTCTACAGCCACAAAGAAGTATGACAACAACAACCATGTATCTGTGGTGTCTCCAGCTGTCTGTGTGCACGCCCACAAAGGGGTATTATTGAGGCCTAAGCCTCTAATTTTACTCTCTGCCATGTTTTCCCCATTAGGGAGCTGTTAATGTAGTCCATTATTTTGAAAGATGTACAAGGAAATGTTTAGTGGCATGTGGAGAAAGAGAAGCATTTCCTTGAGGTAGAAGAAAGAAATGGCTAAAGAATAGGCAAGAGCAATATTGTAGATGCACTTGAGTTTGAAATTTAACACAACCAGTTTTCTTGATACATTGTTTGGAATTTGAGGCAATGTGACTAAACCAATTTTCCTTCCAATGCATTTTCTTTGCACAACTAGGGTACGAAACAGTCATGAAAAAATAATCCATGGCTCACTCCCCATCAATAAGACATACTTGTAGAAATTGAAAGGAACAAATGAAGAACTCCAAACTTACTGTGTTTTTGAGGGTGTACTCTGAGGTGATATTATCAATCTCCTCAATTGTGAAGGTGGACAAGTCCAGACTGCAGCCATGACACTCTTCTACACTCCACTGGTGATAGTACTCCTTGTTGGCTGTAAAAGTTATTTGGCTCTCAGTCAGGATGTGAACTCACGTGAAAGACAGAACTACAGAGTGGAGTGTGCATTTTGTATGCAGGCAAATAAAAGCAAGATTTAAGAAAAAGGGCAGTTGCTCAAAATCAATTAAATTGGAAAAAGAATCTTCACAGACAGTTCCACTTTCTGGGACAGAAAAGAGGGTAGAAACAAAAGCAGACCTACCTCTGACTTGTCTAACACACTGAAGTGCATATTTGAGTGCATTTAGAGTGCTGGAGTGGCCCTTGGTCCTGCGCTCAGCTGGCAGGCGGAGTTTTAGCTCCTTGATGGCCTTCATTAGCTCTTTCTGGCTCTGGACCCTTGCTGACTGGTCACTGCTACAGCCAGAGGTGGAAGGGGGATCGTGCTCCGAGCTGGTCAACATCAGGCTGTAGGCCAGGGAGCCGCTGGGAGGTGAGAGGCTCTGGGAGTTGGAGCTGGCAAAGGGGCAGATTGGTCTGAATGTGTCTACATGTTGCTGTGTTGACACCTTAGCATGTGCAGTAGCATTTGCATGGTTATCCTTAATGAGACAAAAATGAAGTCACATAATAAAATAATTGCGTGTGTGAGTTCATCGCATATTGCCAGGGTGTCTATAAACATCTAATGGTTGTACAGCCGAGAAATTATACACAGCTGAACTCAAAAAGTAGATCTCAGCATTTCCTGAATGCAAATAAACCCAAACAGCAGACAGCAGTGACATCTAATAATGTTTGACATGCTATCAGGATGGATTAACAAGTGATGTAAAAACATTTTTTTAAATTCAAGAGACAGTTACTCTCTTTGCTTCTCTGCTACATTTGATCAATCCAACAGTATAATCCAAAAAAGGCTGTTGGTCTTCATTGGAAAATGCTTTTTGAAATTAAAGCGCTGAAACAATAATTTCTGAAATTGTCTTTTCTCACGTTTGTCTCCTGTTTCAATTTGATGGAAAAAGTGAAATCACACATTTGTGTACCAATCAGGACAAAGCAACATGTGATGACAATAACTGAAATGTGAATTCCTGCCTCCTTTTATTCGCTTACCTTTTGTTGCTCTCTGTGGTTTCCAGCAGCATGCCAGAATCCTTGCCATTTGAAGAGCTGTGGGAGCTCAGTGTGGATTGCCGTCCACGTGACCCAGTCTCCCTCTCCATCCCACCTTCACTTTCTCTCTCCCCAGAGTCATTCCCGCTGGAGAGACCGTCCATATCATCTGAGTTGGGTCCCCTTTGGTCTCCTGACAAATGTCCAGATCCCGATCCTCCGCTGGGGGACGAGCCGGAGGAGCCTCCATTTCTTTGCTCCCGTGATGCGACATTGGCACTGGGCTGACCACTGCTGCTGCTTTTTGGGGAGTTTAACCCTTCTGACTCTGCTTCCTGGTCATTGTCTTTCTCGTCGGCCCTTGCCACTCGCCCCCGAGTGCTGCTGCTGGGCGTTGATTTAGAGTTGTCATAACTCATAATAGAGTAGAATGAGGTTGGTACAGCTTGATTCAGGTGTCAGCCGAGGACAATAAAATTAATATGTTCAGTTTAAGTGGGATTGCTAAGTATCCACAGGTGAATCATAGTTGTTGGCTTTTAGTTAAAAGAACTAAGGTGAGAAATTCATTTTATCCCTTGCCGAATATTTGTGAAATTAGAGTTTTCTGTAGTGAATCCCTTGTTGATGGTTTTTGAAAAGTTTAAATCTTACAACAAAGGCTGCGTTTCCAAAAAAAACAAAACAAAACAATAATAATAATGGTGAATTATCTTCTAACTAGTTTATGAAAGTGTCAATCAAAGAAATGTAGACAAGAGATGAGTCTCTGCTTATGTAACAGCCTTGGCGTAACTGTTCCGACAGATGGGATGAGAGGTTGTGAGGGAGAGTGAGAAAAACAGCTCTTGGAGGGAGCTGAAAAAATTATTTTCACTCTTTATCTGGTCCTCTCGTCTCTTCAGAAATGTGTTGCTCTAGGTGCTAAAGGCCACCTAAGACAGAAAAACAGAGAATGAGAGTGAATAATATGAGCATTAGGATTGCAAAAGTCTCAGTATTGCCAGTACTTCTCAAGGACTACAACTATGAAAGGACAAAAGGAAGAATGCTTATCATTAGTTTATGTCGGCACTTCATAGAAGATTCAAGCATGGCCATGAGACATTTTCCCTGTCTCATGGCACACACTCAGTTTTGTTTGTAGGAGAGTTTCACAGTTTGAGTGTGTGGATGTTGGGTGTCCATCTGTTAGCTTCATCTTGAACATACAATGAAAATAATCTCATGCTCCTATTTTCATGCAGCAAGTGCGTATGCATCTGAATAGAGATCTAATGAACATGGGCTAATACCTTAAGCACAGGGGACATTTGTTAGTCGTCATAGTCTCCTTTTACCCAGAGGATGACCAAAACAAATAAAACACCAGGAGGAGAGAATTAAGAGTTTGTTTCTCAAGAGTACCTCAAAGTGTATATATATGGCCACCACCTACGCAAGTAAAAGTCTAGTGCTATTTATTCCTTAGGTGGATACACCACATAATCCTTTAAATCCTGCAGACGCAACCAGAAGGTAACACAGGCCAGTCTTCAGTCGTCATTCCTGTCAATTTTATACACCAGGCTATCCCACAACCCTCTTTACCTTCCTCTTGCAGGTGTGCACTGACGCTTTTGCACACACACTTTGTTCAGTACGGGTTTAAGTATGTTCCTGCACTGACAGCTCATCTCTCTGTCCTGACGCAATAGCCCAATTCGACTGAGCATACAGAAGCAGCCACAACCAGCTAGAAATTGCTTGTTAGTCCTGACAAGAAGATAAATGATATGGACAGCTAATGAAAGTTATAACTCATTACATAAAAATGACTAAAAGAAACTTGGATCCGAAAGAAGTGATCAGCTGCACGCAGAATTGTTTTTGACAAAATCATATAACGCTGTAATGATGCAACTAAGCTGCTTTGTTCAAAGCCATGGAATGCTAATCAGCATTATGTTTGGCCAGATGGATGATTCACACTTGCACATGACAAAGTGTGTGTCGCTACATCCAAATTGGGGTGGGGAAGAAGCAATTATGATCTGGAAATGTGCATTCACGGTGTGAGTGGGTGTTGAGGGAATTGGCAACCAAGCATACTTCCACTGGTGATAGCAAAGACATACAGTGAAGAGTAGAGATAGATGGCGGTGGTGGTCGTGGTGAACTGTGCTCAAACTACTAGAAAGCCTTGAGCCTGTAGGGAACAATTTGAAAGGTACATCTCTTAATTTAATGCATTTTATTACAACACTGCTTGAGCCACATATATGACAAAAGGACTAAAGAACAGACACAACAGTCACAGTAAAAACTCCACCGACAGACAATTTAGACTTCCCAGTCCACCTACTCATTGTGTCTTCAGACTATGGGAGGAAACCTCAGCAACCCATACACACATGTTGTGAACATGTGAACTCCACACAGCAAGGACTGAAATGGCCAGAGCAGGTTTAAACCAATGACTGAGATAACAATGCAGACCACTGAGCCAGTATGGTGCCCACCCACTTCAATTATTCACAGGAAATGCATTCAGTAAGGCCAACCTGATTATGAAAGGTAGTACCTCTGTTAAAGTGGGAAGAGGATATCTACAAAGCCTTTTTGGCTATAAGATGGTCAATAATAGGGTGCCTTGGTATGCAAACACTTAAAGTCGTAATTACAATATTCATGGTTTGAGTCCAACTTGAGAGTCTTGTATGTCACACCCCATCACTTTCCTTTGTTTGTTCTCTTCCCAGACCAAATTATAAAGGGCTGAAGAATATCTAAATAGAGCATATGTGCATGCTACTTTTTAAATGCTAGAATTTTTAATAAAGTCAACAAAAACATGAGCAATCAGGGAACAGATGCCTTGGTTATAGAGGTGACCAAGACCCTGATGTCACTTTGGCTGAGCTTCAGAGATCCTGTGTGGGGAAGAGAGAAACCTCCAGAAGGACAACCATCATGGCAGCACTACACTGATCTGTGCTTTATACTGAGCGGCCAGACAGAAGCTTCTCCTCAGTAAAAGGCGCTTGACAGCAGTTCAGGGCTTGCAAAAAAAAAAAAAAAAAGAGAAAGAAAACACCTAAAGGGCTTTCAGATCATGAGAAACTAGATACTCTGGTCTGGTTTTACCTTAACTTTTAGCATCATGTCTTGCAAAGCCTGGCAATTGCTCATCACCTGCCCAATCCCTTGAGGTAAAGCAGTGCTTCTCAATTATTTTCTGTTACGCCCCCCCCAGTAGGAAGAAGAAAATATTTCATCCCTCCCACCCTCCGCCGTGACTATAAATAGTATCATTTGTCTATAAACTTGTTATAAGTACACCTCTGCATAACATTGTACTCTTATTATCATTAAAGAAAACAAAAAAAGAAAAAAGAAAGGAATATAGATCACACTTTATTCTAGTACGGCTAAAAAAGCATGTTCCGCGTGGTCACACATGCCACTCCCCCCACCCTGCCCCCCACGGGGGCGCGCACCACTATTTGAGAAACACTGAGGTAAAGCATGGTGGCAGCAGCAACCTGCTGTGTAAGTGTTTTTCAGTGGCAGGCAGTGGGAGTGTGGTCAGGCTTGTAAGAAACCAAAAATACTGAATGAACCAAGTACTAAGGGCCTGAATATTTATGGCAATGTGATATATCAAATTTTGGAATAATTATTTTCATGGATTTCAATTAATCCATAGTTTACAGGTCAAGGTAGAGAGTGTCAGGGTGACACAGCAATGGGTCTCTGAAACATTGACTGTAACTTAAGTCAGGCTGAGGCAATCTCTCTTTCTCTGGACTTGCAGGTCATAATTCAGTTTAACTAAACTTTACCACACCAATTGGCAGAATTGCTGCAGTTCAGTAAAATTCTCTAATTCTCTTTTAAATATTCATCTGGTTATTTCTGGGATTTGGTATATTTATAGACAATATTATTATGATTGTGATATGTGAATGACATAGTAAATATTTGCTATTAATGAATCATTAATGCAAATAGTCATGAGCTACTGCATTACTCAATATTTATTGATAATTACATCAGAACTGTAACATAAATGCAGAACAGTTTGGCTAAACAGAAGGTTAATGTGACTGTATCTTCAGTGTAAATTTAACTACATATTCTACGCTCCAGGTAAAATGTCATCTGGATAAAAGTGGCTGGGCGCTGGGCACATGGTAGTCAATACACCATCTCCATGACAACCTTGAATGCTGGCGGCAACAAGAATCGCACTATGTTTGGAGATTAGAGAACTGACTGCTGCCAACATCACATTGCCTTTTAAAGTGATAACACATGTAACACATTAAAAACAAAAGCATCAGTGTAATTGTAAAGAAGATGTGGGAGACACCCTGGAATTAAGCACAGTCATGCTGCCAGTGAAACAGCACTTCTCTCAGGCTCTGTGGCAACAGTTGGCCACAAATCTGCTCACTATGATAGAATGAGAAACTAGTGTCTATCTGATACAAATACTGTGCACACAGGAGGCATTGACTAACACTAACACTGTAATCAGTGTACTTAATTAATTACAAGATGAATTGATATGGTCAACCTTAAAAAGGTCCAAAAAGAGGACATAGACAAACCCTCTGCTGACCAAAGAAAATCTATTTATTCTAGCTGTTTACCTGTGCAGAACAAGCCTGGACGATGCAGTTAGATATTTAACAGTCAGTTGAATTTACAGATTTATTTATTTATTTTAAATACGTCCAAGAAAGGGACAGAACTTACGACATGTACCTGCTGAGATGTATAAGTTTTTCAAGATGGTGAAATGAATGGTGTTTAGAACTGCTGGTCATACATCACTATTTCTGGCATCACTTTGTAAATGCAAGTATTCACCAGCTGAATCAATATAGAAATAATAAAAATTGCTGTCCTTCTTTCAGCAGATATAACAGACGGTTACAAAGAGCCATTGTGCGTGTGGTACTGTAGATACTGTAAACAGTATGGGAAGACATGCCACAAACATTGCTTGTCTATATAAAAACGACAAATAGTGATTTTTCACACAAATAGCGAAAGGAGCACATTGTCAGAATAAGAACAGAACAATAGTCACCTGAAACAAACTCAAAAGCAACATGACACACTTCCCTGCTGCAATGTGCAGATGGAGACTGCAGGAAGGCGTGGCGCGGATCCGTGCATAAACATGTGTGAACTTCTCCGCTAGTGTGACAGACACGGCTCAGTATCGCTCCACCAGAGCGCCGACATATCTCAATATCCGCCGAGCACAATCAAAAACACCTTCCTGAGCATCCGTAGAGTGAACGCACGCCGCACCGCCAGTCATTCAAGTCAGTGTCCAGCACTCACAGGACTCAAACCGCGGCTCCGGCCCGCCCGCCTTTCCTGTGTACACACCGCACGTGTACGCGGCGGTGCTTTCCGCAGGCCCCGCCGGCTGCTGATTGGTCGCCTCGCTGGACCAATGAGGCTGAGCGCCCCGCAGAGGCCGGGCTGCTGATAGACAGGTCTGCCAGACACTGGTCTCAGCTCCGCCTTCAAGCCTGTCTGCTACATGAGCGAAGCAAAGGGCAGACAACACAGCTGATTCGGGATCAGCGACCGAGGCGGAATGAGCGCTGTACATTATGTACAATTGAAGACAAAGAGACACGCGCCTTATAGGAAAAGAGAGGCATCATGATTTCTTAAAGTAACATGAATTAATTCACTAAATTTCAAATCATTTTATTCATACATATTACATTACTTTAGTTTTACTTTGCTGAGGCTTTGCTGCCATTTTGAATGGATTATTGTCCTCAAATGTTATTACTTAGTTATTACTAAATTTATATTTATATAGATAGAGAGCGATTAATTATAGCATAATCTTTGTTATGAATGAAAGCTCAGTTTGCAC
Source organism: Echeneis naucrates (assembly GCF_900963305.1). Taxonomy (NCBI): domain Eukaryota; kingdom Metazoa; phylum Chordata; class Actinopteri; order Carangiformes; family Echeneidae; genus Echeneis; species Echeneis naucrates. The sequence continues at coordinate 5,166,527 of NC_042528.1, read as the reverse complement.
TGAGGTCAGGCAAACCTGGTCTATCAGATAATGCTGATTACTTGATTGATAAGTGGAGTCAAGATTTTGAGCTACTGCACAATTTCACATGAAGATATGAGCGAACACTCAAGCACTTGCAGCACTTTCAATGTAATCCAAGTTGTTTAAAACCTACAAAACAACCCAGAATGAACACACTATAGTTGTTCTGAAACAGTGGCTGAAAGAGGAAAGGTCGAAGCACCCTCTGAAGTAACAACTATTCAGTATATGCACAGTCCTGTCCAATTATTTTTTTGTATGCAATCAGCTGCTGATATTTGTTCTAAAAGTCATCTGTCGTTAATGGTTTTGGCTCAAATTACCTAACCACAAAACAAATGGATGCTGTGTGTTCCAGTGGTAATGGAAATATTATGGTGGAAGTCACATAAAGACACTCATGCTGAGTCTGAGGGTTAACATGGAGAACCTTGCATGGTGGGGCCAAACAAATTTCTTATGACTGTGCCAAAGTAGCTGTTTGGCTTCACAAGTTTTCAGGGTGTGTCAATCTTTGATAACTGTGTTCAATCCATAACGTCTGCAATATATGTAATCACACCAACTGTGTTAAAACAATCCAACACCAAATATAATATAATAATTTTAAGAGTAACCACTATGAAATATAGCTCTTAAAGCTGAAACAACCCCTATTGGGTGGCGTAAGTATCAAACGCCAAGCACAGAGAGTTGTAATAATTCTAAAATGAACACGAAACAAGATAACACTACCAATTGCCATCCAAATCCAAAGGAGGATCCAGTCAGCTTTTTCCTGGTTGTGTCTTGATTGTTTTCTGAGAACATGGAGGACGGGTACACTCCCTTCTCTACGTAAGGTCTGTCCTCAGATCCCTTTCTCCATCCTTGCCATTATGTTTTTGTTTTTCGCCATTTCAATGCGATTTAGTTCCGTTTATAGCAGTAGGAAACAATGTCACTTTATGTCACCAGGCAGGGTACAAACAATGCTCTTGAAGCCAGAACAGGGTGAACATTGTGTTGCTGCTCTGTTACTTCACCCATCAGGGTTCAAACTCCTGCTGCTGAATCGCCAAGTATCAGTTTTAAGTGTCACTGTGAGGGCAGCTGCAGTCTGTTTACTTGTCTGGTGTGTTACATGTGATCAAATAGTTTAAAAGTGTATAGCACCACTTCTGCAACAGTCTGTCATCTCACCTCTTTTGCCTACAATGCAAAATGTGTGCTGCTGGTGTCAGAGCTGTCAGCTTTGTGCCTTATGCATACACTGGAGAAACCATAATTTAATGTGCCCACTCATTTAAAGGGTTGGCCAGAAAGTTAGAAACTTAGAGTTAGAAACTTTCCATCATATGCAAGGTTAGTTTGTAGGATCCTAAACACGACAGGACGATTGAAACCGTAACACTGCGTTTGAGCCGATGACTCCAAGGAGTCAAGGATACATTGATATGATTGCACAGTTTAGTGCACAACTATATAAATCAAAATTTGTTCATACAATAGCTGTTTCACCGCTAATTTAAACATGTTAAATGGAAGCTAGCTAACGCCATTTCATTGATAATTTAAAAGTGCAACTTTAATGCTGTTTCCTCTGCCTTCTGCTAGCCGGTTTTCTGTTATCAGGAAGAATGTAGATTTGATTTTTGATTTGGCATGCTGACTGAGGAGTGTTCATCTATTCATCAAGCCTATTTCTATTCATCTATCAACCATCACCTGTTAAGTATTTTAATATTTTTTTTATAATTTTTATTGTAATTTTTGAACTAACTGACTATATATATATATATATATATATATATATATGTGTGTGTATGTGTATGTGCATGGCCTGATATAAGCTTTTACAAGAATTTTTTTGATTAGTTTCCAAATTGTAAATTCATAAATAAAAACTTTAAAACTCAAAATGTCCATAATTCTCTAAATTTACAAAGAAATGGCCACCTTCTTGCCACCACTTTTTTTTTTTTTACAAGTTCAAATTGATTAACACTTGGCTTGTATGAACCATTTGGATATTTATGTTCAACTGCTTTCCACACTCTGGCACTTAACAGGATAAGATATTCACAAGAACTGGGGTTGTATCATTGCTAATTCATGTGCATCTCTTTCCACATATGTCAAACCATAACAAACCTGTTTGATTACAGAATTATCAACATTATTACTAGCAAGCTAAGCAGAACAAATGTAATCATGCTCAACATGCTTGCCTTCAATAAGTACCTTATGTTCACTTTATAAATATAGAATAATTCGAATTTTAATCGGTGTAATGAAAAATGCAGTGCAAAACAATTAGTGTTGCTTCAATTGCTGAGTAAAATTTTTATATCAAAAACTATTGCTAAAATATTAAAGGGGGTGACCATGGATGAAATCACTCCTAATAGTGTAGAAACGCTTGAGTGGCATTGAAAAATGAATGCGTTATCATATTCATATGTAGGAGCAGGCAGTCCATTGCTGGTATTGCACAAAAATTATGAGTTGCACAGACAGGATGGCTGATAAGTAAGTGCTCAGTAATCAGCCACAGCAAATTGTCGTTACTGTCAAACATCCGTAACAAATGCAACCCAGCACAATCACAGTAGAGCATTAGGCAGCCCCGACACTAAATTGTGCAACGTCCAGATCTGTGTCCACCCCACAGACCGTAAAACTGACAGGGCCACGTAGGTTCAACGAAAATAGTCCGCACATCTGCCATCATACATGGAGTCTCTTATTAGTTAGTTATATTGGCTTCTTATACTTTATCACATGCAATACTAACATGTTGATGCCCGTTTAGATGAGTGGAGGTGAAAAGAAAAGAACACGTTTATGAACACTGATTATGGAGAGTTACATATAAATGGTAGTTATAATGTGTTGTGATATAAACTGGATTAAACAAAGTCTACAGTTTTGTACAGCAGGCGACCGTTAGCCCGAAGTGACAGCTAATATGCTAGCTACAACGGCTCGGAACGGTAAGGCGTTATTACAACCCAGCCCGACCAACTCACCTCATGTACGGGTCAAAACGACGCCACAAGGTTTCATATTCCACGGTGAGGTGTTGTAGAAATGTCGGCGGCTGTCGTTGTTTGGTGTGTGTGTTTGTATTAGCTCTCCGGACATTTCAGCTCTTCCCTCCTCTGACTGTAGTTTACACGCAGGGATGCACGTGCCGGTCCATGGTCTCCCAAGTAATATGAAAAGGCGCCGCTCTGATTGGATGCGGAGAGGCGGAGGCCCCGCCCAAACGCGCCCTGGGATTTGTTTTGATTGGCCGAGGGGGGCGGGGCCGGCGGCACGGGGCTCGGCGGTCACGTTGCGCAGTGACGGGTCCTGAGTTCGTCTCCAAACACAGGAACATGGGGGGGCGTTCCCGCGCCCACACTGAGCGTAATGCCGCTAAGAGCACCGCAATCTGTCATGATCGGACACGATTTTGCATCGACAGATTATCCAGAGAGGCTGTTGCCCTTTCTGCTGTGTGGCTTTGCAAATAAAATCCACTCTATTACTATTTGTTTTTTATCTAAGTTAAAACGTGAGAGGAGGTAGACGTTAGTGTTATTTATTTCTGTGCTCTTTAATGTTTGATTTCAGAAGTCACTTTGACCAAACGGCAAACAACAAAATGCCAGATGATTGCAGTCTTTTTCTTGGTTTATTTTAATTTTTTATTCACCTTCTGGATGTTATGTTCACACTGACAGGATTGTCACAAGTTTTTTTTTTTTTTTTTTAATACTTTTCAGTGTGCAGGGAGCATCCCAATGACCCAAAAACATCAGCCCGACACATGACTGTTTGTGCTGCGCCTTTGCGCCTGCAGTTACGGCTGCGGCAAAGCCTCGCATGCACATTTCAACGTGCTCTCAGCCCCATGACGTCATTTGTTCTTCTTGCCCTCTCTGAAGGCACGCGGCCGAAGGGGTGGTTTGTGAGTGGCTGTAAACAGACCAAATGTAGGGCACATGGCAGCTTGTAAAAAACCATTTTAAGAACATCGCTCTCTGTAGTTAAACTGGGACAGATTTATTACGAGTAGAGGCCATCAGAATGATTTCAGGATGAGCTTTTCTAATATCAGTTGGTAATTCAGTTAATATTTGGTCATAAGAAAATTGGGATGCACACAATATTAATTTAGGTGCAAGTTTAGTTTAAAAAGTATCACAAATCAAAGAATTATATCCACAGTAGTTAATTTTTTTGTGCATGCAGTAGTATATTATTTGGGTCAGGAATCTCAGGAATCACTTGACTACCTGTTCCTTGATTTGTTGGTTGGTAGGTTGCACTAAGCTCGCCTGAGTGTCTTGCCTGAGATGACAGTGAAGCTACTGACGCTACAAATCTTGAGCATTCACCTAAAAGCTGCATGGAGCTGCACAATTCTGTGTGACCTACCAGGAGGCCTGGAACATATCAGTGAAATGATTTTAATAGTTTGGAATTACAGCATTTCATTAGTTCAGCTGCACAAAGCCAACTGCTCGAAAAGTTGGTCCACATGACTGGGAGAAGATACAAACATGTACTTGTGTCCACTTCCCTCTACAGAAATCAGTAGCCAGTTTCCTCCTCTGACATGTTGACCACACTGCATGTAACTTCAAGCAAATAAGCAGGATATACAATATACAATCAATGCAACAGGTAACTTCTTTAACAAATGTGCTTGATATACTTCAAAAAGATTAAAAAGGAACTTACATGGGACCATTAATATTTTTTTGTAAATTTTTATTGAATTTTTTTTTTTTGCAATACACAAAGGGACAATATATATATATGTGTATAGTAGTCTTGAAACTATGTACATCCATTCATCCATCTTCAACCGCTTTTCCCGTTTCCGGGTCACAGGGCTACTGGAGCCAATCCCAGCTCACATCGGGCAAGGGCCGAGGTACACCCTGGACCAGTCACCAGTCCAGCACAGGGCCAACACGCAAAGATGAGCAACCATTCACGCTCACATTCACACCGACAGTCAACTTAGAGTCACCAGTTAACCGTGTTTTTGGACGGTGGGAGGAAACCGGAGTACCTGGAGGGAACCTATGCAGACATGCGGAGAACATGTAAACTCCACACAGAAAGGAACCAGGCCAGGAAATTAACCCATGACCATTAAGCCGCTATGCTGCCCAAATATATATATATATGTAAAAAAATATATAAATATAAAAAATAAAAATCTATGTATAAAATATATTAATCTCAACTATATGCATAATTATAAAAAATATATTACTCTCTAAACTATATACATGTTTGTAAAAATATATTACGCTCTAAACTAGATACATATTTAAAAAAATATAAATTAATCTCTGGGGCAGCACAGCGGCATAGTGGTACTCTGGTTTCCTCCCGCCGTCCAAAAACATGGTTAACTGGTGACTCTAAGTTGACAGTAGGTGTGAATGTGAGTGTGAGTGGTTGTTCGTCTTTGTGTGTTGGCCCTGTGCTGGACTGGTGACTGGTCCAGGGCGCACCTCGGCCCTCGCCCGATGCGAGCTGGGGTTGGCTCCAGCAGCCCCGTGACCCAGTAATGGGAAAAGCGGTTGAAGATGATGGGTGGATGGACATTAATCTCAAAACTATATACACATATATATATATATACATATAAACACAAACAATAACAGTTAATAACAAAAATGGACAGCATTTGTGGGGCTGATGTCCTTTGCTTTCTGCCCCATGACGCCTTTCTTTCCTTCTATTGCTGTAAATCCAAACACACGTGAGCACAGTGTTAGAGTTTTTGTTAGAGTTCTGGTCAAGGGGCAACTTGACGTGTATGGACATGTTCACTTACCTGTTTTTCATAAAAGAGAAGGTAGGCAGTCTTTTTTCTCTGTTTAAGGACCTTACTAATTTTTGTGTGCTTCACTTTTTTGTCATTGTATGTCAACCAAATGTCTGTCAAATCTCCAACTGTTGTTCTGCAGATACCGTCACAGATGTAATGGCCTGAGAAAGGAGAGGGCATACTTTATGGCACTAAGCTAAAGGTAGTGGATTTATAAATGTTGAGACTTGATTAAACTTAAACTTGAGTGTCTTCCAAACTTACCAGATCCTGCATCAGACCCCAAATGGTTGACGATACTCACTAGGGAGTATTGAGCTGAAGTCTATAAAAGAGCACAATTACTGACAGTTAGTTTCAATTTGCATGGTTGGTTAAAGTAAAGCAGATGCAGAGCAAATAAAATGTAGCATATTTTAAGTGAAACTGCATCTTTACCTGTTCTGACCCCAGATTGACCTCCAGGTTTTTTGACAAAGCCACAGGACTGGTCACTTTTATAAGGTCTGTGGCTTCATTGTATTCAAATCTTTTGAGCTGTAGAATCAATACACTAATGACAAAAAAAGAGAGTGAAAGAGAGAAGAAGAGGATTAGATCACAGAGGGGTACACACCGGACTCCCCTGTGGTCACATTTTAGGCCCTCTGTGATGGATGTGATGTTACTTACTTTGGCAGGGTCAAGAATGAATACTGCTGTGTGGATGTTTGAGTTCCACAGTGACATTTAAACTCCAACTGGTATTCCTGCGGCAGGAAACAGGAGGAAGAAGCAGGTTTTAATTTAAATTTCCTCAGCAATGACACTAATGACACAAACAACGAATTTTGTGTTCTGAGGTTGAGATCACACGAGACTGAAAGTAAACATTTAACACTTACCTTGAGGTATTGTTGTAGACATTGGTCCAGAGAACCTCCAGGCACCATGTCAAGTGAAAGGTTGACAAAGTCCTCCTCCCTTATAGATTGGTCACCACATCTGGACAAAAAATGAAAAAATCCAATTAAAGCAATAAAATCCTAACTCAGAGGTACTAATTATACATGTAATTTCAACAGCTTGAACATAAAAATATGACTATACCATACATACCCTAAACAGGTTCTAGTGGCCAACATCTGGAAGAGAATATGAGCTTGGACGGGGCAGGTGTACTTAATGCCCATGTCACCTGCTGCTGTGTGAAGATCAAAGGTCAGAGATCTCATCATATCAAGAACACAGTTGATAAACTCGTGTGCATCCTGCATACAAAAAGAGAAAAGAAAGTTTTAAAGAAGAGCATCCCAAGAAAATGTGAAATATGCTTTAAAAAGGTCAGTGTGACTCTTAAATGAGTGCTGCAACTAAAAATTTGGACTTGCTTTCTGACTGTCGTCTGAAAACTCTGAGGAATGCTCGGCGACAGCGTTTTTAAAGTTATGGATAACAAATTTCTTGTCCTTTTTGCTGTCGTTGCGGCGGCAGCGTGCAACCTCCATAAAGTGTCTGTAAACAGAAGAAATCAAGAAAAGAGGATGCTTTTTATTGTTTTTGTTTTTAGTTAATATCTATTGTTAATGGACAAACCAAACCATGATAGGCTGAATGTGTGATTATGTGCACGGTGCTATACTTCAACAAATCAGCTTGTGGATGATTTTGCCACACTCCCTCCTGCTTGCAAATGTCATCAATAAAGTAAGGGAGCGTCAGGAGCCCTTGTAGTGAAGAGTTCAAGTAACAAGTTTGTGACAAGTTTGGGAACCTTAAACATAAGACAGAGGACAAAAGTCAGAATGGAGCTCTTTTTCATCTCCATATGCATAATACGAGCTATAGTACATATACAAAAGGCAAGCGGTTTTAGTGATTGGTCCTGAAGGCCAGAGGGAGAAACTTTTATCAAAACTACAAGATTTTAAATCCTCACAATATGTAAAGAACCTTGGCGTTATTTTTGACTCTGAGCTTTCTTGTGTTCCACACATAAAAAATATTATGAAGATAGGTTTTTACCATCTTAAGAATGTAGCCCTTGTTCGCCCTTTTCTCTCTCAGGCTAGCATGGAGGTGCTGATGCATGCTTTTATCGCCTGTGGATTAGATTATTGTTGCCCTGCTCTCTGGTCTACCCAAAAAGAGTATTAATAATCTACAAATAGTCTACACGTGCTGAAGAGGACCAGAGGGTGGGAGCACATTACACCAGTTTTTAAAATCGCTGCATTGCCTTCCTGTCCGCTTCAGGATCAATTTTAAGTGCTCTTATTAGTTTTTAAATGTCTTAACAGTCTTGGGCCTTCCTATCTATCTGACCTGCTTTTATCATATCAGCCCTCGAGGACCCTGAGGTCATCTGGCACCAGCCTTTTAATCATACCACAAGTTAAAACAAAAACCCACAGTGAGGCTGCATTCAACCATATGGCCCTTACCTGTGGAACGACCTCCCAGAGAACCTCAGGGCTGCAGAGACCGGTGATATTTGTAGGAGGAAGCTCAAGACTCACCTTTTTAATTTGGCTTTTAACTGATTTCTTTTACGGTCTTATTTCTGTTATTTTACTATTCTTATCATTATCGCCTGTTTTCATGCCAACATCTTAATCTTATAGTTTTTAGCTCCAGTGTCTCTAGTGTCTCCTCATGGGAGTGTTGTGTCCAGTCTGCCCACAGAGACATCGTCCTGCAGAATCCTCAGACCTGGGTGACTTGGGGGGTTCTGCAGTTGTTGTGGAGTCTGCCCTGGTCTGCCCAGGCTGGAGGGGTTCTCTGCTCCGGTGCTCCCTGTGGCTGCAGACTGTGGTGCCTCTCTGTGTGGATGGCCACCCATAGGTGGCTTCTCCTTACCTGGACCCTCAGTGCCATGCCATCATCAGTCTTTATTTTGTGTGTGTGTGTGTGTGGGAGGGCTGGGCTTTCACTTATTATTGTTGTATGTTTTATATGCTGTTTCTTATTTATTCTGTGAAGCACTTCATATGCATGAAAAGTGCTTTATAAAAAGCTAAACTATTTGGTTCTGTAGCACTTACCCAAGGCATTTGCGCTTCTTTCTGGAGAGGCATTGGAATTCATTTTTTTGTTGTAATACGGCTGTCATTAGTCCGATCTCGGAGAGGACATTTCCACCGTGAACAATTGAAGATGAAGCCACTCTCACAGCATCTTCACTTTTTTTCTGTTCCTCGGTGCCTTTGGTGTCATCGACAGTGTCGTCTGGTGTTGTCTGAACCTCTTCATCTTTGATGATTGGTGTCTCCTTTTTGTTCTGGGAACAAGTAAAAAAAAGAAAGTTGAGTTTTGCATCACATGCAAATGTCCCATATTACTGTAATCGCTGGCCTGTATATAATACAAATAAGATTCTGCTCTAGGGGACATACTTTGCGTCGAAATGAAAACAAGCGACACCACCAAGGTTTCTTCTTTTTCTTTTCAAGGGTAGGTGAAGCCTCCTGTACTTTTCCATTCTCACTTTTCTCTGAGTTGCTCACACTATTGAAAAAACACAACAATGGTTATGCTACTGTATCATCTTGACATAGAACAACTCAAATAGACTGGAAACATTTTTCTTACATATTTTCTGTTGTAGCATGTGGTGGTGGTGTTTCCTCGTGTTCTGTTGTCAGCTGCACTTCAGTTACAGCTGGAGTATGGGGAGTGAGTGAAGCTTCTGCTGGAATAAATACCTCGCTCTTTTCCACCTCTTCTAAGATGCTAAAACTACTGCTAAAAAGACATAACAATGTTTATATTACAGTATAAAGCCAGGCTGTGTAGCAGTTACAGTATACACCATCAGCTCAGTCCAAAAATTTAGTTTACAAGTGAGCATGGAAAACTATTACAAGAAACACTAAAACACAGAACAAGTATTTCATACCTGCTTTCTGTAGAAGAGGATGTCTCACTTGAATCGTCTGTTTCATCTTCGCTCAAAGGTAGCTCAGATACAATTGGGGCAATCCCGTCATAAGAGGCAGATGCCTCCTCCTGGATAAATACTCCACTGCTCTCAAACTCCTCTGAAACACTGATGCTAATGATAAAGGGACACAAAGTTTGTTATTCTACTGTACGAAACCAAGAAAATCTGTGGAGCAGCTAAAATAACCACATGTGCAGTACCAAAGTAAAATTTACACAGAACAAGTATCTCATACCTGCTTTCTGTAGAAGATGATGTCTCGCTTGAATTGTCTGTTTCGTCTTCACTCAAAGGTAGCTCAGATACAACTGGGGCAATCCCGTCATAAGAGGCAGATGCCTCCTCCTGGATAAATACTCCACTGCTCTCAAACTCCTCTGAAACACTGATGCTAATGATAAAGGGACACAAAGTTTGTTATTCTACTGTACGAAACCAAGAAAATCTGTGGAGCAGCTAAAATAACCACATGTGCAGTACGAAAGTAAAATTTACACAGGACAAGTATCTCATACCTGCTTTCTGTAGAAGATGATGTCTCGCTTGAATTGTCTGTTTCGTCTTCACTCAAAGGTAGCTCAGATACAACTGGGGCAATCCCGTCATAAGAGGCAGATGCCTCCTCCTGGATAAATACTCCACTGCTCTCAAACTCCTCTGAAACACTGATGCTAATGATAAAGGGACACAAAGTTTGTTATTCTACTGTACGAAACCAAGAAAATCTGTGGAGCAGTTACAGTATGCACCATCAGCTCAGTGCAAAAATTAAGTTTACAAGTGAGCATGGAAAACAACAAATTACAAGAAACACTAAGACAAAGAACAAGTATCTCATACCTGCTTTCTGTTGAAGATGTCTGGGTTGAGTTGTCTGCTTCATCTTCGCTCAAAGGTAGCTCAGGTGAAGCTGGGGCTATCCTGTCATAGGTGGCAGATGCCTCCTCCTGGATAAATGCTCCACTGCTCTCAAATTCCTTCGAAGTGATGAGGCTAATGATAAAGGGACACGGAGGTGGTTATTTGACTATACATTGACTAGTCAATATAATATAACTGACAATAAAATTGCGTTGAATGAGCTAAAACAGGATAAGACATGAAAAACATCTCATACATCTTTTCTGATGGGATACTTCCTCTCCTCACCCTCCCTCTCATTCTCAATTTTGACTGTCTGTTGGATACAAGTAAATAAATCCAGTTAAATTTAAGTGTGACAAATACAAACGGCTGCAACATTTTGTTCAATAGTTCACATTTAAACATACCTTCTTACGCCTACAACACCTTCGCCACCAGGAAGCCTTCTTGGTTTTTGGCCGTGCGGTCTCAGTTGGAGGTGAGACTGCGGTAGCAGAAGTGGCTGGGCCGCGGGGGACCACAGTTTCTTGTGGATCCTCCTTGACATTAACACTGGCAATGTCTTCAATTTTTGGATGTTTCTTGTTTTTTTAAAATAATAAATCATACTTGGTTACATATGACAGTAATGTCATCAGCTGTTTTACAGAGAAATATCAACTATAAAAACTTGAAGATGCAACTGCAGTCTCAGTTCACAAAGAAAAATTAACACTTTAGATAGAAATAAATCAGATGTATTACCTTTTGTCGCTTGCGTCCGCAGCAAAACATCCTTACAAGTGGTGTTCTTGTTGTTGTTGAACAAAAATTTTACTTTTTAAAAAGTTTGGGAGCTTCGAACAAATGCGTCTGTACCCGGTCGCTTTGTAAGAAAGAATGATGAACCTGGACTTACTGTATGAGGTCAACATTCTAAGAATTCTATGTTCATTATGTGTCATAAAGCAAGGATCAAAGAACAAGGATCAAAGCCAATAGAATCTATAGTATGTGTGTGTGTGTGTGTGTGTGGATATATCAAAGATATTAATGATATTGATGTCTTTAACAATCACTGTGTATTGACTGTACGTAATAATTTGTCATCACATCTCATCCACCGTCAGCTCCCAAATTTTGTTTTTATTTCAGCCAGTTTATTTTCATTTCATCCCACTGTATAGATACATATTATGCACATGTTATATTGTTGCTAATCCCCCATATTAAAGTTTTTCTGTTGTTGTCCTGAACGTAAGCAATGTGATAGAAGGAGGTTTTGGTTGTGAACTTCTGCCTGGATCCTTGTATTTCTCCAGTACAGATACAATCAAATCAAATCAAATCAAGTCACATCAAGGCACTTTACATATAGAGCAGATTTAGACCAAAAACTTAATGAAGTTGTTAAAGAGACAGAGCAAAGGAAAACTTATTTTTTAGTACAGTACAGGTCTGAAATTACATTTTGGACAACTATCGGCGAGTATGACAGGTGCTTAATGACTGCAGACAGACCCCTATACAAGTGACAACTCTTCATCCAGGTTTTGTTTAAGAAGATAACAGCATTATCTCATGAACTTTACATTATCTCATCTGCTTCGGTAAAGCAGATGAGAGACAAATTGCCAAGAGTCAATTTGAGCTTATCACTGATGTGTTGATAAACACATCATTTACTCATCCAAGATCTTTCAAATACATTTGACTCTTTGGCCCTGGATGAACATCAGGGTCATCAGTGTGATGTGTCATGGCCTCTTCTCAACGGCAGGCAGTTTTCAGGGAGCTACTGTGTAAAGTGAAAAACAGTATGCTGTTCTAAGTTGTAACGGTGTTGTGCAATGAAAAGACAGGAAAAAATATATATAAATAAATAAATAAATGAATGAACTACCTCTTAAATTTTTCTATAGCTGTATATATGATATTGGCATGGACACTTGACTTACTAACCTTGCCTCTGAATAAATAAGGTACCTATCTATCCATCCATCCATCCATCCATTCACCTGTCTATCAAGAGTGGAGTAAAACTTTATTCATCCCCTCAAGGGAAATTCAAAGCTCATCACAAAGGAACAGATCACAGCCACACCTCCAATTCATCCAAAAGAGCACAAACAAACATAGAGCATAGACAGCACAAGAACATATCATAAAATAAGTTCAAATAAATGAAACTGCAAGTGCAAATTTTAAAATTTGTTAAAACGAATCTTTAAATTGCAGAGGGTGTGTATGTGTATGTGTTTACATGTGCACGTGCACGTGTAAATGAATGAGGATGACTGTATGTGCGCAGGTGCGTGTGTGCCTGAACTAAATTAAATTTAAATTCAGGAGGGTGGGTAGTTGAACAGACAAAGGAGCTCCTGAAACGGTCAGTTCGACAGGGCAGTGAGAGAAGCCGATCGCTGCGGCTGCTCCTCTGCTGCTCTCAGAGGGTGTGGAGATGGTGTCTGCTGTTGTTCATAATAGCTTCCAGTTTGTTGACTGTGCCCTCTCTCCACCACAGTTCTTCACAGCTTCCCTCCCAGCACTGAGCCGGCTTTTTTAACCAGCTTGTGACCAGCTTAGTGTTCTCATCTGTCAGCTTACCCCCATAAAACATGGCCAGCATCTCCACACACACATCAAAAGAGCTGAGTGTCCGCAGGAAGAACAGTCGACTTTGCCCCTTCCTGTAGAGAGCCTCGGTGCCTATCATCCAAGAGGACCCGCAGATGTTTACAGGTGGGCACCATCTCAGTGTCCTCCCCCTGGACCGAGATTAGTTGAAGTCAACCACCATCTCTTTGGTTTTGATTGTATTCAGGTGGAGACAGCACGTACCCCTCTGGTAAAAGCCACAATAGCTGAGTATTTTTGTATGTGACAGGTCTGGGTGTTGTATTGAAAGTCTGCCGTGTGTTAGTGTAAACAGGAACGGTGCTGAGACTGTCGCCTGCAGGGCACCTGTCCTACTCCCGACCGTCCCAGAGACACAGCTCCCCAGCTTAACAAACTGAGGCCGCTCTGTCAGATAGTCCGTTATCCAGGCGGTCAGAGAGTGATCTACACCCATTCCCTTCAGACTGTCTGTCAGTAAGAGGGCCTGGATAGTACAAAACATCCAGGCCTCCTCCTCCAGACCAGCAAAAATGGCATCTTCCACCTGTAGTGGATCCGCTGCCTCGGTGACCTCTGACCTCAGGAAACTAAGAACGCTCCAGGGTCTAATCTTATGTATTTCTGACATTTTTATACAATAAGGAGTTTTCATGCAGATGTGTATTTCATCATATCAGTCAATCAAGCCAGTGTTACAAACTATTCAACCGAGGTTAATTTTTTCACAGTTTTTGAATTATTATGCCAATAAAAGGTTGAAAACGCCTTTTTTAAGCATAACAAAGCGAAGTGGGAAGTAGGAGGCTTTGAATCCTCTCGCTCTCCGTCCTATGCACTGCTCTTTCGCGGGGGTGGGGCCGTTTAACAGGAGGGCGTGTCCGCCGTCTGGGAACCCGGAAGTACGTGCATGTGTATATATCTCGACTAAATGTTGCTGCCCACCGGCCACACGTCCTTCGGCCGCCTGTCACAAGCTTCTCCGGCTGTCCATCGGCCAGCCCCGGACCCGTCCCTCCATGGCCAACTCAACCGTCGTACCTCGTAAGTTTCAATGTTGATTTGATTTTTGTTGTTGTTGCGTTTCCCCTCTTTCGTTGTCGTCCCCCGTTTGGGCCTTAAAGTGTGCTTTGGCACCGCTGTCCGGTCACAGTCGTCCATATTTCTTGTTTCCAATCTCTTCCTCAGGAAAAGTTAGCGGGTTTTTTATACTTCAAAGTTGCTAGTAAAATCAAAGAGAGGATGTAGCTAACAGCTAGCCTAGCTTGTAGCTTGTAGCTTGTAGCTAGGCTAGCTTTTAGAAAGGTTATTGCTTTAGCAAAGTAAGTAAATGTAAAAAAGAAAAATGCACAAAGGCTAGATTTTAACCTTGTCTGCAGCCCGCGGAGACGCTGGAGGAAAGGAGCTGAAGAAAAATAAAAAGATTGTGGTTACATATGAGAACTTCGAGCTGCCATTGCAAACATGAAGTGTCAGAAAGCTTTTACATGATCTCCTTTTCTTCTTCTTTCCTCAAACAATTTGGGGTTGTGTGTCCAGAGGCCAGTTTTAAATTATTATTTTTATTTATTTTTTTCAGTAGGAATATTGACTCAGTCAGTCAGTCCTGGTTTATTTATTTTGGCCCTTAAGGCTACAGCTGATGCTTCAGCATATGTTTCTGTATTAGCTCATTTTTCATTTTTCACAGTTTTAATGCGATGGATCCTGTTGAAGCAGAAAAGGGGTTATTGGTACATTGTTACTTCACAAAAATCCTGAAGTAAATCTCTGTTAAACTCTCAAATTCACCCACAACAGAATTTAAAGTGCGCTTTGCAACCTAACAACTGTTATTTGTCTTCATGAGAGATCCAAAATCTACGTTGTAAACCTATTGACATTTTCCAGAGGTTGAATTTGAACTCATTACCTTTAGTTAGCTCTCAAACTGAAAAACATCAATCCTACTTTATATCTGTTCATTTATATTAGTGACTTTCAGTTTTAAAAAGTGCATTGATAAGGCACTTATTGGATGTATCTAATATAGATTAGTACAGTTATGTGGTATACTTCAATAGTGCTCTGGTAAAAGAGCACAATTGAGCCTATGGGAAAATATTTATAAAATAAAAAAAAATATTTTTTGTATTAGTTTAGTGTAAAAGCATTTGTACAAAACCCAGTTCAAACATGTCTATAAGACTGTTGAAGATGTCTCAGAAGCAACAAAGGATTTTTTTTTTTTCGCAGAAGTTGGCAGTGGGTGGTGCCTTTTGAAAATAAGATGTAAAGCACCGGTGGTCAAGTGGTTTAGAGTGCGTGCCGTGCAATTGCAGTTATGGTTGAATCCAGTCAGGGAAACTTGCTGCAGATCATTCTCACTGTCTGTTTCCTGTTTGCCTCTGACTAAAATGAAGGCATGAAAGCCCGAAGTTGAATGTTTAAAAAAATGTAGTCAGGACTATTTATGTGCCAAAGTTGACAACTGTATATGTGTGTGTATCAAGAAAAGCTCAGACAAGCTCAGACACTTACAGACCAGACTCGTGCCCCACTCTTTGGTTTTCTTCATGAACTTTAAAATGCTGTTTCCATTTTCCATGGAGGGTCTGTGGTCTTATAATGGCCAGGACTGAATCTTAATTTTTATTCAATTACACAAGTCATTCAGTATGTTGGTTAGGAAATTAGAGTACACACAGAATGTGAATTGTACAAGAATGCTGAATGTCTTGGATAGTTAAAACCCTCTTCATGGCTTCATGCTATGCTGACTTTGTCATCTAGGTCAGAGGCTCCAAACCTGTGGGTTCCTCAAGATAAAAGTGATGGGTTACAAGCTGATTAGAGCAATAAGAAAGGATATAAAAACATGAAATGATATTTATTCAATTCCCAGGGTTTTTTTTATGTTAATTTAATACATTTGAGTATTAAATTCACAAAGCTTCTCAGGGTTTGCACTAAGCTCGCCTGAGTGTCTTGCCTGAGATGACAGTGAAGCCATGAGAAGCCATGAGACACAGCTACTGACGCTACAAATCTTGAGCATTCACCTAAAAGCTGCATGGAGCTGCACAATTCTGTGTGACCTACCAGGAGGCCTGGAACATATCAGTGAAATGATTTTAATAGTTTGGAATTACAGCATTTCATTAGTTCAGCTGCACAAAGCCAACTGCTCGAAAAGTTGGTCCACATGACTGGGAGAAGATACAAACATGTACTTGTGTCCACTTCCCTCTACAGAAATCAGTAGCCAGTTTCCTCCTCTGACATGTTGACCACACTGCATGTAACTTCAAGCAAATAAGCAGGATATACAATATACAATCAATGCAACAGGTAACTTCTTTAACAAATGTGCTTGATATACTTCAAAAAGATTAAAAAGGAACTTACATGGGACCATTAATATTTTTTTGTAAATTTTTATTGAATTTTTTTTTTTTTGCAATACACAAAGGGACAATATATATATATGTGTATAGTAGTCTTGAAACTATGTACATCCATTCATCCATCTTCAACCGCTTTTCCCGTTTCCGGGTCACAGGGCTACTGGAGCCAATCCCAGCTCACATCGGGCAAGGGCCGAGGTACACCCTGGACCAGTCACCAGTCCAGCACAGGGCCAACACGCAAAGATGAGCAACCATTCACGCTCACATTCACACCGACAGTCAACTTAGAGTCACCAGTTAACCGTGTTTTTGGACGGTGGGAGGAAACCGGAGTACCTGGAGGGAACCTATGCAGACATGCGGAGAACATGTAAACTCCACACAGAAAGGAACCAGGCCAGGAAATTAACCCATGACCATTAAGCCGCTGTGCTGCCCAAATATATATATATATGTAAAAAAATATATAAATATAAAAAATAAAAATCTATGTATAAAATATATTAATCTCAACTATATGCATAATTATAAAAAATATATTACTCTCTAAACTATATACATGTTTGTAAAAATATATTACGCTCTAAACTAGATACATATTTAAAAAAATATAAATTAATCTCTGGGGCAGCACAGCGGCATAGTGGTACTCTGGTTTCCTCCCGCCGTCCAAAAACATGGTTAACTGGTGACTCTAAGTTGACAGTAGGTGTGAATGTGAGTGTGAGTGGTTGTTCGTCTTTGTGTGTTGGCCCTGTGCTGGACTGGTGACTGGTCCAGGGCGCACCTCGGCCCTCGCCCGATGCGAGCTGGGGTTGGCTCCAGCAGCCCCGTGACCCAGTAATGGGAAAAGCGGTTGAAGATGATGGGTGGATGGACATTAATCTCAAAACTATATACACATATATATATATATACATATAAACACAAACAATAACAGTTAATAACAAAAATGGACAGCATTTGTGGGGCAGACAGCTGATGTCCTTTGCTTTCTGCCCCATGACGCCTTTCTTTCCTTCTATTGCTGTAAATCCAAACACACGTGAGCACAGTGTTAGAGTTTTTGTTAGAGTTCTGGTCAAGGGGCAACTTGACGTGTATGGACATGTTCACTTACCTGTTTTTCATAAAAGAGAAGGTAGGCAGTCTTTTTTCTCTGTTTAAGGACCTTACTAATTTTTGTGTGCTTCACTTTTTTGTCATTGTATGTCAACCAAATGTCTGTCAAATCTCCAACTGTTGTTCTGCAGATACCGTCACAGATGTAATGGCCTGAGAAAGGAGAGGGCATACTTTATGGCACTAAGCTAAAGGTAGTGGATTTATAAATGTTGAGACTTGATTAAACTTAAACTTGAGTGTCTTCCAAACTTACCAGATCCTGCATCAGACCCCAAATGGTTGACGATACTCACTAGGGAGTATTGAGCTGAAGTCTATAAAAGAGCACAATTACTGACAGTTAGTTTCAATTTGCATGGTTGGTTAAAGTAAAGCAGATGCAGAGCAAATAAAATGTAGCATATTTTAAGTGAAACTGCATCTTTACCTGTTCTGACCCCAGATTGACCTCCAGGTTTTTTGACAAAGCCACAGGACTGGTCACTTTTATAAGGTCTGTGGCTTCATTGTATTCAAATCTTTTGAGCTGTAGAATCAATACACTAATGACAAAAAAAGAGAGTGAAAGAGAGAAGAAGAGGATTAGATCACAGAGGGGTACACACCGGACTCCCCTGTGGTCAGATTTTAGGCCCTCTGTGATGGATGTGATGTTACTTACTTTGGCAGGGTCAAGAATGAATACTGCTGTGTGGATGTTTGAGTTCCACAGTGACATTTAAACTCCAACTGGTATTCCTGCGGCAGGAAACAGGAGGAAGAAGCAGGTTTTAATTTAAATTTCCTCAGCAATGACACTAATGACACAAACAACGAATTTTGTGTTCTGAGGTTGAGATCACACGAGACTGAAAGTAAACATTTAACACTTACCTTGAGGTATTGTTGTAGACATTGGTCCAGAGAACCTCCAGGCACCATGTCAAGTGAAAGGTTGACAAAGTCCTCCTCCCTTATAGATTGGTCACCACATCTGGACAAAAAATGAAAAAATCGAATTAAAGCAATAAAATCCTAACTCAGAGGTACTAATTATACATGTAATTTCAACAGCTTGAACATAAAAATATGACTATACCATACATACCCTAAACAGGTTCTAGTGGCCAACATCTGGAAGAGAATATGAGCTTGGACGGGGCAGGTGTACTTAATGCCCATGTCACCTGCTGCTGTGTGAAGATCAAAGGTCAGAGATCTCATCATATCAAGAACACAGTTGATAAACTCGTGTGCATCCTGCATACAAAAAGAGAAAAGAAAGTTTTAAAGAAGAGCATCCCAAGAAAATGTGAAATATGCTTTAAAAAGGTCAGTGTGACTCTTAAATGAGTGCTGCAACTAAAAATTTGGACTTGCTTTCTGACTGTCGTCTGAAAACTCTGAGGAATGCTCGGCGACAGCGTTTTTAAAGTTATGGATAACAAATTTCTTGTCCTTTTTGCTGTCGTTGCGGCGGCAGCGTGCAACCTCCATAAAGTGTCTGTAAACAGAAGAAATCAAGAAAAGAGGATGCTTTTTATTGTTTTTGTTTTTAGTTAATATCTATTGTTAATGGACAAACCAAACCATGATAGGCTGAATGTGTGATTATGTGCACGGTGCTATACTTCAACAAATCAGCTTGTGGATGATTTTGCCACACTCCCTCCTGCTTGCAAATGTCATCAATAAAGTAAGGGAGCGTCAGGAGCCCTTGTAGTGAAGAGTTCAAGTAACAAGTTTGTGACAAGTTTGGGAACCTTAAACATAAGACAGAGGACAAAAGTCAGAATGGAGCTCTTTTTCATCTCCATATGCATAATACGAGCTATAGTACATATACAAAAGGCAAGCGGTTTTAGTGATTGGTCCTGAAGGCCAGAGGGAGAAACTTTTATCAAAACTACAAGATTTTAAATCCTCACAATATGTAAAGAACCTTGGCGTTATTTTTGACTCTGAGCTTTCTTGTGTTCCACACATAAAAAATATTATGAAGATAGGTTTTTACCATCTTAAGAATGTAGCCCTTGTTCGCCCTTTTCTCTCTCAGGCTAGCATGGAGGTGCTGATGCATGCTTTTATCGCCTGTGGATTAGATTATTGTTGCCCTGCTCTCTGGTCTACCCAAAAAGAGTATTAATAATCTACAAATAGTCTACACGTGCTGAAGAGGACCAGAGGGTGGGAGCACATTACACCAGTTTTTAAAATCGCTGCATTGCCTTCCTGTCCGCTTCAGGATCAATTTTAAGTGCTCTTATTAGTTTTTAAATGTCTTAACAGTCTTGGGCCTTCCTATCTATCTGACCTGCTTTTATCATATCAGCCCTCGAGGACCCTGAGGTCATCTGGCACCAGCCTTTTAATCATACCACAAGTTAAAACAAAAACCCACAGTGAGGCTGCATTCAACCATTATGGCCCTTACCTGTGGAACGACCTCCCAGAGAACCTCAGGGCTGCAGAGACCGGTGATATTTGTAGGAGGAAGCTCAAGACTCACCTTTTTAATTTGGCTTTTAACTGATTTCTTTTACGGTCTTATTTCTGTTATTTTACTATTCTTATCATTATCGCCTGTTTTCATGCCAACATCTTAATCTTATAGTTTTTAGCTCCAGTGTCTCTAGTGTCTCCTCATGGGAGTGTTGTGTCCAGTCTGCCCACAGAGACATCGTCCTGCAGAATCCTCAGACCTGGGTGACTTGGGGGGTTCTGCAGTTGTTGTGGAGTCTGCCCTGGTCTGCCCAGGCTGGAGGGGTTCTCTGCTCCGGTGCTCCCTGTGGCTGCAGACTGTGGTGCCTCTCTGTGTGGATGGCCACCCATAGGTGGCTTCTCCTTACCTGGACCCTCAGTGCCATGCCATCATCAGTCTTTATTTTGTGTGTGTGTGTGTGTGGGAGGGCTGGGCTTTCACTTATTATTGTTGTATGTTTTATATGCTGTTTCTTATTTATTCTGTGAAGCACTTCATATGCATGAAAAGTGCTTTATAAAAAGCTAAACTATTTGGTTCTGTAGCACTTACCCAAGGCATTTGCGCTTCTTTCTGGAGAGGCATTGGAATTCATTTTTTTGTTGTAATACGGCTGTCATTAGTCCGATCTCGGAGAGGACATTTCCACCGTGAACAATTGAAGATGAAGCCACTCTCACAGCATCTTCACTTTTTTTCTGTTCCTCGGTGCCTTTGGTGTCATCGACAGTGTCGTCTGGTGTTGTCTGAACCTCTTCATCTTTGATGATTGGTGTCTCCTTTTTGTTCTGGGAACAAGTAAAAAAAAGAAAGTTGAGTTTTGCATCACATGCAAATGTCCCATATTACTGTAATCGCTGGCCTGTATATAATACAAATAAGATTCTGCTCTAGGGGACATACTTTGCGTCGAAATGAAAACAAGCGACACCACCAAGGTTTCTTCTTTTTCTTTTCAAGGGTAGGTGAAGCCTCCTGTACTTTTCCATTCTCACTTTTCTCTGAGTTGCTCACACTATTGAAAAAACACAACAATGGTTATGCTACTGTATCATCTTGACATAGAACAACTCAAATAGACTGGAAACATTTTTCTTACATATTTTCTGTTGTAGCATGTGGTGGTGGTGTTTCCTCGTGTTCTGTTGTCAGCTGCACTTCAGTTACAGCTGGAGTATGGGGAGTGAGTGAAGCTTCTGCTGGAATAAATACCTCGCTCTTTTCCACCTCTTCTAAGATGCTAAAACTACTGCTAAAAAGACATAACAATGTTTATATTACAGTATAAAGCCAGGCTGTGTAGCAGTTACAGTATACACCATCAGCTCAGTCCAAAAATTTAGTTTACAAGTGAGCATGGAAAACTATTACAAGAAACACTAAAACACAGAACAAGTATTTCATACCTGCTTTCTGTAGAAGAGGATGTCTCACTTGAATCGTCTGTTTCATCTTCGCTCAAAGGTAGCTCAGATACAATTGGGGCAATCCCGTCATAAGAGGCAGATGCCTCCTCCTGGATAAATACTCCACTGCTCTCAAACTCCTCTGAAACACTGATGCTAATGATAAAGGGACACAAAGTTTGTTATTCTACTGTACGAAACCAAGAAAATCTGTGGAGCAGCTAAAATAACCACATGTGCAGTACCAAAGTAAAATTTACACAGAACAAGTATTTCATACCTGCTTTCTGTAGAAGATGATGTCTCGCTTGAATTGTCTGTTTCGTTTTCACTCAAAGGTAGCTCAGATACAACTGGGGCAATCCCGTCATAAGAGGCAGATGCCTCCTCCTGGATAAATACTCCACTGCTCTCAAACTCCTCTGAAACACTGATGCTAATGATAAAGGGACACAAAGTTTGTTATTCTACTGTACGAAACCAAGAAAATCTGTGGAGCAGCTAAAATAACCACATGTGCAGTACCAAAGTAAAATTTACACAGGACAAGTATCTCATACCTGCTTTCTGTAGAAGATGATGTCTCGCTTGAATTGTCTGTTTCGTCTTCACTCAAAGGTAGCTCAGATACAACTGGGGCAATCCCGTCATAAGAGGCAGATGCCTCCTCCTGGATAAATACTCCACTGCTCTCAAACTCCTCTGAAACACTGATGCTAATGATAAAGGGACACAAAGTTTGTTATTCTACTGTACGAAACCAAGAAAATCTGTGGAGCAGTTACAGTATGCACCATCAGCTCAGTGCAAAAATTAAGTTTACAAGTGAGCATGGAAAACAACAAATTACAAGAAACACTAAGACAAAGAACAAGTATCTCATACCTGCTTTCTGTTGAAGATGTCTGGGTTGAGTTGTCTGCTTCATCTTCGCTCAAAGGTAGCTCAGGTGAAGCTGGGGCTATCCTGTCATAGGTGGCAGATGCCTCCTCCTGGATAAATGCTCCACTGCTCTCAAATTCCTTCGAAGTGATGAGGCTAATGATAAAGGGACACGGAGGTGGTTATTTGACTATACATTGACTAGTCAATATAATATAACTGACAATAAAATTGCGTTGAATGAGCTAAAACAGGATAAGACATGAAAAACATCTCATACATCTTTTCTGATGGGATACTTCTCTCCTCACCCTCCCTCTCATTCTCAATTTTGACTGTCTGTTGGATACAAGTAAATAAATCCAGTTAAATTTAAGTGTGACAAATACAAACGGCTGCAACATTTTGTTCAATAGTTCACATTTAAACATACCTTCTTACGCCTACAACACCTTCGCCACCAGGAAGCCTTCTTGGTTTTTGGCCGTGCGGTCTCAGTTGGAGGTGAGACTGCGGTAGCAGAAGTGGCTGGGCCGCGGGGGACCACAGTTTCTTGTGGATCCTCCTTGACATTAACACTGGCAATGTCTTCAATTTTTGGATGTTTCTTGTTTTTTTAAAATAATAAATCATACTTGGTTACATATGACAGTAATGTCATCAGCTGTTTTACAGAGAAATATCAACTATAAAAACTTGAAGATGCAACTGCAGTCTCAGTTCACAAAGAAAAATTAACACTTTAGATAGAAATAAATCAGATGTATTACCTTTTGTCGCTTGCGTCCGCAGCAAAACATCCTTACAAGTGGTGTTCTTGTTGTTGTTGAACAAAAATTTTACTTTTTAAAAAGTTTGGGAGCTTCGAACAAATGCGTCTGTACCCGGTCGCTTTGTAAGAAAGAATGATGAACCTGGACTTACTGTATGAGGTCAACATTCTAAGAATTCTATGTTCATTATGTGTCATAAAGCAAGGATCAAAGAACAAGGATCAAAGCCAATAGAATCTATAGTATGTGTGTGTGTGTGTGTGTGTGGATATATCAAAGATATTAATGATATTGATGTCTTTAACAATCACTGTGTATTGACTGTACGTAATAATTTGTCATCACATCTCATCCACCGTCAGCTCCCAAATTTTGTTTTTATTTCAGCCAGTTTATTTTCATTTCATCCCACTGTATAGATACATATTATGCACATGTTATATTGTTGCTAATCCCCCATATTAAAGTTTTTCTGTTGTTGTCCTGAACGTAAGCAATGTGATAGAAGGAGGTTTTGGTTGTGAACTTCTGCCTGGATCCTTGTATTTCTCCAGTACAGATACAATCAAATCAAATCAAATCAAGTCACATCAAGGCACTTTACATATAGAGCAGATTTAGACCAAAAACTTAATGAAGTTGTTAAAGAGACAGAGCAAAGGAAAACTTATTTTTTAGTACAGTACAGGTCTGAAATTACATTTTGGACAACTATCGGCGAGTATGACAGGTGCTTAATGACTGCAGACAGACCCCTATACAAGTGACAACTCTTCATCCAGGTTTTGTTTAAGAAGATAACAGCATTATCTCATGAACATTACATTATCTCATCTGCTTCGGTAAAGCAGATGAGAGACAAATTGCCAAGAGTCAATTTGAGCTTATCACTGATGTGTTGATAAACACATCATTTACTCATCCAAGATCTTTCAAATACATTTGACTCTTTGGCCCTGGATGAACATCAGGGTCATCAGTGTGATGTGTCATGGCCTCTTCTCAACGGCAGGCAGTTTTCAGTGAGCTACTGTGTAAAGTGAAAAACAGTATGCTGTTCTAAGTTGTAACGGTGTTGTGCAATGAAAAGACAGGGAAAAAAATATATAAATAAATAAATAAATGAATGAACTACCTCTTAAATTTTTCTATAGCTGTATATATGATATTGGCATGGACACTTGACTTACTAACCTTGCCTCTGAATAAATAAGGTACCTATCTATCCATCCATCCATCCATCCATTCACCTGTCTATCAAGAGTGGAGTAAAACTTTATTCATCCCCTCAAGGGAAATTCAAAGCTCATCACAAAGGAACAGATCACAGCCACACCTCCAATTCATCCAAAAGAGCACAAACAAACATAGAGCATAGACAGCACAAGAACATATCATAAAATAAGTTCAAATAAATGAAACTGCAAGTGCAAATTTTAAAATTAGTTAAAACGAATCTTTAAATTGCAGACCGTGACCATTGTAGTGGGTGTGTATGTGTATGTGTTTACATGTGCATGTGCACGTGTAAATGAATGAGGATGACTGTATGTGCGCAGGTGCATGTGTGCCTGAACTAAATTAAATTTAAATTCAGGAGGGTGGGTAGTTGAACAGACAAAGGAGCTCCTGAAACGGTCAGTTCGACAGGGCAGTGAGAGAAGCCGATCGCTGCGGCTGCTCCTCTGCTGCTCTCAGAGGGTGTGGAGATGGTGTCTGCTGTTGTTCATAATAGCTTCCAGTTTGTTGACTGTGCCCTCTCTCCACCACAGTTCTTCACAGCTTCCCTCCCAGCACTGAGCCGGCTTTTTTAACCAGCTTGTGACCAGCTTAGTGTTCTCATCTGTCAGCTTACCACCCCATAAAACATGGCCAGCATCTCCACACACACATCAAAAGAGCTGAGTGTCCGCAGGAAGAACAGTGGACTTTGCCCCTTCCTGTAGAGAGCCTCGGTGCCTATCATCCAAGAGGACCCGCAGATGTTTACAGGTGGGCACCATCTCAGTGTCCTCCCCCTGGACCGAGATTAGTTGAAGTCAACCACCATCTCTTTGGTTTTGATTGTATTCAGGTGGAGACAGCACGTACCCCTCTGGTAAAAGCCACAATAGCTGAGTATTTTTGTATGTGACAGGTCTGGGTGTTGTATTGAAAGTCTGCCGTGTGTTAGTGTAAACAGGAACGGTGCTGAGACTGTCGCCTGCAGGGCACCTGTCCTACTCCCGACCGTCCCAGAGACACAGCTCCCCAGCTTAACAAACTGAGGCCGCTCTGTCAGATAGTCCGTTATCCAGGCGGTCAGAGAGTGGTCTACACCCATTCCCTTCAGACTGTCTGTCAGTAAGAGGGCCTGGATAGTACAAAACATCCAGGCGTCCTCCTCCAGACCAGCAAAAATGGCATCTTCCACCTGTAGTGGATCCGCTGCCTCGGTGACCTCTGACCTCAGGAAACTAAGAACACTCCAGGGTCTAATCTTATGTATTTCTGACATTTTTATACAATAAGGAGTTTTCATGCAGATGTGTATTTCATCATATCAGTCAATCAAGCCAGTGTTACAAACTATTCAACCGAGGTTAATTTTTTCACAGTTTTTGAATTATTATGCCAATAAAAGGTTGAAAACGCCTTTTTTAAGCATAACAAAGCGAAGTGGGAAGTAGGAGGCTTTGAATCCTCTCGCTCTCCGTCCTATGCACTGCTCTTTCGCGGGGGTGGGGCCGTTTAACAGGAGGGCGTGTCCGCCGTCTGGGAACCCGGAAGTACGTGCATGTGTATATATCTCGACTAAATGTTGCTGCCCACCGGCCACACGTCCTTCGGCCGCCTGTCACAAGCTTCTCCGGCTGTCCATCGGCCAGCCCCGGACCCGTCCCTCCATGGCCAACTCAACCGTCGTACCTCGTAAGTTTCAATGTTGATTTGATTTTTGTTGTTGTTGCGTTTCCCCTCTTTCGTTGTCGTCCCCCGTTTGGGCCTTAAAGTGTGCTTTGGCACCGCTGTCCGGTCACAGTCGTCCATATTTCTTGTTTCCAATCTCTTCCTCAGGAAAAGTTAGCGGGTTTTTTATACTTCAAAGTTGCTAATAAAATCAAAGAGAGGATGTAGCTAACAGCTAGCCTAGCTTGTAGCTTGTAGCTAGGCTAGCTTTTAGAAAGGTTATTGCTTTAGCAAAGTAAGTAAATGTAAAAAAGAAAAATGCACATAGGCTAGATTTTAACCTTGTCTGCAGCCCGCGGAGACGCTGGAGGAAAGGAGCTGAAGAAAAATAAAAAGATTGCGGTTACATATGAGAACTTCGCGCTGCCATTGCAAACATGAAGTGTCAGAAAGCTTTTACATGATATCCTCTTCTTCTTCTTTCCTCAAGCAATTTGGGGTTGTGTGTCCAGAGGCCAGTTTTAAATTATTATTTTTATTTATTATTTTCAGTAGGAATATTGACTCAGTCAGTCCTGGTTTATTTAATAAGGGCCATAAGGCTACAGCTGATGCTTCAGCTTATGTTTCTGTATTAGCTCATTTTTCATTTTTCACAGTTTTAATGCGATGGATCCTGTTGAAGCAGAAAAGGGGTTATTGGTACATTGTTACTTCACAAAAATCCTGAAGTAAATCTCTGTTAAACTCTCAAATTCACCCACAACAGAATTTAAAGTGCGCTTTGCAACCTAAC
This sequence comes from Echeneis naucrates, assembly GCF_900963305.1. Lineage (NCBI taxonomy): Eukaryota > Metazoa > Chordata > Actinopteri > Carangiformes > Echeneidae > Echeneis > Echeneis naucrates. The sequence continues at coordinate 5,139,583 of NC_042528.1, read as the reverse complement.
AACTGTTATTTGTCTTCATGAGAGATCCAAAATCTACGTTGTAAACCTCTTGACATTTTCCAGAGGTTGAATTTGAACTCATTACCTTTAGTTAGCTCTCAAACTGAAAAACATCAATCCTACTTTATATCTGTTCATTTATATTAGTGACTTTCAGTTTTAAAAAGTGCATTGATAAGGCACTTATTGGATGTATCTAATATAGATTAGTACAGTTATGTGGTATACTTCAATAGTGCTCTGGTAAAAGAGCACAATTGAGCCTATGGGAAAATATTTATAAAATAAAAAAAATATATTTTTTGTATTAGTTTAGTGTAAAAGCATTTGTACAAAACCCAGTTCAAACATGTCTATAAGACTGTTGAAGATGTCTCAGAAGCAACAAAGGATTTTTTTTTTTTCGCAGAAGTTGGCAGTGGGTAGTGCCTTTTGAAAATAAGATGTAAAGCACCGGTGGTCAAGTGGTTTAGAGTGCGTGCCGTGCAATTGCAGTTATGGTTGAATCCAGTCAGGGAAACTTGCTGCAGATCATTCTCACTGTCTGTTTCCTGTTTGCCTCTGACTAAAATGAAGGCATGAAAGCCCGAAGTTGAATGTTTAAAAAAATGTAGTCAGGACTATTTATGTGCCAAAGTTGACAACTGTATATGTGTGTGTATCAAGAAAAGCTCAGACAAGCTCAGACACTTACAGACCAGACTCGTGCCCCACTCTTTGGTTTTCTTCATGAACTTTAAAATGCTGTTTCCATTTTCCATGGAGGGTCTGTGGTCTTATAATGGCCAGGACTGAATCTTCATTTTTATTCAATTACACAAGTCATTCAGTATGTTGGTTAGGAAATTAGAGTACACACAGAATGTGAATTGTACAAGAATGCTGAATGTCTTGGAACCCTCTTCATGGCTTCATGCTATGCTGACTTTGTCATCTAGGTCAGAGGCTCCAAACCTGTGGGTTCCTCAAGATAAAAGTGATGGGTTACAAGCTGATTAGAGGAATAAGAAAGGATATAAAAACATGAAATGATATTTATTCAATTCCCAGGGTTTTTTTTATGTTAATTTAATACATTTGAGTATTAAATTCACAAAGCTTCTCAGGGTTGGTAAAATGCTTTCAAATGAGACATTATGTGAAGGGAAAGCTTGTATTCAGGTCCCCACACAAGAAGACTAAGACTTGTTTCTAGGGGTCACAATGTGTCACTTTGTTGGACAACATTTGTCAAACCACATTCAGGAGTTTAATTCCAAGTGCTCACAAACTGAAGAGATTGGGAATCACTCTCATCTACATGCAACATTTTTCTTTCCTGACTTGTAAAATAAAACCAAACATTATTTTACTTAAGAGGGGTGTTAAACTTGCCTATTGATAGCATCATGTTTGGTATCACATTTAAGATTGATTTATCAGTACAGATTACTGAAGATGAGTTGTTTAATGTATGCAGGAATTTAGGATATCTTCAAAGCAGACATTTGTCAATTGTCTATTTCTACTTCTCAGACAGGTATTGATAAATCCAACATGTACTCATGTTGGGCTGCAGTATTACCTATTTACAGCTTGATTAAATTCAGATTTTTGTGATTTACATACCTCAGCTCTGTATGGTTTGTAGTTGCTTTGTTTCATGCCCTCTGGTCAGGATGTGTTGTGAGAATTCGATTTGGCAACTTTCTTTGCAAGTGTGTGCTTGCTAACAGGCTGCGTTCTACTGAATGAACATTTATGATACATATTCATCATCGCAAAAGTTTTGCCATTTTGTAATATATGCTTAAAGTCACACAACCATGACTCAGATGAAGACATGATTATTTATGGATGACTGTGTGTCATCTGTGAGTGACTAGATGGACAAATGGAAGTCTCATGCTCTGACATATCTGGATGTGAGTCTTAGATTTACTTTTCTAGCTGCGCATGGTTCCCTGAACATGAGGAAATGGGGAAGCGACAGTCAGACAGTCTTAATAAACCATTAATATTCACTGCAGAACTAGAGACAGACTGGAGTCTTGTATTTACTGTCACTCTCAACTGTTCACCAAACTATTTGGAATAACAGCTATGAAGTACATATTTACAGCTATTCAGTATCTTCTGCTGGAATAATACTCAGTGTCTTACCAAGACAATAACAAAAGATTGGAAGTGTGGAGACCTTATTGAGCCTCTATCTATCTTTTATCCTTGAGGTTAAATGAACCAACTCAACTCATTTTGAAAAGGACAAAATTATGGGAACAAACCTGCACTTAGACACTATGGAATCGATGCGTCTTGTTCACAGTTAAAAATAAACATAATTATAAGAAGTAAAGATGTTATTCACCAGGCAGACATTAGGGAACTGAGAGATGTAGCGGTTTCCATTTTCTTCCTCTCTCCTTCCCAAGACAGCCAAATGGAGGAGAGCAAGGCAGTTACATCTCGTAAAGGATCATGTTCCTGATGGATAGCTTCCCACTTTAAAAGATTCCATTCATTATTCAAGAAAGTGGCTCACGCAGTTAGAAAGGATCTGCAAACTGAAATAAATCTGTTTAGGTTTTTAAACAAGCATTGTGCCTCATTATGTAATGAGATCTTTTCTACTGGTCACCTGCATTAACCGCTGATTGGAACTGTGCATGCTAGCAAGGAAATTGCCATGTATGAGATTCAGATTTTCCAGCATACACAAGTAGAAAAAAAAAATGATGTTGGCTTTTTAAAATAGCTACAGCAGTTCCTCGTTAATGTGTCTCAAGTTCAGGAGAGGAGACAGGAAAGTGCAAGAGCAAGGTTAACAAAAGGAGAGATGTAGCTCAACTGTCTCTCAGTTCAGTTTTTAAGGCATTTCCAAATCACCCCCCCTCCCTCCTTGTGTGTTTTTGGAAAGATTGATTTTACATCATCCTGTAAGAGGCTGTTGCAGCGAAGATGTCAATAACCTTCAGACAGACAGCTTCTCCCAGGCTCAAACCTACTTAAACTGCAGGAGATTATTCTAGAAGAACAGTTATGGTGACCTACTGTATTCAGGTAGAGTTTGCCTCAGATGCTGGATTTGGATGGAAATTGTTTTGAATCAGAGAGGAATGTCACTTGTCAGGATGAAAGTTAACAGTTCATCTCAGTGAACTTCTGGTTTGTCCAGTAACTCTCCACTGGAGAGTGCAGTTTGACATTCCCCTGAATCTTGATCCAAAGTATTTCAGGATTGTTCAGCACCACGTAGATCACAGTGTGCAATGGAGTATTGTTTTTATAATATATGAACCTAGGCCTGAGTCCCTCTCTCTCTCTCTCTCTCTCTCTCTTTTTTTAAGTTTCACAGTTGCTCCCCCACTTTTGGTGGACCTGCAAATCTAATGCTCACCCTAAAACTATTTTACGCCCTTAATATGGGCGTATGTCAATGTGGGTTACATTATTTAATAAAACAATCCAACACACTCAAAAATATCTAACTGAACTCTACAGAAGTTCAACATCTGTTTCTGGTTTTCTACAAAACTGGACACAAGCTGGAGAAAAAGAAAAATATCAGAGTTAAAAGCCTTTTTTCTTTTCCTTTTAATTCATTCAATATGAACTTGTATACCTATAGTGTAAATTTACACAATAGGAATACCATCTAACTTCATCTGTATGGCCTTCCGCATTGATAAATGATAACCTGATATTGATGAATGGTAACCTCCATTTGGCATTTGGAGGGACATGGGACTGCTGGGACAGCCAACTAGTGTGGTCCTCACCAGATATCAGCACGTAGACACACAACAGGCGGTCACAGGGCGGTCAGTGTGCAGACAATGGTCTTTATTAGTGTGTTCAGTCTGGGAACTGTGACAATGGTGGAGTGTAAATGCCTGTATGCATCAGGAGGCACATGATTTGGTGTCTGTACACCCAGTGCGCTGATCATTTTTCAAAAGGCATGAAGATATAGTTTAAATTAATGACTGACATTTTGTTGTTCAGCTCCAGTTGTTGTTTAGTGTCCATCTCTTTTGGTCTCCCACTGACTGTCTCTTTCTCTCTGTCTCTCTCATGCACATACACTGATGTGAACAGGAAAAACGGACAAAAGCCCCCTTGTGTGTCGTCCAGGAATGCTTCACGTGGTGCTTCAACAGCAGTAACCAGGGCAGCTTTCACTTATAGCTGACCAGAGGTCATAGTCTACACTTTGAACTTTAACCTGACCAGTTTCATATTTTGTCTAAATCATATATGACAGAATTCAGTTATAAATGTAAGCCTTCAACAGAATCATAGATTTGCTTGGATCTTACAGTGAAGGAAATAAATTCTTAACAGTTTTGCGGCACCCTGGTGGGTCTAAAGTCCGGTGTGTGGGTTGTGGGCATATGGGTGTGGGAGCAAAGGAAGCTCAAGGCTTTTGCAGAGTTTTTAGTCTTTCTTTTTGCTGCAGGCAGTTGTGTAAGAAATTTGGCTTTTGGATGTACATGATATAACAGGCTGCCTCTCCACATTTATCAAGGATGTTATCATTTTAAAGTTGATATCACTTCAGGAGTTAGAGCATCTATTCTGTAGGAAAGCCCAGTAAATGAAAAAGAGGAGTTGAGGACTGATAAAGTAAAATCCTTCAAAAGCAGTGTTTAGCTTAACAGTATAAAGTTCAGTCCAGTTTTGGGCTCATCTTGTCTTTCTGCTCTCTGTCCCCTGCATGTGACACTAAATGTGTCTTCTGAGCTGCGGAGAAAGGACAAAGTTAGAGGGCAGAGACAGAAGCAGACTCGACTCATCCTGGGAGAGATGTGAACGCTCTGTCATGTTGCAGCTGATAGCATTTAAATCCTCTCAGCTGCTCAGCTGTCTCACTGTGGATATCAGATTCCCATCAAGGGCGTTGAAATGACAATGTGTTAGTTTCATTTTCTTAAAAAAAAAAACAAAAAACGACCCTGTGTCTTCTCCCTTTTTTACTTTTCCAGCGAGTCTAACTTCAGTTACTGGAAAAGGTGAAGGTGGAGCAGCGGGGGACAACCCAGATTACACAGCCTTTGTCCTGGTGCCTGTTTTCTTCCTCTTCGGGCTGCTGGGGGTGGTGATCTGCCATGTGCTGAAGAGGAAAGGCTACCGGTGCACCACTGAGGCTGAGGATGATGATGATGAGGTTTTCAACGAGGAGAAGGATCCTGAACTGGGTGGCGGTAGGAAAATCTGAGTAAAATGAGGGAGTACTTGAAATTTCCAGGGACAGACACCATTATGATTTACTTTGTGTTTATTACAGCAACAAAGTCATTGTCCTTAGAAAGTCAATCATCTATATACAGCACACACCCAAGGTTTATTGGTCAGCCAGCTTTAAGTTTACTTAGAAGAGATTATGAAGGTCTGACTCCAGTACAGGAATGACAGGACTCACAACTAATAATGAAAACTATAATTGTTTTACTTAATCTTAGCTCATTAAGTCATAAAGTCCAGTCTGATTAAACATTGAACAAAGCCACACTGCCAGCCTTGGGATGGTGCTGTTTTTCTGTCATTTGGAAGATGTGTTTTCCTATCAGTCTCTAGTCATTGGTCATCGAGGTTTTCCACCGTGCTGCCAGCTGTTTTTTGGAAATAGAGCTCATGTGTTACTTCAATGCTCTCACCTACTCTCGAGTACTTACAGGCTTGTTCTACATTCTTAACTCTTAAGTTAAGTCACATCTCGTAGGTGTGAATAAATGATAAGAATAGCCTGTGATGTAAATGGCACCTTTCTCTTGCCAAAAATCAGTAGTTGTCACTGTTTATCTCTGCAAAACTTGCACAAGTCAGAACGTATCTCAGGAATAATTTACATTTCATGCGTCACCGAATAAGAAATTTTTGCTTTAACCAGAAGGCAGTCTTTAACCAGAACAAGGTCTCTTCAAAGCCATCTTCTTCTGCTGGGCAGAACAAATTGAAACCAGGAATATGTTTGGCATTCAAATCACTCATGCTCTGACTCACTAAGGTGTGTTAAGTGAGGTGTAGCAAAAATAGTGTCTGCACAGGGTCTCTTTTAATTTTCCCTGGTTTGCAATTATAGTCACTGGTATTTCTCCTTTCTGTGGCCTTTCAGAGAACGAGGCTGACTTTCTGAGCTTACTAGAAAATGAGACAGAGTTAACTTTAGAAGTTTGGCAGTTTACTTTTTTAACACATTTTTTTGCAGCCTCCGTGTGTGGCACGGTCTGATAGAGAGGGGTAAGATTAATGCTTCCTCCTCTCTTTCTAGTAGGCTACACCTCGTGTGCTGACGTGAATCTCCTGACTGTACTGGTTTGCCCTGCACTATGTCACAGCTATGAGAAATGTTATGGAAAGAATGAAGTGTTTATACTATGCTGCCAGGTTTGGCCACAGACCCTTCTCACTCACTTTGTGTCTATTTTAAGACAACTGACATCTCAACAGTTTTCCTATATAATATAAATCTCTTTTTTTTTTTTTTCTGCATGTCATCCAAAGCCCTGGATTTTTCATTGAACCCTCCTCTTCAAACGACTCAACTGAAATTACTACCAATTCTTTAAATGTGGATTAAGTACTGAAACTGGCTGGTAGAAATGCAATATCCAAGTTTGTGTATATATATCATGAGGGCATTGGGGTTTGCCCCTGTCGTCTTTTGTTTAGCCTTTTTCAAACAGCCCTACCCATTTTGTACATTTATAAAGGCGACATGGGGTAAGAGCTTGTTTGTTTTGTCCTCATTTATTCAGGCGTTCCACTCCTCTCTTGTTTCCCAGTGATCAGGTTTCCTTTTATTTTGTGATGTCTCTCTGCTCAAAATGTTAACTCGATGTAAAGAAACTACCGACAGCTAAGAGTGTTGTGTAAGTTTCTGGGACAAATTCAGGATGCAATCAACAGGAAGCTGTAGGATGTGCCTCACTGGGGTGTGTGCTGCTAGGAAGGGGTAATTTTCAATTTGCCAAGTAAAGGTCGTGTATTTGTGTATAAGGATGTTAGGCGGGTCTGTGCAAGATTTTTCACCAAGATTCATCAAGACTGAAAATGAAAATTTAATTACGTTATTTACGTCTAATTTAATTACGTCTTTTTTTTTTTTTTGCTTCAAAAAACAAAACCTGTATCAATTTTTGTAGTAGTTGGTGGAGAACAAACGAGGGCAACAAAGTGGGATAATATATAAAAAAAAAAATACAGTACAGGCCGAATGTTTGGACACACTTTCCTATTCATTTGAATGAGAAGGTGTGTCCAAACTTTTGGTCTGTACTGTATATCGATAAGAGAATGTAATACCCAACTAAAAATGAAAGTGTTACTCCAAAGACGTCATGACTATTGCGTGCAAAGGCCTTTTGTTTTTTCTCTACCTGTTGAACTGGTAGTATGTTTTCCTGCCAATTAACTAGTCCCTTCACATCTGCTCTTTGTTAAGCGTTGGCCTAAATTAAGCAGAGCCATCTGACCTGCTTGATGAGATTTTGATTTTGAATGCCTTGGACTCATTTACTAAAAGAAGTGTTTCGATGTGTGTGCTTGCTCCTTCAGAGCTGAACGACACCTTCAGTGACAACAATGACACAGTTGGACAGATCGTTCACTACATCATGAAAAATCAAGGTACTTGTTTCTCCTCCTTTTGCCAACTCTTTTAATCTATTTTTTGAGTACCTGCTGTACCCACCTATTTTTATGAAAATACACAGGCTGCTGAAAAATCACAACAAAACTCAATTTCAGTGTCTCACATGTCTCATTTTGTAATAAAGACCTTTCAACACGCCATCACGAGGGGTATTGACCTCGGTCAAATCCAACCTTCTTATTGTTTCACATTATTAAGGAAGGAAGGAAGTGTGTCAGTTTGTGTAGTGGTAGATATGTGTATGTGTAGCGCTGTTGGGAAGTAACAGATTTTCTGAGGTTACTGGAATTGAATGTCTCTGGAGCTTGCTGTTAAATATATTAGTTATTAGATAGTTATTTGTTTTCCTGTAAACTGAATAGTGATAACTGCCACACTACTTTACCAAGTAATTTCTAGCGTTGTGTTAAATTCAGTCAGTTAGAAGTTAGATTGCAATACTTACCTTTCTGGAGTGCAGTTTTAGATTGTAAATTTTAGTGATAGGGAGGAAATTCTGTTTTGCTTGAAAGGTTTTAAGTATATGTGTTTCTATTTGATTATGCAGAGTTGTGGGGTGGAAGGATGAAATGGTGTTTGTTCGGACATCACAGAGGTTTATTCTTGAGTTCTAGCTGAGGTTATTTCAGGTTATTAATAGTTTTATTAGAAGTGTTCAGTAAATGAGATGAAAGCCTTGTCTGACGTGAAAGAGGAGAAGAAAAGAGTTTGAGTTGTTACAGGAAGCTTGGACCTACTGTGGAGAGTTAGCTGTCCAGATAAGTTGTTTTCCACAACTTTCACCTCAGGCACCACAAAACCATACAGATACTGAAGTTTCTTTAACCTCCTATCTGCAGCAAAATTAGACATTTATGAAAAGGGCATAGATCTTCAAGATTCTCATTCTTTTAATGTCTTATTAGTTGCTTAGTGTCCTGAAAGAGTCTTCATCGGGATCAGGTGGCTGGACTAAGTCTTCTTATCTGAGAGAATAGATAGAAGTACGGCAATAATATTTCTCTGTCAGTATTTTGAAGTCTTCTTCTGATGAAAACAACCCGACATCTGATTTAAACAGGACAGTCTAAAGTACCGTAACGCTTCATATCTTATCCAGATGACTAACACGTGATGACAGATGAACAGAGTATTGTCTTATCTCAGTAACTGGCTATCATCACTTAGTTAGAAATGGATTCCCTGTCCTGATTTGTGCATGTTACATGTTTATGAACAACAACAGTATGTGTATGAATAAACAGAAGAACAACTGTGTGAACTGCCATTTACAGGGATTCATAAAATAATTACAGTCTTACCCTGTTTTACTTCATTACACTGCAAGGAATAATAGGGAAAATATTGTTTTCTGTTAGCTTAAAATAGATGTTAAAAATGTACGCTTTGCTGATACAAAATGTGCTTTCTGGCCACATTACATTGAGATTTTGATAGTTCTGAGAAAATTACATTAACAAGGTTGAAAATTGGTGAAGTTAACTATATTTGGTCAGGTGTTTTGAAGCTTGTATGGCTACATATCCAGGAATCTCTGGCAATAAATGTACAGTTAAAATATTCTATTTTGAAGCCAATTTCCAAAGCATACATACGTTCACAATTGGAAAAACTGATATAAAGATGACATCACTTGGAATCACAACATGAATTCTCTCATGAAAACTCCTATATTTACCAATATGAGTCATCTTTGGTTCTCGGTGCAGTTCAGTACATCTTTCTTTTTCTTTAGTCATGGATGAATTCTTTCATTGTGTTTATTGTGAAGCCGGTATCCAGGCCAGGCCTTCGGGAAATCTGGTTCTTGGAGCAACAGATATCTCAGCTGCTGGTCCTACAGTGAGCAGCAGCTGGTGTTTATTGTTGATGTGCAATGAAAAAATACAACACTTAATCTCCCAGGGCCAAACTATTGACGAGAAGAAGGCTCATATCTGGAGTTTTTTTTCGTCTGACAAAAGTTCATTCTGATTTAGTGCATTCCCCCTGGGGTTGGTGTGTACTGTAACTGTTTGGGTGATTGCATGCAATGTGCTGTTTTAATTGTTTTAAGGTGGTAATCTGTTGTAGCCATCTTTCAATAAGTGCTCTGCTTTTGAAGTCACCGGAGCGTTCTCCACACTAATTCCCCACACTACTGTTATCTCTCTCTGTGTAAGTGGGTAACTTTCTTCCTCTCTCTCTGTCTTTTCAGCAAACTCGGATGCCTTGAAAGCCATGGTTAATGAAAATAGCATTGATTCTGATGGGTAAGTGTCCTTTTGACTTTGTACTAGAAAAAAAAACACAGGTATTTCCAAATCTGTCCATTAATACTCCTTTTATTTGCCTTTCTCTGATTAGTCATAAAATAATTGAGGAGGCCTATGCTGGTAACTATTTGCACCACCAGGTGGCGACATGAGCCCTCTTGACAGTCTTTTGGTTTCACTACTGGAGTGAGTGAATGGAGAGCTGGTAGTGCAAGGAACAAACAATCGAGGCAATTGCGCCACATTTCTTCTGATACTTTTCCACACTGGCAGGGCTTGATTGAGGGCGAGTGACTGGGGATACTTCCTGTAATGCCGCTGCGCCCCATATCCCTGTGTTGAGGGATTATTAAAGCATATCAATTGCAGTTCTTGCCATGTTTTCTCGTTGGATTTTTTTTTTAAGCCATTAAACAGAGTGTGACTCTACTTCAAAGGGGAACTCTTGGCAAAGAAAGTGTTTATTTTTAATCTAGAGCTTCAGCGCTACTGAAGACCTCAACACTATTCCTAAAATAAATTGATGCTAAAAGATTTATCAACAATATTGAAAACTGAGTCATCTTGTAAGTACTGTATACCAAATACAGTTAAGGATTCCCAAATGTGAGGTTTCATGTGTTTGCTATCATTCTACCTTTTTTTTTTTTTTTCCCCCCATTGGCCAGAAAAAGGTATTTAGATTTCTTTTTTTATTATACTACAACCATACAAATGCACGCAGTGTGTAAAGTTCTTAGTGTTAAAACTAGATTAATAATGGAATTAAATGATCTACAAAGCTGGGAGAATACAATTGATAAATAGATTTCTTAACAGGAACAATGATCACATCAGTTTCCCTCTGTGTATGTGATCTCAGCATCATTTGAAACTCTTTTCACACATTAAAAAGCATGGTTGATGACAGTGACTTAAAATAACAAGATCTACAATGCAAGAATTGTTTTCAAAAATGTTGTGTGGTTCAAGCTACAAAAAAAAACAAAAAAAGAATAAGGCAGCTTGATGGGACGTGGTAACAGTAACTAAGCTGATGATGAATAGAATCGGCATCTGATGACCGGGATCATTCTTAGTAGCAGAAAACGAATCAGCCTTGAAATGGGTTTTAGAGGGTCATTCACACTGACATCTCAAATCAAAAGCTGTTTGTTCCTTTTGATATGACCCTGCATCACAAGAACGAAGCAGATGGTTTGAATCTGAGATTAGACCTACTCTGTTCATTCCACTGTTACTCTGGACATGGTGCAAGCAGAGTAAATGAGCAAGTGCATTGCCAATTTTCTATTGAGATAAGGGGAGATGCAGATAGATAGGGGGAGGAGCTGCTAGTGACAGTACAGGAGTCTTAAGTAAATCAAGTTAGCAGGATATGTCTTCCTCTCTCTGTCCTCCTGTCGTCTTTCTTGTCCTGGTAGATATTGTTTTGGGAGGATAGGAGAGAGGTAAAGAGAGGAGAGGTGGTCTCGTTTGTTGAGAAGAAACAGTTTGGATAAATGGCACGAACGTCACCTCTGCCAAGAATTAGCCATTGAGGTATTTTGCTCAGTCATATTGGATGATGTGAGGAGAAAAAATCTGCAGAAATCTGCAATCACACACATTTTCATCACTTTTATGTGTTTTGCTTTTTTATGTTATTTCCACTCTGTGTTCTCTGTCCCGTTTCCTTTCCCTTTCTTGTTCATTTTGTTCAAATTGCTCTCTGTAGTAGGCTGCTCTCTTTGTCTTGCTGCTACTCTTCATATCTTTCTCTGTTTCTCTCAGCCAGGTTGGGCAACCTGCCAGTAGATCACTTAGAAATGGAGGAACCGGGGGAGAGGGATAATTTATGGGATACTTGGGGTAGGAGGGAGCACAGACAGACAGGCAGGCAGAAAGAGAAGGAGGGAAAGGGGGGATGGATTGAGAGGCCACAAAGAGGAGAGTGACTGTAGTGTGGCCAGAGCTTCCTATCTGCCTCTGCATATTTGCTACTTAACTTCCCTTCTGCTCATTGCCTCCAGCAGCCTCCATCTTTCTTCCATCCCATAGTCCTCTCTGTTCACATCCCCTTACTGTTCTTGCCTCTGCTCATCAGGGAAAAGTGTTACTTTTGCACTAAGAAGGTAAGGGCCAAAGGTATGAAATGCAAGTCTTGGATTTCCTTGTCATTGGTTGGGCATCAAAAGTCCACTATTTTGCTTTGTGGATGCAGAAACATGAATATGACTTCAATGCCATAGGAACACAATTGATGTGTGCCATGTGCATTGCAGCTGTCGTTGATCTGCTGCCAAAAAAAAAAAAAATATGCACATGCTTTCAAACCCATTGCATTGCTACGTCCTCCAGCTATACAGTGCCAAGGATACTTGAATGGTTAGTTCTCTTTTGAATTAATTTTCTGATTTATTTGGGACAAACATGTCTTTAAAATGCCACTGCTTCCATATGTATGTTGAAAAAATGGATACAAGACTTTAGTCTGTGGCACTAAGAAAAAACTATTAAGCTGGGCATGCCAGTCTCCACGTTATTTTTAAACGTACTCCTTTTCAATAATAACTAAGCATGTGCTATTGTGCTTATTTACATGTGGTATTGATCATATCTTGGCCCTCAATTATCTCCATGTCCATACCAACACTACTCAGAGGAAAAAAAATCAAAGACTCTGTGTCCCTTAGGATTATGTGTATGCATATACACTATATAATAAGTTGTCAGTGAGAAGAAACACTCTTTATTCAACCTTTGTGTGTAAACAATGTGAAGAGCTGCCCAGGCTCATAAAACATGCACACGGGGGGGAAAAAAAGAAAAAGACATGAGAGTAAACAGGCCAGTGAGCTGGCCTCAATTAGTGGACACTTCTTAGATAAATTCTGCATGAAAGTGGAAAAAAATGGCACGCATTATGATAGCTTTTACATCACTGGTACTGCTCAAAGCGTCGCAATAAATAGGTGTCCAACAACTCAGGAAATGCCTCCATCCAGAAAATTGCTTCTATTATTACTTATAACATAATTGGCATTCAGAAGGATTCTCAAACAGCATGTCAGTGGTTTTCTTTGCCCGGGCTGAAGAGTGAAATATTAATGTGTCATTTCTGCAGTGATATGCTGCGATAAAGGAAGTGCTGCTGAATGCATTGAGCTTGAATTCTCTGAAATGGAAATGATTCGCATTGAAAATAAGTCCGTTTGTGACCAGTTTCACTTGACTTGCAATTTTGCAAGCTGATCATAAAATAGTGGGGTTTCGTTTTATTTCATCTTTTAGTGCTGCACGATGTTGTAACAGTTGCTCTCTGACAAATGGTCAATTTCTTTTCTCTGTGGTGCAATCATTGTTCGTGGGCAGAGTTGCATTGTTTTGCTTGTGCTCTGCTTGTAATAATAGTTCATAGTAATTTAGCAGCAACCCTGATTACACAATGTGTAATTGTGTACTATTATGTATATAAATTGGGAATAATTGTGTCATTTTGCTGTGAAATCACTGAGTTTCAGCTCTTCTTCCTTTAGTCCTCCACTCACCCCAACCTCTCCTGGCACCCCTACCCCTCCGATGACTCCCATATCACCAGGGGCGCCCCCTGGAGCTGCCAAACACACCTGCAGCCACCTGCACACCATCGGTGGACTGGGGGGCAGCAAGAACATCTGCAACCGCTGCAGCCAGAAGAAATGGCCGCTGATGAGGAAGCCATCGGTGCGTAAGGCAGAGCAGCGCCGCAGCCACCATGGCGAGATCACAGTCCTGGCTGTGGGCAGGTGGGCAGGTGTGTGTGTGTGTGTGTGTGTGTTAGTCTGCATGCATCTGTCAGAGTGGTGTGTGTTTGTTTGTATGTAGAAAAAGAGCAAAAAGGGTGTTTCTTGCTGCTTTTAAAATGCTTTCATTCTCATATATCTCTTTTTCCCCCTCCCCCTCACTACACAAGCTGGTCTAGCAAGCTGGGATAAATTAAAACTTGCCCCTGAGTCATAGTGAACATGTGCACACACAACATTAATAATCAAACATTAACTCTAAATAATTGCCACTGAGAAATCCACACTTAATTATGAAGCCGGAGTTTTGTGTCCCAACATCAGATCAGTGACCTGGAAACGAACACAGGTGGACGGTCTGGCTGAATCCTGGGAAAATGGAAGCTGCCGAGTTCAGAGTGTGTTGAGGTTCGATGTTGAGCGTTACTGGTTAACCTGTATTGTTTGGAAATGTCCCTTGTTTAAAAACACACTCAAATGGAAAGAAAGTTACATCAACAGAGTGCCATGTGACTTCTAACTGCCTCCCGCCAGAGTCCGCTGCTTCTTAGGGTTTTATTTTGAGCATCTTGTAGAATGTCGATTTACTTTTTTTTTTTTTTTTTTTTTTTTTTGTACATCTTAAATCATCATCAGTTCCAAGCAGGATCTTGCCATTTAGATCAGCAACGTTTACTATAATTAGAACTTGGATATGTGAGAATGTTGATGAAGTCTAGCTGAGGAAGTGCGTGTTATTTGACTATGTCCTTGTGTCGTTTTGCCCTCGATGTTTAAAGTAAAGAGACCATTATTTTTACTCTAACAAACACAGGACACCGCCCTCACCTCCGTGTTCCCAGCGTTCTCATCCTTAATGTCCTGCTGCGAGGTGATTGGGATGCATTGTGGTTGCTTTTCATTTGCACGCCCTGATGAATGGCTATGCACACAGGGGGTCAACATGGGCTGGATATGAATATTCATGTGCTGATTTAATTAAAGTTTTAGAGTGTGTGCACGGTGAAGGGATGGATGGATGGTTGGTTAAGAGAGGTGTAAAGTTGTGTGTATTATTAGCAATGAGAAGAGGTAGTTGCAGATACCAGCTGTGACAAAAATGAGAATTACTGACGCACACTGAGATTATGTGAAGAAAAATGAATTTTGAAAGACCATTTTTCTCCTGCTTCTTTGTGTGTTTAATTACATGCTCTGCTTATTTGTTGTGTGTTCCAAGGTTCCGGGTGACTAAGTGTGAAAAACCAGCCAGGGAGAGGCGGACTCTGTTAATAACGGACTCCAACGGGAGTGTGCCCACATCACCTACAGAGGCGGAGCCCAAGGACCAGACAACGTCTGAGTCCCTGCAGGTTTGTGTCCTGGAAACTTCTTCATGTGGCTCCCAGTTTGTCTTTATCTCCCATTGGGCTCCCCCTTCCGCTGACACCCTGTGTATAAATAAAAGTGTGACTTACGTATGCAAAAATTATTAGTGTGTGGAAGTATTGTAGCTGTGTTAGGACTCAATATTTTATCATGCTGAGCACTGTTGAGAGAGAAAAAGTGCATCCCCCCCTTTTTTTTTTTTTTATTTTTTTTTTTTAATAACTGCTTCTGAACAGCCTTTTCAGACTGTTATTTATTGTTATAAGACTGTTGAGAAGCACAGAAATGTCCGCGTAGCTGATTGCCTCAAAATTGTCTGACAGCAAATACAGTTTTCCAGAAAACAAGCAGGGGGAAGCTGCCACAGCGTTCAGCCTAAACACTCGTCATCAGAGTTATACGTGTTCATTACTGTTTTTTTTGTTTTTGTTTTTTTTAATCCAGTTCATCCTGTGCTCACTTACGTGTTGTAACTTAATAGACTGTTTTAGATAAGTATTGTCTGTGTGTCCAAAGCCTTGCTGCTCAGAAATGAATATGTAATCCAGTAGGACTGGATAACATCATTTATTTTAAGTGTAAAGTATAATCAACATTATGATCCTTAGACAATCAACTGGATTATTTTTCCTGGATCCTGGATTCTGTGTCAGCCTGTTTTCTCGGGTTTGGAAGATTCTTTAGCAAATCCTGAAATCCAGTCTTGGGGATATGCAAGATTAGTGTCTTGGCTTCAGACTTTTGGAAAAGCCTGTTCAGATTCCCAGAATCAATATCGTAGCCTAATTTGTTTTAGGTTGGAGGGAGATTACACACTGGTTCATATTCGGTACAAATCCATTGAATCCATTTACACCGTTGTCATTTCATACTATTGACTTTAGCGTTTTTGTATTGACTGTGAGAGGAAGAAAAATGTCGATGTCCAAATCCTCTCCTATGAAAGAGTGATAGCCCAAAACATAATCAGGCTGAAAACAGAGTCTTGGTTTGACACAGAAAATGATCATTCATCAAGTTTATTTCCTTTTCCCTATCAGATGCATTCAGATGACTTGGACAATGAGAAACGATAAAAGTTCAGGTAAGGTTGTCAGCAACATGCGTGTTTCCTTTTCTTGACTGAATCGGTCTCTCACCACATCTATCCCCTCACGTTACAGCTTTCCAGACAGAGGAAAGAAACAACATCTGGACACTTTTCAAACTCGCTAAGAAAGAGGAAAACATCAGCTCGGGAGGAACAAGAAGCAGCTGAGTCGATCTGAGAATCGTCGCTCCACAGGGAGAGTGAAGTGCTGCTGACGAAGCCGACGGTGGTTATTTTACAGGTAGAAGAGGATAAGGTGTGTCTGTTTGCGATACACTCATTTCCTCCTATAATAGATTTTCAGTAGTGCCTTGCTCAAGAGCGTTTAGGCAGCGTAACTGCTTGATGCCAAGGAACTCCAGTCCAGAGCTTTCCCAATGAAAAAAAAACTCTCACTACTCAACATGTTGTCATGTTTTTTAATGTGTATATACACGTATGATCCCCCCCCCCCCCCCCCCCTTTGTAATGACCCTGTTAATTTATAAAATTACACTGCCATTAACAGGTAGAGCTTATGTGAGATAAAATTCTATGCTCAAACAGGAAGAAAGTAGTCAGGAAATAAACTGGAGTATTTTTCAGATGTGATAAGAGGAAATCAACAATACGCACATGCTGTAAAGGCGTGAACACGATGTCGAAGTGTTCCCTGTCAGCGTGGCAGTCTGACCTCTATAAAACAGCACGCAGTATTCTATGTCACTTAACAAATAAGACCCGCTGACTGTTTTCTGGCGTTGTAAGTGACATCCAGCAAACAGAGCGACTTTGACTGAAATTTGTCCTCACCTGATTCATGGAAATCCAAAGGTCGCTCTCCTTTTAGATTTGGTGCTTCTCCACTGCCTTTACCTGCTAGTTGCTAACTCTGTCTGCCTGCTGCCTCGTGGTGAACAAGCCATGTACAGCTGTTTCCCCAAACCTTTAGTCGGTGTAAGACTCTGCTTCAGATAGAAATAACATGGATCGGAGCTGTGACACTGAACCAAAACAGAGATGCTACTGGCCATAAATCCAAAACAGTTAGCCAAAGACAGAAGAAATGAAATTCAAAGCCACATAGATGAGTAATACTTCTCAGCAGGTTTGTCCAATGAATTATCCTTTTTTCCTTGTACGTTGTCATACAACCTGAAGTAAATAAAAAATATTGTGTTGGAGCTTGAACTCATAAAAATATAGACCTGTGTGCATTTTTGTAGACTATGCTAAAATATAATAATAGAAATTATAGTGGTATTGTATTAACTGCAAAACATCAGACATATTTTTTTTTTATGAAAGATTATTTATAAAAGTTAAAGGGAAGGGGAATATATTTTTGACCTCATGAACCACAAACTAAATTCCTTTTACCTGTTCGTTTTATGTTTCTTTTCATGTTCCCATCGGCTTCACTCTGGTTTACATGTGGATTGAATCTTCATCTGCTGAAGCATAATTAATCTACTTATTTTAATTCAGCCTGGATTCATCATATTTTACCATAAGCTGCCTTTATATTAATCATCAATGTACCGAGGGGGCATGAGCAGATTCTGTACAAATGACTTAATCCATTATGGATGATCTTTCAGTTGTTCTGCCAGGACATGAGCCTAACTTTTACTTTACTTCCAATGAAATGTCCCTATTCACTTCGAAGCATGGGTGATTATTATTATATTATTATTATTATTATTATTTTTTTTTTTATAGTGAAGGGCAGATGTCATTCAATAAGCGTTTACAGTGTCAAGAATCATTTATTGTGGAGAGAAAATCAGTTGGACACACAAATGTTAATGCCAGAATACTGTGCAGTCTTGCCTTAAATCTTTGTGATTGTTTATGCGTGTGAAAGAGAGGGAGAGAGAGAAATGCAAATGAATAAATTTTGTAAATCTTCCTTCATTAAACAAAGTAAAATTGTTTTTTTTAAATTACAGTAATTTTCTGCCTTTGTCTTGCTCTCATATGTGACCCCTGCGCGCCACATTGACTTTGAACTAAATTATTTTAATCTTTAAAATCGAATGTGACACATTAAGTGTCACTCACACTTGCTCCCCCCTCCGGCCTCAGGTGGCTCACCCTGATTAGTCTTGTTATCTCACTAACAGAGACCTACTGGATACATGTTGAAGTGTGACTACATCATAAATCACTACTGAATTCTATTCAAGTGTCAGGTTCCTGAAAACTTTTTTCTGAAGTCACATTTCCTGAATTTCAAGTAAACATAAGCCACAGTCAGAACAGCAGATATGAGATTAAGATCCAGGTTGAGAAATAGTGTAAATTATTTGAAAAGTCATTTCAGTTATTTTTTTTCAGTTTCAAAACAAAGAGAAATGCCAATGAGAATATAAACTCCAAAGTCAGAGTTGAATATTTCTTTTTTTTTGGCCTGATAATGAAAATATCTTAAATCTTCTGCAGAAAGACAAAACAAATTATACCAAATCAAGATGCACACAGAGCTCAGATGTGTTTTGTACTGACATCGCTAGTTTTGTCTCCCTCTTTTGTAAAGCTAAGGAAGCAACATAGGGGCAGGATCAAGCAGCAGAGTCAACTTTAAAGTTTAATATTCTTCTTAGAAAGGCGCTCCACCAACATTTCCAATAAAGTATTAATGCTGTTTCATTCTGATCTCTCTTAAAATAGTTTTGTTTTTTTGTTGTTTTTTTTTTTTTTTTTTTGTGTGTCTGAAGGTCAATCGCCAGCTTGATCCTTTTAAAGACCCCATTGAGGTGAGACAAGCACACAAATTGTGATCACCAAGTATCATGTTTGATATGTTTTATTCCTTCTTGGTATTTGTGAATGTGTCATTGTGATTCTTTAAAGCAATGGATGCATTCTGTTTTCCATAATCTGGGACAGTTTGCAGTGTTCATATTGTATAATAAAGATAAAAAAAAGGAAATAAAGATGACTAATACACATGAAACCATAAATTATTTACCTCAATGTTGTCACGGATTTGTAGCTTTGCCCCTCCCTCCCTAATTTGACTGAACCATCGATCTTCATTTTCTAGTCTCTTCATTTCCTTCGCTCCTATCGGCACCCTCCTCTCTCCTCTGCTTCTCTACTTCTCTCGCTTTGCGCCGTTATGAAAAGATGATTTGTCTTATTCATCTGGAGTAGGTACTCTGATGACCTCTATCTTCCATCATATTATTTCCAGATAATGGAGATGGGATGGGGTAGGAGATGGAGAGCTGTTTTGAGCCGATGCGCAAGACCGAGGATTAACAATCCTCGACTCGGTGTCCCCTCGTGACCTTTTGAGTTTCTAATCTGAAAAAGACCCCAGAGGATCAGAGGAAAGCAATGGAAAACAGTTAATCTCTAATATTAGAATACTGAATTATTGACACGCTGGTCTATTGTGAGCAACAGTAAGGACGTGATTAAACACGGCCTCTGAGGGACACCTCTTTGCCACCGGTGTCACTTGACAGGGCTGGAGGGAGGACTGACTTTCAAAGTGTTGACACGGAAAGGGAGCATTTACATGCAGTGGAAAGAAGATGGGGGGGGGGGAAGGAGAAAAAAAAAAACCCATACCCTGATAGCACACAAGGTGACATCACCCCACCCGTGGCTGTAGGTGCAACATAAACCCGGTTTGTCTAGAGGCGCTCCGGGATTTTAGACCTGTCAGAGAGGATGAGAATACGTAGCAGAGCGACCTGGTGCAAATATTGACTCCTGTAATGTTAGCTATGTATGTGTGTTTACTTTAACTCTGACGGGGTGTCACACTGCATTACAGCGATGAAAAAATTAAACAAGGAAATTAGGTAGGCCCACAAGAAAGCTATAGATAATAATAAAGCTCTGCTCTGTCTCTTTTACACTACTTCAAAAGCAGTAAATTTATCTCAGGCGCTGAATTATTAAGGCCTCCAGGCGACAGGATTCCCATGTCGACGCCAGGCCAAGTGCCCTACATCTTACCTTCGTTTCTGGCTGGCAGCCAAGAGGATGGAGTCCTGACATGAGGGGAATTTTTTTTTTTTTTTCTTTTCTTTCAGAGAGACATTTAGAACTAGTCAATGTTTAACACTGCATCAAGGCTGCAAACACAGTGACCCTCTGAAACGGCTCACCGGCCTGCTTTTACTTAATGCAAACGGCGTTTTTTCACAGAGAATGAAATGTGTTCCACTTTTCAGAAGCTGAAAGTTTAAATGACAAACGGAAAGTTGAGCTGGTGTGCAATAAATCTGGCCGTGAGGAAAACTGTAGACAATAATGAAGCTTCATTCATTTGTTGCTCCAGCTTTATTGGTCGGGTGTCACTGTAACTTCTGGTGCTTATTTATCCACCACAAAAGTTGGTTGGAGGAATAATTCAAATTTAGTATTCAATATTACCCAAAATAAAACAGTTTTAAATGGATGAATTGAAACATGAGAAGGTTTTTATTGTACTTTGCTGGTCAGTGTCAGCAGTATTTAATGGGTTTTTAAGGACAACAAAAAACAATTAGATCGTTGGAAGGTTTAACACTGAATTCCAGACTGTGTTGAGGCGAACTGTAGTCGGAGAGAGTAGAGAAGTCTTCGAAGCAGATCAACAATTCTGGTTAACAACCCCGAATCTGTAAATGCTGTAAATACAATTCTACTTTATCCTCTGAGAAAAGTGTGCGTGTATGTGTGTTTGCCACAATTAAGCGTGACATCATTAACTCCAACAAAGCCTTGAGAAAAACAAACATGTTCAGCGAGAACACACACCTCAGAGACTTCACAGCAGACTGCCTAATGGACCTAATAAAAAACAACATAAAGGAATCTGACACACAAGTGCTCTTTATTCGCCCGCACACACAATCTGCATTTGATGCACAGCATTAGCTCATTGCAAAACTACCTTTGTGCTGTTATCTTGAGGTGGGGCGAAGTAAATGCATTACTGTGAGTCAGCGAAGTGACAGCAACAGTTTAGTGGAACTTATATTATGGAAAACGGCAGTTAACTGAAAGGTGAACTCCATTTCATGCTTTCATTGAGGGACGTTGGGGTTAATTCACTCACACACATAAACCCAACCAAGTGTGTCCTGGCTCTTTGTGATTTGTTATTCTTTCAAAAAAGCTGCGAGAGTAAAGTTGTTTTTTGGGTTTTTTTTTTTTTATGTTTTAATCATTAACACATTCCACGAAAAGACCAAAAACAAAGATGAATGTATCCTGCTAAGAGAGGACAAGACCTTCATCAGGGTAAATGTTTGTCAGGAGGGAATCTCGTGAGCACACTCAGATTAAATGTGGCACACCTGTGCTTTTTCATGCAAGTGCACATGGGAAAGGTGTTTCACAACCCTGACCCTACCAACGCCACAGTAGCTTTCTAAAACTGCAGAGGAGAAAACCGTTCTTTAGAGGCGAATTACTTTCTCTTGTGGATTTATACACATTTGCTATTTGGCTCCTTGATGTTGAGAAATGTTCTGTCACCTTTGTATCCTGTGGCATTTGACGTAGGGAAAGCGCACAGTTACTAACGACATGAAGCGGAGCACACCTGTGCCCCCTCGTGCACATTTACGCAGGCGAATGGTTCAACCACACAGGAAGTTTCACAAATATGTCACAGAGTCCGGATCATTTTTCAAATGTCCTATTTCCTTAACTTCTATCTACAGTGATTATTCTGGACTTTAGAAAATGAGAACTACATTTCCCAGGGGCTTTGTATGAGAAAGCACAGTTGTGCTCTATTTGGTGTCATTATAAACTCTGGGACTCAGTTTGGGGAAAAGCTGATGAAGGCCTGAAGCTGTGACGCTCTCTCTGGTTTTGCTTTTTTATTTTTAATTTTCTTGTCAAGAGTTTCTTTATGCTGCTGCAAAGAGGCTAAAAATAGTCTTCTGTTTTCTTGAGATGGAGTAATGTTGGCCAAAAACAACAGCTCCTCTCTGTCTGATGCTGTCGGAGTTCCACAGGCTGAGAAAATGTAAATTTAGCAGATTGTTGCTTCTGGTCTTTGCCTTGAAGACTCATCGTTACAAAGTCATCCTCAAATTTAAAATTTTAAACTCTTGAAGATACTGACACCCCGAGAACCAGCATTTCCAACGTGGGCAGCTCACACTGTAGAAGTGTTTCTGGGGTTTTCTGTCTGTGACAAATCTTGCACGTCAGCTGATTGCAAATCAACATCACCCAAGAAGTATAGTTTAAATTAATCCGATTTTTGAAATTAGGGTTCATTCTCTTCTGTTTGTATGAAGACAATCCGCCCTTCCCCATAATTTAACTATCATGCTCGTGCATCCTTGAACTGATTGTAATGATCAAAGTAATCTGGTGACGCACAAACTGAGCTCAGCTCTGCTGTTTTTCCACGAAACGCTGCATTGACGAAAAGATGAGTCAGTTGTTGGGTGAAGTGGGAGCTCACCATTCTGCTGTCATCGCACTCCGTAGACATACGGAAACTGATTTTCTAATATCACAAGACAAAGACACCCACACTCTGACATGCACTCGCCCCCTTCAGGTGGGAGTTATCCCTTCCACTTTCAACAAAACACAGGCTGCACAGTCAAAACCTCATTGAGAAGTTGTTGTGTTGTGTTGTGAGACGTGTTCGTCCTCAGAACAGGATTTGTAGCAGCTTGGCATACGATGTGAAAACGTTTCAACACAAAACACTCCTGAAACTTTCCTTCTGTACAAGGTGCTGACTAATCAGCCACCAGCAGTATCCACGTTGTTAGCGAGGGGTGTAAAAATATCGAGCCTCTTGAGAAAGACGCACACCTTTCTTCCCCAGTCTTTTTGGATCAAAGTTTTGGCTGATGAGTGGATGTATCCACACATGGCACTATGTGACATCACACCGTATGTGCCATGTCACCGTCTCCGGTTTCATGTAATCAGTGAAGGGATTTTGTGAATTCTCAAGAAAATATCGGAAACTGTTTTCGTTCATCGAAACGAGCAATTTCGACTTCCAAATGTAGATTTCTTTAGAAACCAACACGTTTAAGAAGTTGGATGCCAAGAGAGAAAAACAAAGTCCAACATCAGTCAGATTTCAGTCTAAAAAGAGCTCTGTAATTGAGAGAGCCAGTGACAGCATGCAATTGGAGAAAAGAGCAAGAGCGATGAAGATGGAAAGTGGTGGGTGAGATGAACAGATACATTTCTAAAGAAAGGGCTATTTTGGTGTCCTCAGAGCTGTGTCCCACCTCCTCTGCTGAGAGACACGGGGACAAACGAGCCAAAAGGCGTCTCCCGCCATGAAGAGCCCAAGTCGGTCAGTCGATCAGGATTTGTCTTCAGCCATGCCTGTTGTGGAGGTTTCCAAGGCTCGCTGTGTGTGTTTGTGCGCACACATGAGTGTGTATTCCTGGCTTGAGCACAAAGCCCTGAGGTGTTTATTAGCCGAGGCTCCAGGGGCCAGAACGTCGCCTGTTGAGCCCTCAAACTGCTGTGATGGCAAGGTTTTAAACACCTCAATCCCTCGGCGAGGACGCGCTCGTAAACACGGATATAAAATCGTTCAGAAACACAGAATTTAGCTCTGATACGGTCATTTACTACCTTTTTGTTATTGTAAAGATCTATCATGGTGCTAAGAACTCCAAAACACACAGAGTGCCCCTTAGTTTATACTGTTTTAAATTACATTTCTTTATTTTACAATACAAATGTCTATCAAGTAGAAATGATTTGGCAGGCAAACTTACTGAGGGGGGCATCGCATTGAAACAGTTCAGAACTTCATAGAGAAAAGAGCTTATTTAGCATCAACACAATCTGAACACATTCAAAAAGAAGGTTGTCATTTCTTCTGCGCTGTCTGGCCTCAGTTAGTTCATTATTACTGAACTCTGAGTGTAACTAATGTCATTGGCCAGACAACAAACACAAATCCTGACCTATAAAAGTGAAAAGAAAAGCTGCAGGGGTTTGTGTATTAATGGGCCCACTGAGGTTTATTCAACAGATTGGAGCTGGTCTTGTCAGTGAAATGTGCAGGTGGCAGTTTCCATTGTGTCTTCAGTTAACCTGCTCAGAATTTGAAATGTGCATAGCTCTTCTGAAATTTCACCACATGACACGGATTCGCACACATTTTGTGCGTGGAAATGACATATAAATTGACAAAAAAGCACTCAGAGCGGTGAGTGTACATGTGTCTGATAATGTAAGCTCGGTGTGTAAACTAATTTCTATGTTTCCTATGAGATTAATTCTCTTTCACTCTGATTACATCAGTGTTGACACAAGTGGGTAAATAAGGAACATTTCCTGAATCCTCCCTCGCATTTTTCTTCTGCAGTTCCTTCTCACACTAGATCAAAAATGCTATGAGTGCAGATATAAATAAGAAGTGAAGATAAAATCTGATCAACAATATGGGTAGAACATGAAAAAAAAAAAAAAAGAAGAAAGGAACTAAAACCTGGTGACCATCCTTGTTTCACTTTCTGGAAATAAGGCTGAGGCTATAACAATGGCCGAGTCTTCATTATAAAGGCAACAAGGACTTCATCGGCTAACAGTTTACATACTTATGACAAGCAATGACAAAAGCAACAGTTCATTCAGGCTTTTTAAGGCTGTGGAGTGTTAAATACGTTATTACAAGGACAAAAGGGCTGATATGGCAACAGGCGATATTCACACTCAACACACTGATGCCTCTTTGTTTGGGCTTCATGCAAACCTCGAAGCGTTGGAAATGTTTTCTCATTCACAAGGCAGACGTTATCTTCTGTCAGTGTGATCACAATAAAAAAATATCCAAAACTTTAAGTTCAAAAATAAATCTGTTCTTTAGTTTGTAAACAGAGTTTTCCTTCATTCATTCCATATCCTGATTAAGAACACGAGCAGTGTTGATCGGGACTGTGGCGAAGGTTCGTGGCGTCACATTGGAGCCCCAGTCGCTGGTTTTGGGTGATAAGTCTGTCACTCACAGTCCTCCCCGGCGGTGGCGGCTTCGAGGGCGGCGAGCGCCTCGGCCACCATTGACTCTGTGACGCTCTGCACCTCCTCTTCCTCGTCCCTCGCCTCCTCCGCCTCCTCGTCCTCACTCTTCGTCACCGAGATCCCGCTCTCCAAGGTGGAAACCTCTGGAGTCTTTGGTGGTCTGAGCTCGTCCCTGGTGTCGGCTGAGGACAGGCTGGTGGTGCTGGTGTGGATGTCCACCGACAGGACGCTCCCCTCGTCCCCCGTGTCACACAGATACTCCGGCGTCCCTCCCACGCCTTCGTCCACCTCGATCTCGTCTGCTGACAGGCTTTTGCCGCCGTTCACATACTCCATGGTGGAGGTTTCCCACCCATTCTTCGTTGCTTGGTGCTCCAGCTCCCCGTAGCTTCTTTGGTTCTCGTACTCCTGTATGTTGGGGTAGACCGGCACCTGGCTTGGGGTTCTGTCCTGGATCACCCATCTGGGTCCTAAAGCTTCGGGCTGGATGATGTAAACGCTGCAGTCTGCAGCTGGTGGCGGGCTCCCCTGCTGGAGCAGCCCCTTCGTAGGCGTCGGTGCCGCGTGCAGCCGGTGGTTGACGTGGTTGTTTTCCGCCTCTAGCCTGAGGGTGCTGTCGTTGGACTTGCTGTAGCCCAGGTTGTGGAAGCCCTGCTTCTGCTTGTCGTGGCCGCTGAGGGGCCCGCCTGAGAAGTGTTGGGGCTGGTAGAGCGAGCTGCCTGCAGAGTCGGCCTTCCTCACGTCCACCGCCACCGAGGGGTCATAGATGTAGCTGTGAAACAAACAGACGGACAAATGTCTGTAAATGTAGGAGCTAATATTCAAATTGTGGCCGACACAAACAAATTCAGTTCAGCCACATTTGAATGAGAACAACAGCCATCACAGCCCGAACTCTATTCATCAAAATATTTCAAAATACTTGGCTTGGTTGGTTGGCTTCCTGATCTATCAAAATAAAGGCCAAAAATATTCAGCAGTGATGCCTGGTCCAGCAAGTTTAGAGTTTAAACTTTTAAATAGCCTGCAATGACCGTTCATGGTCCACAGAGGAGGAATCCTAGTGAATTCAATGATTTAAATCAGGTAGAGGTTTTGACTGAAATGTCTCCACAGCTAAGTGCAATATGAAGCTATAACCAAGACAAGGCTAGAAGAATTAACATCTTTTTAACCTTCAAAGGAGTCAGAATTACACTTGAGTTGGCTTCACCGTTTCATTTCCTGGCTCAGTGATGCGACAGACGGAAAGGACTATTTCTGTCTATCTGACTGAGCTCAGAGGAGTCAGATGTTCCCGAGACAATCAATAAAAACACCCTCACGCACGGTACACTGCTGGTAACAAGGATTCTCCCCGTGCAGTCGATGCAGCGCTCTAAATGCCGCTGTTACAGCCAAGGCACACATGCACTTTGATTTTTACACAGTGGCGAGTGGTGCTCGTGTTTGCACTGCTCATGTGAATGTCAGTTATATTATGCAGAGACGTGCCGGAGGGAGGAGGTGGAGGTATACGCAGTCCTGTGACTGAACTCCTCTCTAGTTCAGCCTGCAAAATACTGACTGTCGTTCCGTTTGGGCTGGTAACATCCAACAACAGGGTGGGAAAATGAATCACAAAGTTGTGTGTTTTAGGCTTTTTGTCACAACCCTGCATGTCCCTTTAGTTTTTTTCCATTAAACTTTAAATATCAGCATAAACACAAATTACTGGTGAAGTATCTTTTAAAACATGGAAAAATCCTTTTGATCCAGACTTTTTAATTTCTTTACTTCTCCTGACTTTACCTTGTATGCCCTCAGAAAAAGGAGGCCACTTTTAAATCTGTGTTTTATGCTAATAGCTGGAGAAGTTAGGAGCCCCGCTTAGCTTAAAGACTGGATGCAGGGAAAACTCTTTTTGAAATCTGATTTACAAGATACGACGTGTAAATAAGTTCATTTTTATGTGCTTTTTCATCACTGAGTTGGCTCTATCAAAGGCAATTATTAAAGGCTTCTGATTTTAGTGAAGTGAAGGAAAAAAAAAACCCAAAAACACACATTTACCAAAAAAACCTTTTCTTTGAAAGACACAATAAGATACTAAAGAAGACGGCCATATATTATTTTTTATTTTCAACTGGGGAAGCTAATGATACAAGTAATTGCTTCCTTTGAAAAATACAATAAAATACCCCAAAATGCTCGAAATTATATTTTCCTTTTGTAAAACATAAACAAGGTCCTTTTGTGACGAGAACGGCTCAGAAAATACTGGCAACGGGAAGCAGCAGAAGAAACACAAATGAGCTGCTGATTATGTGCAAAAATCTCTATTGAACAGTGAAAGAAATAAATAAATGATAAATTCACAAGAAAACGCTATAAATTCAGATGGCTTTTATTCTACTTCTTTAAAGGGACTGGAAATAATGAGTCCGAGTTATGCCAGTGCGATAGGCCCTTAATCAGCTCATTAAAATGAGTGACAAATGCCTCAGAGAACATTTTCACCTTCAAATAGCATAATAAGAATGTATTTTCTCAGCAGACAAAGTGAATGACAAATAAGACTAATGCATTTTTAAGTCTCGATGTGATGTATTTCCTGTTCACTATGCCGTCAGACGTCTGGGCTGAGTCCCCGCTCTCATCTGCCATGTTTGGCGGTGTTGTTCCAATTCCTCGTTAGGTAGTCGAGGTCGATCAAGGTCTGAGATTAATTAATGAATGCTCATCTGAGCTCTAAACCTTAAATAGCTCCCCGACGACTGGAGTGACTGATGCCACCGTTTCGGAGGATTTTCTTACGAGAGGGCTCTCTTGCGCGCACCTAGACAGGTGTTCAGAGCGTTGGCAGGGGGGCTCTCAGGCCGTCAGACGTCGCCTGCTGAGAGAGCCTCGTGCTTTTCCATCACCTTCTTTTCTTCTTTTCACTCGTTTTCTCCTCCAAACGTGCCAGCCTTGTAACCTCAGGCAGCGCTCGCTTCATCTTGCGCCTCTCCAGGTACCTCTCCCCCTCCACCTCCACCTCCTTCACCGTCACTGAAATGCAGTTGCGGCTCTCTAATCTACTATCCCTTTGCACTTGACTTCTCCTTGATTTGAGCAGTTTCCCTCGAGCTTTTTTCCATCTATTGTCTCGCTCCCTCCCACCTCCTCCTCCTCCATCTTTCTCAATTTCTTCTCTTTGCTTGTTTCCTGTTATCTCACCCCTTTCGGCTTTACTTCAGACAGTTTATTCATGCATTTAACACAAACATGAGTCCAGAGAACGAGGACGATAACTTTCTGATACATTGATCGACTCGGTAACGGGCTCCTTTCGCCCCTGCTGGTTAGCAGACGCATGCAAACATCACCCACGCATTTGT
Source organism: Echeneis naucrates (assembly GCF_900963305.1). Lineage (NCBI taxonomy): Eukaryota > Metazoa > Chordata > Actinopteri > Carangiformes > Echeneidae > Echeneis > Echeneis naucrates. The sequence goes on along the minus strand of NC_042528.1, from coordinate 5,111,162 downwards.
CGACATAAGCTAACGCACACACACGGTCACCCTCTGACTTAAGCATCTCTTTTCTAACCTTGAATCTTTCCCTGCATCTCCCTTCACAGCGGAAGGCTGAGAAAATGAATATTTTCCATTTCTCTCGCTCCTGGGCAGCACTGCCAATGTGTCCTGCAGCCAAGGTGAAATCTGAAGCTCGCTTTTAGACAAGCCAGAGACACACAAGATGTTTTGCCAGAAGTAAAAAAAAAAAGAAAAGGACCAATAATTCATAAAGCTGGAGGAAAGCTGTATGAGAAAATGGCAGCGTATTTTCATCAATGGCTGGAGGTCATCTGTTCTATGTAAGAGCAGAGCCAAATGAAATGACAAGTTGTTTCTGAATTTCGTTTTTTTTTGGTGGAGATGAAAAGAACTAAATGCCTTAATTGTAGGGCGGATTGAGTTAAACTTCACAGCTACGTAACCAGGCCTGTGGTTTCTCCGAGTGCTCGTCTGTGTATCGGCCCCGGATCAAACAGCTGATCCAAATCTCCCCTGGCTGTTAAAAAGTCTTACAGACAGAGAAAAGCAGCCCACTTCCAGTGCTGAGCTCACATTTCAATACCAAAAGAGCAGTTTGAAGTTCCTTAGGAATCCCTGCTTCGCTCCGTCTTCTGGGATTCCCCCTTCCGCCTGGTTTTGTTTGTAAAATAGTTTTCTTTATGAGGCAGCTCCATCCTGAGAGAAGCCGTCCTTTGCATATGTTTGCAGAGTAGCTGCTGTGTCAGGTTAGGCCGGCTAGAGATGAAGGCATTGGAAAACATTTCTCCCACACCTGCAGGATGTGAGGTTAATACCAACACACTATGGTTGTATCTGTTTAACAATATAATGCAGGGTGCGGTGGTGACTATGGATTTTATGCCACCAACACCATTAGACTTGTGATAAACATCCACAGGCTTTTTTCTTTGTGCATTGTTGTCTTAATTGGATGGGGGAAAAGGTGTGATGCTGCGATGTGTAGCTGCTCTTGAAGTGCATGATGCACTCAAACAAAGAGATGCTCATTGTGTAGCACATGCAAGCGTGTTCAATATTTTATTTAGCATTGCTTAATATATGAATATATCACATTGGAATATTACTATCACAGTTTTGGACGCCTGTCTGAAGCCAAATGAAGACGTCTCTTCAACAAATTGAATTAAAAGTGTTTTATTTAAAAAAAAAAAAAAGATGGATTGATAACTATGTGTGAAACTGACAGTTCTCCCTGTTCCTACAGATCCTTTAAAAAACAAACAAACTATATCTGTCTCATGAAATGAAACAGATCTGGAGATTAGCAGAGGATCGGATGGTCACACCTTCAGTGAGCTTCTTCAGGGTTGTTGCTGATACGGAGGCCATACTGTTGACCCAGTAACCCACAGGTTCACCCCGCCAAACCTCGAACACCGCTAAGCCGAGAAATGTGACACTCCAGACAATTAGGGAGGTATGTGTGCGTGTCACAAGCATTCATATGTGTATTTGACATGGGAAAGGGAAAAAAGGGGGGTAGGGGATGGATTATGACTGGTATGTGAATCTCAGTTTTTAATCTGCAATCAAAAGCTTGCTTCGCAGTTCTGCTCTCTCCTTATTCACATCAAATACAGCGATGTCAGTCCTGACAGCGGCGTCTTGTAGGCTTTTAATGAACAGACATTCCTGTGAGGAAATACAGTAACCACGGGTGATGGCTATTGGCATATTGACTCACAGTTTGTACAAATAAAGATATAAAGAGTCCAGGTAAGGCAAAGGGGGGAGGCATGAAATGAATTGCTCACTGTCTGCATGAAACAAGACAAAAAAATCATTGTGTGCCCGAGGAGATATTTGAATCAGCTCTGCGTATGTGCAGATAAGGAAATCCACCATGAAAGGCTGGTAGGGAAGAGGTGGACTTTTTGGTTTCAGGCGAATAAACCACACAGTTATGTCACAGAGCAGCTGAATTAGCACAGGACATACTCACTGATTTATCGGAATAACAGCAAGCTTTTAAAGAAACAACTGATTTCAAACAATGAATCAAATGACCTGACTGCCACATTTGGAAATAGCAGTAAAATGCAGCTCAATACTAATACCAGCTTTCCATGGCAGTGAACATCCTGATGCCTGCAGCTGGAACAGTGTTTGCCATGTTCACCATATTGTTGCATGTTAACATTTTCGATATAAAAACATTTATCTCCCGATTTTTGGATTGGGACATGATGATGATATAGATTACCGTAAAAAAACAGCTATTTGGGTGAATTGAACCTTTGAATCACAAGAAAGAAGTCAGTGAAAGAGTGTTTCCTGACAATATTCATCAGTAGGATGGTAGTAAGGCGTAATTCTCACCTTTTTATCATCCTGCAGCATTGGCACCCCATTTGGCCAGTTGTGTTGAGGAGCTGTAGAGGGACATAAAAAAAAAAAAAAAAAAACTTTAGCGAAAAGGTGACAGAGTGACAAAACTACTGAAATAAAAATAAAAAAGTTGTAAGTTGTATTCAGCCAATGACAGTCTCCCACCTGAGTCTCAGCTGGGAAGGAAAGGTTACAGTTAGCTCCGTCGGTCTGTACAATGATACACGCGGGCTTTGACAGCGTCTGAGCGTGCTATTGATCGGACAGTTCACCCCCCCTGACATGTGAGTGGTTTTTAAATCAGAGTTGATTTTTTTTTTTTTTCAGGGGTCTCTTGAAGATTTCGCCTCATCACTCAAGTTTTTGCTTCGTCCTTGGTCTCGGCGGTGTTTGGGCACGAGGATGAAAACTGTCTGCCTGAAGCACCGATAAAGATGTTATTGCCATCCATCACTGTTGTGCGTGAGTGCGTATTGAGGAGTGTGTATCTATGCGCAAGACTGGAATGACCTTTTCTCTCCTGGTGGTGTGTTTCTTTAGGCTTTGGCATTTCATTGCCTGGGTAAATAATTAATCACTGAATCTTGAATGGGTTTTGTCTCCAAGCGAAGGAGAAAGAGAGCAGCAGAGGTAGAGGACAGAGTATCTCTTTGTGGAAGAAAAGGAAAGATATGTGCCCACGAGACAAAACTGTCTCTCGTTTTAACCTCAACTCCCCAACCCTATAGGCCTTCAGTTTACCTTGAACAAACCCCACCAGGAATCAGCTTCTCAAGTGCGCAGAGTGGGTGGAAATCAAATGAGGGTGACACTGGCGCTCACACATGTCGTCAACAAGCGATGAATTATAGTCCTCGCCGAGCATAATGTCATGTTCATTAGTGGCACGCAAATTGTGACCCTCATGATGGCATTTTGGGTGCAGCGACACCTCATTACAAATGCTGTGTCTTCACATAAAATCAAATCAAACAGCCAGACTTCATTTAAATTATGACTCGGGGATTATTGTACATTTTTCTTGCTGTCAACAAAAGCCATGAGAGCGGCAAGGTGAGCAGCGACCGAATCCGACTCTGACGACTTTCTGACTACTCAGGCGCATTTTTTCCTGCTGAGGATGTAAATTTTCCACTTAATTCAAATTGCCAAGTAATTACTTCAAAAAACTTGGGCACTGTGGTTTTTAATTTCACACAAACAGGTGTAAAGCGTGCATCTGTTTCAGACTATTTCAACACATTTACAGCACTACTGCATATTTACAAGAAGGCTGAACATCATTTTCATTCAATTTTAAAAATGATTACTGCTGAGGAATAAAAAGTTTACATTTGATGTTATTCTCTGCCAACATGCAGTAATTAATGAACAGATAGACAGACAACACTCAGCGGTCTACCGTTTTGTATCTATCAGCCCTGAACATTTTCAAGCTGCAATGAGGCCAGCAGGCAACTATGATGTAAGAAGCTTTAGTTATGCTCTGGGACTTCATATATCTTTGTGCTAAGTCCTGGAGGGAATGAGCTAAGAGGTCCAAGTGGACTTTGCTTGGGGGTTTGGTTTGAAAAATGCTTGTGGGACTGATAGAAACACAGACCTTAAAAAAACACATTGATTTTAAAAGGCTAGCGGATCTGAAGAGGAGCTGTATGAGATCTGTTTTCGCAAGCTGCCTTATAAACAGGGCTATCAATCAAATCTCATGAGAAGGCCCGTCACAGTTTGGGTCACCTTTTCTTTTTTCCAAGACTGTACGTAAAAGCAGCAAAGCCTGTCCTGGCTATCCCAAGACGTCCAATTATCCCGCGACAGATCTGCTGCTGTTTGCAGTGAGTATAGTTAGTGAAGAGAGACAGCGAACAAACCGCAGTAGCAACCGCTCGTCTCTTCACGAGGAGAGTTTGACTCTAACCTGGCTGAAAACTAACTACACTTTTGTTGAACTTCCATCACATCCACAGCCACTTGCGAGAAAACCAAGTGGGTATACCACTCCAAGAGCAATTCAGGGCAGCCGGGAGGGCCTGGCATTTTCGACAGGCTGGGCTTTAAATAGAGGACCCTGTTTCACACACTGTTGCTCTGCCAAGCACCCACCCAACTGGATTGTCCCTTATCTTCCAGGAGGGAAGCAAGAGAGGAAGTAATTTCCCAGCGGGCATCGGGAACTACTCCATTAATGGAGTCGGTGTCGAGAACAGGATTGGCGGACCTTTACGGGTGCTAGTCACATTCAAGCAGGTCAATAAACGCCCGACAAGCTCTGATCGCTCGCGGTGCTGCTGCTGAATTTTCCCATCGCCACCATCAGTTTCTGCCTCCTCCTTGTTGTTTTCCTGCTGTCAGTGACATCTCTTGCACTCTGCATTATGGATAGTCAGCCTCTCAGTGATCTGTGTCTGCTGCTTTCTGCTCTCTCTGGACCTTGGGGGCAGCTGGGATTCGTTTGAGGAGCAACCTTATGCCAAATGACCGTATCTCTGTTTGCTGCGATAAATGGTCTTAAACCTTTTGACTTAACTGTCTCTGACTAAACTGTGATGAATAAATTACGGATATGAAAAGGTTTATTTCCTGCCTGGCACTGTGTTGTCAGTTTCGACAGTACGTGGATTATTAAGTATCGTGACAGTGGCGTAATAAATAAAAAGTTAGTTGACTCACTCCATTTCTTTATAGTGTAATATAGAAGTTGTAAATATTTCAATTAAAGATTTCAATTAGGATTTAATTACTGAACAAATGCCGATCCTCCCAGCTGAGTCAATATTTATTTTACAGAAACAACAAATGAATTATGTTAAGCGTGAACAAGGTTACTCATAGAACTAAGATAAATATCACTTGACTTTAGCTTCTGTTGACACTATAGAGCTTTTCAGTGCCTTCCAGTTTATTGTTTTGCTTTCAGTCAAAGCAGCAAAGCTAAATTACCAACAATGTAAAGTGAACGCTTAGAAATACCAGTTTCCACCCAAAACCCTCTTCCGACATGCTAAATGTTGATGAACTGCTTCAGCTCGTGTCTCACAGCCCTAAAAAATTAACAATACTTAAAATGCAAAGCGGCTTTCTTTTTTTGTAAAGTGAAAAATGTTTATGCAAGTAGTATGCAAGAGTCAAAGTAAAGACAGCACAACGCGACCTTTTAAAAAATATTTAGCCCTGAAGTCAATCTCATGACTTTCCCTCTTGTGCCAAATCATGGGAGTTTAATGAATGTAGGAAAATCTGGAAACCGCAGGAAAAGTTTCAGTTCAGTTCTGCATCTAGCCCTGAAGTAGAGAGTTTGTGACACCCATTTTCTTCAGGCTTACATAAGTCCGATTCAAAATGAATCCACCGTAGCTGTTAGGAGGCATTCGTACTGATACCTGTTACAGAAAATTGGTCTTCATAGGAATTACATGAACGCTGCTATCTAAATCTTCCTGCTGGGGTTTAAAAAACGATTGCACCATTTCATTCAGCTGCATATTTATCAGGCTCTTAACTGACATCCCTGAGTTTTATCTCAAGAGGCTAAATTTGCCCGAAGATCCAATGCTTTCAACTTTCTACAAAGCAAACACTGATGTCTGAAATCTGTGTTTTATGTGAAACACAGTATATTTAATAGTGGAATAACAGAAATCGGATTTTTGGAATGTTTAACATGAAAAAAAAAAAAAAAAAGGGAAATTTATTGCCACCCAGTATGTGCTTTATTTTAATAATGTGTAAGGCACTTGGTTTTTCTCTGATGGGTTTTGTTTGACACCCAGCGAGGAAGCAGAAGTCAGACAAGTGGACTAATGAATGTCTGACTGAGTCGGAAAAAGCTGGTTTGCATCGGAATGGAGCTGGGTTGCGAATTTGCAAGGCAAAACCGGGCTCTGGGTTGACTGAGTGCTGACAATGTGATTGTGGTGTTACCTGCCTGAGGCTAATCATTCTGCTGCTGGTCAGCAGAAACAGCTCCGTCAGAGGGGAACTGGTCCTACAGGGCAGAGACGACACAGTGCCATCTTGGCCTGGGCCGCAAACAACAACCTCGAAGCTACAAGGGGCCCATCAGCTAGTTACATCACCAGACTTATCTCCTAAACTCAAAGACAACTCCCAAGAACTGTGCTTAGAGAACATGACATGGCAAACATTACTAAAAAGGCAGGCTGATGTATGTCCTGGCTCCAGTGTGTCTACTTGCAGCTGTCATTTTTGCCACAGTGTGTTTGCAGAGTAAACAACTGTAGAGATACATGGAGAAGAAGAAAAGCCAAGAATATGCACACAGGACAGTGAACACACCATGGCAACTTTTTTTTTTAATTATTATTATTCTCTAATAAACAAATCTACAGTACACATTATGGCTGCCAAAAGAAACCCTGTCTTTGCCACACAACTTGGTTGTCGACTGGCCTGCCCATTATCTGCCTGATTATTCTTATATTTGTTTAATCCACAAAAAAATTGTATATTATAGGTGTTAGCTGCTTCAGAGCAGCGAGCAACAGCCTTTTCCAAAGCCGTCTCCATTAGCTTTGATATTCATGAGAACACTTGACAGAAAAAGAAAAAAAAAAACATCTGATGTCCTAATTTTGGATGCAGCGAGGTTCAATGCCTTTCCATGACAAAGTGGGAGTCATGCAAACCTGCCAGTAATGAGCATGTGTGAAGCCTCCCACAGCTTTCACAGTTAGCAGCAGCATATGACTGAGGTTCACATTAGAACATCCAGAGGACCAATCATGTTGTTCCCCTGGAGACTTTCCAAAGTCAGAATGAGATCAAGGATTCAATCTGTGCACCAAATGACTATCATTCACTCAGATATTGGCCATTGTTGGCTGGCAATGATAGTTCTTTATCTGCTCTATCTGTCATTCATGTATTATATATTGCCCCTGTTTTTTATGATGGGGAAGATTGTGGGATGATTACTGAAGGGGAGATATTTCAGTGCTGACAGTTTGGCCCAGCTCCCTTTTTTTTGTTCCTATCTAAGTTTTTTTTTTTTTTTTTCATAGGAAATTGAAACATTTCATCTTGGAGAAACAGGTGCAATAAAAGTGAGATTGCTGTAGCGTGTCCTCTAAATGTGGACTGGATTGAAATCCAAGGGATACCTGCAGTCAGGGACATTTCTGAACAATGGCGGTGGGTGGAAAATTTCATCCTGGAAGATAAGGCTTAAAAAAACAAAACAAAAACATTCTCCTTTGGAAAGTGTCCAGGTAAAGTTGGTTTTACCTTTGAAGAGTTTTGTCTGATAACAGGGCTCGTTGTGTGTGGGTGAAACAATTATTTCCATCATAACAGTAAATGGCAGGTTGGTTTTTTTGAGTGGATGATACAACAACCATGGACAAAATTAGACAGCACAACTATATAGTGCATGTATGCCGTCTTATTTTAAGCAATGGAGGAGCTTGGGTCATTTCTATTTTGGGTGAGATTGCACAATGGCTTTCTTAAAATGGATACATGCCAATTAGGGAATTACATGTCATGTAATTCAAGGATGTAAACACTTCTTCAGCTATTAAGAGCAGTGAGAATGGCTGCCTGCTATGGAAACGTCCCAATACGGCATGTTTCACCAGAAAACAAGCTTTTCAAAAAGTAGTTTGATATAAGCTGAAAATGAGATAACAAAAGCAAACAACAAATGATTACATACATCTAAATACCGGAACCATTCATTGTTCATCAGTCGTAATTATGTATGATTGCCTAAAGTGGAACAGTAAGCAGTCTCATTGAACCTGGCCGAGTATAGACCGGCTTGCCAAGAAATTTGCTCAGGAAGGAGAAGATTCTTATTCTGGACTTCAACTTGTTGTAGAATTATACAAATACACAAATCGGGTAATCGTGACAGCCGGTTTATCTGATAGAAGTTGTTTTGTTGTGGATGAAAGGAATTCATACACAATCAATGCTGTATAACTGAGGGTTTGAGTTATTGGTCTAAACATTGTGCATACCAACATAATAAAACATAATACAGGCATCCTGATCCTAATAGATCATTAAATCCTCCTTTCTCCTCCAGCTGCTGCCTCAGGTGAGGATTTGTTTGCTTCTCCCTTTTTGCTGCTGCACAGCTGTCTGAAAAGATCGGCGTATAATGTGTTAGTTATGGTAAAAAACCTTACTTATATTTTGACACCTGCTCTTAGTGTATATGCTGCGTGTTTCTGAGTGTGCAGATCCAACGAGAAGGGGGATCAGGTTCATGTGGGTGACATGTGAAGGGTGTGGTGATGGAAAAGTGGGCTAACTGGTCTGACATCAACCTCGCTGTTTGTTGTTTCTGCTTCTTGCTCTCCGTCTACAGCAGCTGTCTTTTACTCACAGTATATAAAATATTTCTGAACAGTGTTGAAAGTTCTGATTTTGTGCACTTCACATATATTTTTCAGAACTTTTTAGAAGTATCCATTCTCTCTCACAGCGCTGCTCGGAGCTATAGACACACAACCCCAATCTTTTTCAGAGTAACTAACAACAATTCATACCGGCCGCTTAAGTTCGAACAATGACATCTATATCTGAGACGAAGTGGAAGGTATTCAGTTGATGCTGCAATATAGCCACTCTATATTCAGGTTTCAGAAGGAAAGAAATATTCCTGTCGTTATTTGAATCTGATTAATGAATTCCCTAATTCCATCTGCCTGACAGCTGAGTCCATAACCTTTGCTCCGTTTGCTCACTTCAGCTTCAGCTGGGAAAGGCTGTTATCGCTCATACATTATTCCCATCAACACGAAGGTAACCACCAAAGTAAGAATGGGAAACACAGCGCCACTCATCAGCAACCACAGTGACTCTGGGCCTTATGGTGGTCAATTTAGGTCCCTTATCAGCTCTGCAGCTTTTTAAAATCCAGCTGAAATGTCAACACACAGTTTTAAAGTCGGGGCAGCAGAAAAACGACGCTGTCTCGCCTGCTGCTTTATCCAGCTTTTAATAACCAGCATATGCAGTGGATGAGATAACCCACCACACCTGATAAGGCTTCCTGTGAAAGCACTCGGGCTGTTCATCTGAGTGACGTTATTGTGTAATTTTTTCAATTACAGTTCGTACAAAGATGACTGAGCTGCTGTTAAACAAGTGTCTTTAGAGAGAAGACGGAAAGTCTCCGGGACTTCTGATTTCGGCGTTTGACGTGTGCTTGACGGGCTTGACCTTGAATAAACCCAGTGTGGTTGGGCAACTGTATCCATGGTGAGTTGCCACAGCAACCAATTTCTATAAAGTCACAATATGGTTACGTAACAGACAATCAATCATTGGCTCTAATAAGAGTCTGGAATATCGAAATACGCAGTCTAGTTTTAGATGATACCATGAAGATAATGGGTCTGTGCATGTTTGTCTGTGTGTGCGTGTGTGTGTGTGTGTGTGTGTGTGTGTGTGTGTCTGTAATATGATGTGCTGTGTCCAAACATCCCTTTTGGAGATGGCCTTGGGCAGCAGTCTGATGAAAACAAGTCTGTCCTCTCTATTACCGAGCAGCCCACACCTATCAATAGTACGACCCCCCTTCGCTGTCTCTCTCTCTCTCTCACTGCAAACAGTCCTGCTGCCGTTTTTCCTCCTGTAGATCCTCCTGACCCAGGAGCCACAAATTGTACTTTAACAAGTAAACAAACCCGAGAGAAGCCAGAGAAGAGTGCATGTTTAAATCTGATGCAGTGGCAAACAAAGAGGGCAAACTACCTCTCCAAGTTGCTCTTTAACCTTCCAGAAATATTCCGAAAAACTTCCAAATGCATGAAATGAAAAACAGTATCAAATAGTTACCCACAATGATAATCTCACGTCTGTGATGTGAATTTACTTCAGAAACTTCACTGGTTTCTGACTGAATCAATGAGTGCTTTCACTGAGCCATCCATCGTGTTTTCTTGTAGTCGCTTCATCTTTAAATCAATAAAAAGTTTGAAAACCGTGAAATCTGCGATCCCCGCCCAAAGGAAGGATTCCAAATACTTATTTTTCCTTTAAACTATTAATTACCCTGTCAATTTCCCATGAGGCCTCATCTTCAAATTGCTTGTTGTGTTTGACCAACAACACACACACAAAAAACCTGAAGACATTCAGTTTGCAATTATATATTAAATATATTAAATATATTAATATTTAAAACGGAGGAGAAACAGTGAAATCGAAAGGAGCTGGGGGAAGTTTCATATTTCTGAAACTGCGACCAAAACACCTTTTGGTGTTTGAAAGATGTGAAATTGTCTATTTTTTTTGATGCCGTGAAAAAGCCGGCCATGTCTTTACTTTCTAAACAAGTAAAAAGTAAAGACAGCGGGTTTCCCGCTGTTACACAATGTTTCATCGTTAAGTTCCAAAGAACAGCACAATGTCTCAGAGATGTTCAGACCACAATAAAAACAACAGCAGCGAGTCTCAGGCTCATGTTTACATCCTGTTTCATCTTGGTTGGAGTCATCCAGTGGCTGCAGCCTTGTTGCAAAGCAAACTCGACCTTGGGCAAATAGTATTTGCATCCGCTTTTAATGTTTCTTTTGTCTAATGAGCGGCCACATGGGTGGAGTCTGCCACTAAGCGCAGGAATTTAGGCTAAGCTAACCGTAGCTTGGCATTCTATAGAAATCATGTGTCATGATGCCTCCAGCCCGGAGCTATAGAGGAGGCCGGGGAGCGATCGCCTTTTAAAAGACACGTTGACGCATGAGAGCAGCTGCTACGCGGCCGTTAACGCCATGTTGAAGAGCGTGTCACAAAACGACAGACATGACACAAGTTTGTATGCCACTGTAGTTGACACAGGGCGCACTAAAGCTACGTGTTCGATGTGCAAACAAAGCCCAAGGTCATGTACCTGAGCTCTGGTTCACTCAGGCAAGACCGCTCCTCCTCCACCTCCTCTCCATCCCAGCAGAACAAATGACCCCAGTGACAACCTCCATTCACTCATTAACTTCACTTGTGCTTGTGATGGAAGGCTTCAGCCAGTTTTCCCACACAGTTCAACTCATTTTTGGACGTCTATGTAATTAGAGCCGAAGCAATTAGCAGATCAACAGTTTAGATAACTTACACAGTAAGTACAAGAGACCATAGTTTAGCATTTAAAGCCATGAAAATAAAACTCACGGAAAGAAACACTCAGCTGATTTAAATCAGGTTTTTTAAGGCAGAATGCATTTAAAGTAATCAGCTAAAACAGACAGGCTTGTCTTCATTTTCCATCGTTGTAAACTGAATATCTGCGGGACAAAACAAAACAGCTGCTTTGAATATTTCACCTCCAACTCCAGGAATCTGCATTCGCTGCAATTTTCTCCAAACGTACTGACGACATCGTGAGCAACATTGATATACAATAAATGAGTAACAAATCATTTCTGACCCCCCCCCCCTTTTTTTTTTTTTTTCAATTCGGACTCAGACATAGAGTGGCTGTTGAACTTTTATATTGATTCATTCCCAACCTGAATTTGAACTTTTGTTTGAGGAAACAAACTTGACAGAAAATCTAACTAACTAAAGAAAAATACACATATATATATTTTAGGCTCTGGCTCTGCCTGCCACTGCACTTTTATGCAGGTATACAACAACAGGTGTGTGTTTGTGTGTGTTGTTGGAGTTTTACTGTAATATCAGCCAACTCGCTGCTCTTAGCAGTGTGTGATTGTGTACACTTAAACATAAATTGTCCCTCTTTTGTGTAGTAAGCTGAAGTTGTTGTGTTGTTAGAGGCGGCCACTCGCCATATGGCTGCTCATGCCCACCTGCTGCTGTGAATAACAACTTCTCCAATAACGCAGCACTTTTCGCTCTTTTCACGCTCTTTAAGGTGGAATTAGAGACAATAAATATAGAAATGCATTTATTTAAAGCAGCAAATAGGAGCAGACGGTGTTTCTGCCTTACCTGTGGATTAAGCGAAGGTGTGGCACTTTGCCCAAGGTATCAAAAAAGGCCGGATAACTTCAGCTGTCATTTAACTTGTCTCTCTTCCGGTCCTTCGCTCGGCTAGAAATAAAATAATAATAATAATAATAATAATGATAATTAAAAATGTCGGTGGGAAAAGCAGACGCTCCGGTGGACACAGTCTTCGGCTGGACAGGACTTCCTCCGTCCCATGTCTCCGGTCTGACCGGCGGACTGCTGATGGTGGAGAGAGGGAAACTAGTGGACCGGCGTCAAGGTGGACACCGTGGACACCGTCAGCTGTTTCCTGTCACCGCCTTCACAATAAAACAGACGCGCATCAAAAAAAAAATCCAAACCAAAACTTCAAAAACATTATTTTATTTCGCTGAATCATGTCGTCATTTCATTTATTGAAATATAAATATTATAAGGCACTTAGATTTTTATTTATTGCATTTACACACAGCTTTTCCTTTGACTTCAAAGTTATATTAAAATATCGATTTTTTTTTACCTTAAAAAAAGCATTCTAAAAACACACCTTTTATTTAAAGTCCCTAGCACTTTCATTTATTCAATATTTATTTAGGTCACATACTTTTAATTGTGCTAGTGAGTTAGTGACTAGTTTTACTTAGTTAGAGCATTAGAGATGATAAAACACACAAATTAAATTATTTGAACAATGCCAGTGGAGCAATTTTGACCAAACTGGTGCCTTTAGTGGAGAATATAATTTTTTAAACCTAATTATGCAAATTAATATCAGATTTCCTGACAGAGGGTCCCATAAATATGAGCTCATGAACTCAATATTGAGATGCTTTCAATATACACTTTAGGAAATCCTTGAAATGCAGAAATTTGAAAAGAAGAACTATTAAACTTTGATTTAACATCTCACAATCCATGTCACCTTATCTGACCAAATCCACGTCTTAGTTGATTTTCATGTCCATCTATTGCTCTCTATCTAATATTGTTGAAAACCTGAGTCTTTATTTGCCTGCATTTATATTTTGTACTTCATCAGTGACTAAAAGACATTGATTGGGCTTTAAAATACCCAAATTCCTGTCTTGACCTAGAACCCTATATCAGCTTGACATGGCTTAACCTAACCTGCCTCTTCAGTTACCATAGTTGATCATATGACTTAGATGTGATTAGAGTGAAAACACTTTCTCTCCATTTAACAAAACCTGGCTTCGGGCCAGAAAGAGAAAAACGGAGGAAAAGACACTTTATGTTTCCCAGGCAAAGTCTGACACAACAAAACTGTCCAAAAAGTATTTTTTATTTTTAATCCATGAACATTTTCTCATCTAAGGAGTGAGCAAACACCAGAGTTTGAAATATACATTATGTTTACAGGCAGTTTAAAATTTTTAAGGGTTGAAATTATTCATGAAAAATGCTTTTTTAAAGAAGGACACAACACTTGTATACACATGCTGTATAGAGGTCATGAAATGAGCCATTTTTTATTTTGGTAGTACAAACAAAGGGCTGTTTTGTGTGAGTTGATATGTAAATTTATTCACCAGGTGACGCACAACTGAAAAACTAGTGTGAGTGTTTTCAGATGCATACACAAGCAATTTTATCCTGGGGGGTGAAAAACAGACCTAATGTCCTGTTTGATGCAAATAAGAGCGATATTATAACCTTTAACAGAAAAATGTGATAAAGTTTATTTGATTGAATCTTTAAAAGGAGGTGGTATCGATTAATTCCTTTTATTTAAACAGTCCAGTTTAAATAAGTTGGATCATTTTAGGACAATTACAATCATTTTTTCCAATGATAATGTGAGAGTGTAAAATTTTGAGGGTTTTCAGACGCAGGATTTTGGGACATAAATACGAAAACACTGAGAATGTGACTGACAAACACTGGAGAGGGAAATATTCAAATAAAAACACAGGACATGACAGCAATATGACATCAGGTGCAAAGTAGAGATTCTCAAAAGTACAGGTCAGCCATGTGAGTTTTCACTCCACTGCTTTTTCATATTTTTCTTCTCCTGGGGAAAAAAAACAAAACAAAACAAGACTGACACTGAAATATGACTGAAAGAGAATTGCCCAAACTTATTTAACAACCCAACTGGCAAAATCTTTTTTGTGTGCAAAACCAGACTTAGATTGCTATCAGCCTCAACTGTAAAACCATTTCTTCAAGCAAAACCAGGTGAAGGCTAACCAAACTGAGCATATAGACATTAATAGGGACAGAGAAGTGAAATTGTGGTAATCTAAGATAAAACCAAATATTTGATGCTATTTGCACAAATATTAAGCTGCATGTCAGTGACTGCACTTAAAGGTTTCATCGCCTTAAGTCTTGTTTTATTGCTAACTGACGCTCACTGTCTGCTGCTCTTTGCAGCTTCATATTCTGTTCACCTGAACTCGCTGCCTCTCCCACCTCATCAGGACGATTTCCCTTCACCTGCTGCACTCAACTGCTCCTCATCACCAATCAGTCAGTATATAAACTTCTATGCTGACTCGCTCCTTGCCAGATTGTTCTTAGGACTCACTTTCCAGCACGCTTCCCCGGACTGAGTCTGTCGCGGCCCAGGAAAACTGACCAGCCTTCTGCTGCTGTCCTGCTGCCCCCCTTCAGCCTGGTTCCCCTCCCTGGTGGGCCCGGCCAGTTTGGAGCCCCGCGGTCAGCACCTGCTCCAGGTCAGTGGCATCCAGCTTTTGTGTCCATCATATTGGCATGTAAACCACACATAGTGGCTTCGGTCTCTTCGGTCTTATCATTAAGTGTTAAAATGCTACATGTTAAGTCCCTGAGCTTTCATCCATCTGCTGATGGTCATGTGATAACACTGAAAACCTTTGTGGTTTGGTAAGGAATGTGTTGAACATTGCTCTTACATAAACAAGAAAGAATAACCTAAAAACAAAGAAATGCACACATAAAATACAAGACAGGCTTTGTTGTAGTTAATAACATCCAGACACTTTAAACTAACTGGAGATTTTTTTTTTTTTTTTTTTAGTTTCTTGGTCTTATCCTTTTCACCTATTACCGGCAAACAGATTCTCCAACATCTCCCACTTCCTGCTGTTCACCTGAAATCCAAATAAATACAGCAACAGCGTCAGTGTCTCTCCTCCCAGCATGCTCAAGCAGAATTAGGTCAGCGCTTGTTGGTAGTTACTTTTCAAACCACAGTCTAGCGTTGAGGCAATGAGATGTGAGAAGCACAAGATAATGGAGGATGACATGATGGTTGATTCCTAGCTGTTGTGTTTCAGCGATCTGATTTGGTATAACTCACCTCTCAGACGAAGAAGCTTCATCCTCGATTGGCCTAGAATTGACGTGACATCCTTCACATGCCAGAATTGGTGAATATTAGCCTTTTGTTTTTTTTGTTTGTTTTTTTTTTTTTTCCCCCCCAGAAGATGGGTGACTCAAAGGATTAGGAGTATTTCTTTTTTTTTTCCTTGAGCCTGGGTGACTCATAACCTTCCCCATCACTGACAATACACGTTAGGGTTGGAAGAAACAACATACAATGATGACAAAAGGAGGGACCTGGCTTATGGAATACATGCCACTGACAGTGAAGTGGCTATTTTGAGGCAGTGTAAATAAGAGACAAAGCCGTACTGTCCCCACTGTAACACACACTGTGTGACCTATGGAGACCTCCTGCTCAACAAACAAGTGGTGTAATTATATGCCTGTGTGGCGCTGCAGGTGGAATGTGCTAGCGATAGTCAAGCCCTTGTTGTCATAAGGACTAGAAGCTGCCCCAGTAGCCAACAGACATGAGCTCACCATCATTACAATGAGAGGCGGGGCTAAACCCGTCACGGCTGTGGACCTGATGTTGCTGTGGAGACACACACCACACACACACACACACAGATTGGCTTGAAGTGACACCACTGGGAAATTAAAATGGTAACCCAAAGCAACAGGATTTTATTGGCCTGTGTGTGTGTGTGCGTGTGTGTGTGTGTGTGTGTGTCAGGGTACAGGTGCACTGTACATGCATCACCTAATTATACTGACAATGGCAGCCAGCGTTAGAAATATTCACCACACTTGCCTGACATTTGGTATCAAGCGCAGAAGAGCAATTACTGGCCTGTTAATTCATTCTACAGCTCTGTTCTCGCTCCATTCTGTTTGTTTGCTTTTTTTTTTTTTTTTTTTTGAAACAAAGATACAAAACTGATCGCACTGACACAACCGCACACAAACACGACTTACCTGTTTCACAGCACGCAGCTTAACTTATTGCTACTTGCACACTTCAGGACTGAGTTAATTGTAGCCAATTAGATCAGCGCTCATTCACATCAGTCTTTCAGACTCTCTGAAATCAAAGGCTGCAAATAAAAACACGTTCACGTCTAAAAACCAGACATCTTGCAGCAACCGCTAATTACAGTGAAAAGCTCGAGGCGGTGGAGTGGAGGCAAAAAGTGAACCATTTTTATTACATTAAAATGTTTCATACAAACAATGCATACACACTAGTTTCATATTGCTTCAGACGTAAGTTTCTTTTGTTTGAATTCCAGTTAAACAACTCTGTAACAAAATGTAAGTACAACATTTATGAAAATATAAATCTCTAAACAGGTAAGTCAGTCCTGACAATACAAAGAATACCATAGAAACATTCATTACCAGTATGCCAACTATAAGTTGCAAACATGTAAGTTATTAAAATTCATTCAAGTTACTTAACATACAATAATACCATATACTGGCTTCCATATGGACACATTCAAATATACTATAAACCGGCATTCCAATATATTTTATGAGGACTTTTTTATTTTATTTTTTTTACTTTTTAGCAAAGATAGCACATCTTCTCTATCATAAACAGAATCACAGTAGAACACTGAAACAATTTGGTAACAATATAATTACAGTACAAGCCTCAAAAACAAATGAGACAGTCAACAAAATGAAATAAACTATAATTTGGACTTTGGCAATTACAGATTTTTTTTTTCTTTTTTCTTTTTTTTCTTTTTTTCCAATTTAGAAACTCTTGAATTGTATTTTAAAGCTTGATGCTGCTACCGGGTTTTGAAATTTTCCAAGGGCCATAATCTCAACAGTTCAAAACTAGTAAACATACAATAATGTGGAATAGCCCTTAAAAAGTATATGTCAAAGTGTAAGTGTGTGGGTTTTGTTTCAATCATGCCTAGTAGGTGATCGGTCTCATCGGCGCTCCAAACTGCAGAGCACAAATTCTGTTTTGGGTTATTACAGACATGCGTTTATAAAAGCTATCGCGGTACCTGCAAGGTACAACCTCAGACTCCAAAATATTCTTTTAGATTGTCAGCAAACCAGATCTTGACAGCTGTCCCTCTCAATCAGCCAAAAATCTATGGGCTCACATAGAGAAGTGGTCCAAAAGACGCAGAACTTTTACATAATATGGAAAAAGAACATCAAAATCTGTCATTGTTCATTACCTCCGTAAACGTGCACCGGTAGTTTTGCATGAAAAGATCAATTTTGTGATTTGTTCAAGACGTAATAATGAGACTAACTGCTTGTGTGAACATTTGAGTACAGAAATTATCTATTTACAGAGTTAAATGACATGCAAAGAAGTTCTCAGACCAAACAGTGGATGTTATGTGGCATGCACTGTAACGATGTGGCTACAAAGGCGCTCGTTGGGTATAAATGTAAAGCAGAAGGCACATAATAACAATAATAATAATAAAAAAGGAAAGTTTAAAGGGAAATATTTGGCCCTGATTTTGGTTGTAAAAGCAAGGCTTCAATTAGTAACTTAAATGTGTCATTGAAATAACATTGTGTTCTGCTTTGACTCTGTACTCAGTTTCTCATAAGCAGTATTTTATTTTTTATTTATTTATTTTTTTTTAGTGCAGCATCTGTTTATTATGTGTGCCCAAATTGTGACATTCTCAATTTTTTATTTTTTTTTCCAAGGACAATATATATATATATATATATTTTTTTTTTTTTCCCACACGTTTACAAAAGTTTATGTACAACCACAGGTTTTGATTTTCTTTTTTTTTTTTTTTTTCTTTTTCCTTTTCCTGACTTCCCAATGACAGGGTTATTGACCTTATTGACCCTCATTTGTTCCCATAGATTCCCAATTTTCCTGTATCCTGTAATATACACTGAGACTAGCATTTTGAGTCAGCTACAGCCTGCAAGTACCTGGACGGCCACGTGTGTTTGAATTTGTAGGCAAATTGGACACTTTAAACAACTTATACAATGTTAAATATGAATAAATCTAACAAGTTCTCACAAACCACTCGTAAAGTGCTTCCACCTAATATCTAAACCTCAAGATATATTAACACGGGCAAGTTGTTTCAGCGAAACGTTGGGCTAATCACTCTGCCTTTTTCTACTGAAACATTTGAACGAACTCCACTAAACCTAAAGCAAGTACACTGGTTAAGGCGTGAGTGTGTGTGGTGCTATGGTACACTGTATGCTCAATAGTGGTGTTTCCCTTAAAACCAACAGCGCACAAACTGATGGAACAGGTTAAGTCACATCGAATTCACTGTTCCGGGAAATTTCGACAGCTATCATCACAAAGAGCAATGCCCTCCACCTCCCCTGTTGTTGACTCGATTTCAGTACACTGACCGTTTAGATTTAACGCCAATGCAAGTATTATGTAACTGTGTGTTTACTGTGTTTACAAATTCCCTGCATTTTCATAAATCTTGTAATCTGCACATAAAGAACATTTTAAATTCCAGGCACTCACTTTGATTGCATTAAGCACAACGTAACATTTTTAAGGAGTTGCACAAATTGCAGCAGCCAAAAAAGAGATATGTACATATGTTCATAGTTCTTCTATTTTTATACAGTACCGACTGATGTAAATACAAACATAAACATACTCTTTTAAGAACAACATAATGGCTTAATGTGCACAATCTGAATAAAATAAAAGTGTAAAATGAAAGTGGCTAAGATCACTGGAATGGCTCTGAAAATGTTTGAACAAGACATTTGAATAGTAACTTTGTTCTTCAAATGCAAAAGGACACATAATGGCAACTAATAACTCACTGAAATATATATTTATATATTTTTTTCTTTTCAAAAACAAAGTATTTTCCTAACAGTCTTCATGTGTAAAACAAACAAACTGTATCATAAGTTGGAAGTAAGTAATACATCATTTGAGTGCAGCTTTTAAAACGGTCGGCCCATTAACTACCCACAGGGCTGACATCTGCAGCTGAATCACGTGGCTGTAAACAAGAATCAACTGCACCCCAGAGATCCTAAACTTTGTCATCCACCCTCCTGTCCTTACGCCTACTTTTTTTTTGTACCTCACCTATCACTGAAGCAGCTCAGTCTTTTTTGTTGGCGTGGTTGACTCACCCTCACCAGAGTCGGACACGTTGATGGGGCTGTCCCTGGAGAAGACCTCTGTGGACTCCCTCCAAATGCAGTCGGCGACAGACTTAAAGGAATGGTTGCCGCATTTGGGCCGCACCTTCTGCGAGGCATTGTTGACAATCTGTCGGCTGTTGGAGGTGGCTATCTTTATCTTGAGGGCAGCATCCACACGGTCCACCACCGTGTAGGTGCCGATGCTGCCGTCTTCGAAGCCAATGATGATGTTTAGCGCTCTCTGGGAGAGAGACAGGAAGGTGGGAGTCTTGTAAAGTGAGCAAGTACCAATGCTCTTTCCGTCTGCGAGGCGCATCACGATAAGATTGGAAACGACACCGGCATCGTCATCTTCATCACAGTTTCGGAAACAGACGTACACTAGATAACGTCCGTCTCTAGATAATTTCTGACGCCAGATTATACCAGCTGCATGGACAAGCCTCAGCTTCCCACTGTGAAGGTCCAGGACGTTAATATTCTCATCCCCTTTGGAGACAATTCCTAGCTTCCCATTGGGTGAGATCTGAAAGTCCTCTAGATTTTTGAGGAAGTTGGTTGGCAGCTGGACTCGCCTGCAGACTGACTCATCTGCCACACTCCAGATGAAGACGGTCTCTGTGGATGTGATGAACACCACGCAGTCCGGGCAGTCAGGAATGAGCTTGAAGTTGATGATGGTTATGCCATCATCGCACACAAACTTCTTGGATACACTGCCCGACCACAGGCTGACGGCGAGGAGCTTGTTTTTGGAGGTTCCTACAAGGAAAGTGTTTGCTGTGGTGATCAGCGCATTTTGGAGGGTGACTAAAATGTTGCACACTTTGTGACCGGTTGCAAGCCTCCAGACTCTGGAGGCATTCTGCTCACAGAGAGACACCACAAACTGGTCATTGTGGGTGATTAGCAGCTGTGATATTCTCTGTCCGTTGATGCGAAAGATGTTTTCTCCGGTGTTAGTTTGCCAAATGTACTGGCTTGATTTGTCATCGGAAGTGACCATGAGATCCCCTGAGGAGGTTAAGACACAGTTCTCCACTATACCTTCGTGCTTGAAAACTGTCTCAATAAAGCCGGTGCTGAAGTTCCACTTGTGAACAGCTTCCGAGCCGTCCATGGTAAACACGTAATCCTCTCTGCCTGACAGCAGCAAAGTCTGGATCTTCTTGCCTGTTTTGTCTATATTTGACATGGCTGTGATAATGTCGATGTCCCAAACGGAAAGAACTCCGCTGCTTGCAACAGAAAGCAGCATGTTGTGGTGGGCTGATTTGATGAGTTTGACGATAGCCCCTGAGATCTCAATCAGGCTAGCCATGCACTGGCCACTGTCCCTCCTCCAGACAAAGATGGAAGAAGTGTTCTCCATGGAGGCCACGATGCTTTGGCCATTCTTAGAGAGAACAGCAGCAACAAAGCGTTCGCTACGTTTGGCTTTGAACTTCTCGACCATTTTCCAAACTTTAGTATCCAGAACTTCAATACTTCTGGCTTTGCAAATGAGAATGGAGCGCTGGTCCTCCGACAACTCAATGCCTACCACTTCGCTCTCGTCCCCCCTGCAGTCATAATCCTCCATCAGCCTCGGATTGGTGATCTCTTTGGTGTTCCAAACTGACAAACTGCCTTCATTGTCTATCATTACCATTTGGTTGAGGGTGTCCAGCACGAGGATAGACTTCACAAACCCCCCAGAAAACTCAGAGGTCACTGTGGACAACTTGTCCCCGTTTCCTAGGTGAAAGATGGATGCAGTGTTGAGGTACTGGCCACAGAAGGCATACATTCCATCTGGAGAGCACTGAACACAAGTCACCTCATACCAGCAATGAAACTGGTAGAGAGGCCACCCGTAGAGCAGGTCAATGACATTGACATCTTTACTAGCCTCAAGCCAAGCCAAAGCATGATGGGTGGACAAAGTAAAACCATTGATGAAGGCCACCCCACCGGCGACACCACCATGCTTCGACCCCTTTATTTCAACCTCAGATAAAAGGCAGGATTTGTGGTTATCATAGATAAGCAGCGTGTTTTTGGTTGTGGCCACGACCAGATACTTTTCATCAGTGGTGAGCCTGATTCCCAGCACAACGGATCTGGCCGTGTCGATCTGTCGCAGCAGCTGTCTGCTTTCTACATCCCAGGTACTGACAGACCCGTCTTCAAGAGCTACAAGGACTATGTTTGGAGCTAGAGTGGGTAAGATCTCCACAATCTGCATGTAGCTGGTGCAGAGAGGAAGCCTTTCTGGACTGTAGGTGACATCCATAGAGGAGTGAAGAGGCACTATGGAGCAGTACTTCGGACCATCTTTGTCACACTCCAGGAGTAGGTGTCTGAGCTTGGGGAGGGAGGTGACGACTGGAAGGAGCCGCTGCTGCAGTTCTGCAGACAGTGACGCTGGATTCTTCAGCACTTTTACCTTGATGCTACGCAGAGTAGTGGCCAGGAACTTCAGCTCTTTTTCCTGGGTGTAGCTGTACGCTAGGTCAATGTCAGTCAAAGCCTTTTCAAACTGGCCAATCTTGATCATTGTGTAGAGCCAGCTGAAGTTCATGATGACACCAAACATGAGGTCGTCAGTGCGGCCGCTCCTGGTGAGGTGGTACACCAGCTCTGTCATCTTTCTGTGGTTGACAAAGAAAATGTCAGGTTCCAACAGGTTGCACTGGAACACCCAGGGCTGATCGGGAGTCTGCCTGTCATAGGAGTACTTGTCAGAAGATGCTTTTTCGTGTGATTGCTGATGGTGGGGGTTTTTGTGGTGAGATATGTTGAGGGAAGTGAAATGGTTGTTATCGTAGGTGAAGATCTTCTTCCTGCCACCTGACCACGCCCCCAGGAAGTACTCGGCCAGGAGGCTGTGCATTTGATGGACGTCCTCCTCGTTGCTGAGATACAGCTTCTGGGCGATGAGATGCAGGTGTCTGTTGGCCCAGACCATCAGCGTGACGTTGTGTACCTGGCGTTCCACGAGATATCCCTCCAGCTCCTCTTTGAGCTTTGCAACCAAGTCATACGAGATCCTCAAAGGGTTTTTTAAGTACGTTGGCACAATAACATCACCGAGCACTATGTTATCTAGGGATAAAATGTCCTCCAGCTCAACCTCAGTTAGTCCGGCCTTGGCCATGGTGATGTAGCCTAAAGCTCTGAAGACAAATCGTTGACCCAACTTATTCTCTACTGAGTAGAACAGCTGCTCGATGCTTTCATGCACTGTGGAGCACAGGGACCTGTCATCCACGTCTTTGTGAGACCTCCAGTGAACTACTTCTCTGTAGATCAGGTTGACAAACATCGGTAATGTACACTTGGCAAGCGCTTCGTTAACGTAGATCTGCTGGCCTGAGGTGACCTTCCTCTTCACCCCGAGCAGCTGCAGCTTTAATGTTTGGCTACAGACCTTCCGGTCCCTCTGAATCAATTCCACGTAATAGCCTTCATCGTGGATGAGGTTTCGGAGCTTCTGCAGGATGCCGTGTTTATTTGGCAGCGTGGAGACAACGATGCGAACTGTCCGAGGCAGGTGTACGGGGAGCCACCACAGCTTACGAGCTTCATCGGCATCTGAGAGCTGCTCCAGGGAATCGAGGACGATGACCAAAGGCCTGTGGAACGAGGATTCCCCCAGGAGGTTGATCAGGAGCTCCCTCATCTCCTGGATCTTGTTAGGCAAAAAGTGAATCAGGCAGCGGTAGTTTATTGCGATCTGTTCACAGATGCTCTGGAGGAGAGTCCGCAGGTCTGTGGAGAGCAGGCTGGAGCCAATGTAGCGGACGATGACCACTGGGTCGGCTTCAGGGCCCATCTCTGTCTGCAGCCATGTGTAGGCCTGAAAAACAGCATTGAGGGTGGTTGTTAGGACAAATACGAAATATATTTTTCATGAATGGGTTCCACAAATAGTCCACATTTTAATAACAGATGTGATGATTACTAATGACCAAGGTCTAAAGGGAGATCTGAGCGATTGCTTTCCAACAGCACAAGATCATATCATTAGCTCAGCACAGAGGAGAGAGTTAATAATTTATCGTTTTATCTGTGCTGTGCAAAATTTAGAACTTTGACGACACCGAAAATGTATAAAACTCGGTAATGTTCATTGTAAAGTCTTTCAAACAAAGTCATATATTTTCTGATTATTCTGAATAATCTTACCACAGTGGGGAGTATTCTATGAACGAGAGCTACACCAGTTTTGAGACTTCATGATTCAGTCAGTTTTTCTGTGTAGGCAATAGTTGTTTAGAAGTAATTTTTTTAATAAGTCAGCCACTAATCACAATCATTTGAATACATAATTTAGATTTTTTTTGTCCAACCACTTTTTTAAATTGTGAGAATTACTAGTTGAACTTGTGTTTTTTTTTTCCCAGAAAGCAGATTTTTCTCTCTTTGCAGTCATTAAACTTGCTTTCACAGTATGCCGCTGTGTTGCTGTCAGCAGGTTTCAAGGAAGCATTTGAAACATCCACCAAAAGTTATGCCACAGAAACCAGGACAGGTGCTAAAAAAACAGCAACGCTCTCACAATAGGAAAAAAAAATGTGTCAGTGTTGCATTGATACCAAAACCATTTGTGGCTGTATCAGCTGAAACGACAGATAATAGTGGTTTACTAGAGGACCTTTTCATGGCTTTCATTAATGTTGTAAAACATGTTGATCTGTAGGTGTTTTTGTGTCTTGTAACTATTCATAAAACTACTGTACACTGAACATGACAGGAATGTCACTTAGAATACAAGAATCTTATTTTGACATCGCTTTTTTTTTTTTTAAACAAAAGTTGAACAGGAGGCGTCTGTGTGTGTGTGTGTGTGTGTGTGAGAGATCTGGGCTGCAGTGTGTGATCCTAATGTAGGTGGACAACCAGATGGCACACACAAAACTACAGAGTGAACACAGAGTATGTTGCATGCGCACAAAAATAAAGCTACTCATGTGCACACAGGTATCAAACCAGGAAGAGATTCCTTCTTTGCAGGAATCATAAAACATATTCACAAATGTTAAAAAAAAAAACAAACAACCCACTGATGTGGACATCCGAATATACACACACACACATACACACACACACACACACACACACACACACACAGTGGCATGACTTCACAGGAAATTAGAGACATGCACTGGGCGATGGACTTCTCCTTTGGCAGACAGACAGATGGTCAAACAAGTGTTTGATGGGAAGAGGTGAACAGCTGCCAGCCTCCTCATACTCTGATGTCCAAAGACGGACACATAATCTGACCGGACGCGTGAACGCACTGGGGTTAGGGAGAGCAGGCCAAAGCGAGACAGAAAGAGGGACGTGGTGCCTGGGAAGGATGCTGGGGGTTACACAAAAACAGAGAGCATAACTAATGTCTCACCTGTTTGGCCACCTCCGACAGAAGCAGCGTCTTTCCAGTGCAGGGTCCACCATACACCACCAGAGGGCTCATTCTGCTCCCCTTGGATGGCAGAATGTACTCCTGCACGTAATCCAACGACTCGGCCTTGTACTCGTAGAGCGCCGCGTAGCTTTTACAGAGAGACAGGTGCTGTAGGATCTCGTCATACAGCTGGTCGGTCTCTGTGTCAAAGTTTTGCTGGACCGTGGCCTGGATGATGTCCACCATGTCCTCGTAGAATTGCTTGCACAGACCCTCCACATAGTGGCTCTCCACCTCCTGGGAGTAGCCCAGCTTCATGTCACAGTGAGTGACGGAAGAATAGACGCGGAGGTTGGAGGCAGCGACGACCGTTGGGATGAATTCGTCCCGTACTTTCAGGAGACGTTCGTAGGACTCCTGGTTGCGCATGATGCGGTCGCCGCTGACCACAATATCCATGTAGCGGGCCATGTCTGGGAGTCTGGCGAAGCGATCGAAGTTGGAGATCTTGCGAATGTAGCAGACACATTTCCTGAGAAAGGCAGGAGTTTGTTTCCCAAGGGCGAAGTCTAATTCATCTTCCAAGGCTGAGGGAAGAGAAAAACAGGTGAAATATTGTGACTTCTCATTCTTGAATGGCCTAATTGTATAATCTCTCTAAGTAGCTGATAAAGTCTGGATTGTAACGTGCAACCAGTAAAGATAAAAGTCCAACAGATTCAGGATTCAGATATTTGGGGACAAAGCTGAACAAATTTTAGATGTCTTTACCCTCCGATTAGATAGCTTTTCTCCTGAGCCTTATTTAAGAAGAAACAAAGTTGATAAAATCACATAAGCCAGCACTACTGACTTGCATCATAGGCTCCCCCACAAAGAGCTGGTTCACTGAAATTCTGCCAGCATCTCCTGCGTAGTTTTGGTAGCCTGCTAATTAGGTGGGAGAAAGAGGAAAAAAAAAAAAAGTGTGAAAGGAAAGTTGGTTGTGAGGAACGGCACAACTTCCTCTAAACAGTATGACCAAGCACCACTTAAAGCCCAGTGTGCTCAATTAAAGTGCACAAAAACTGCCATTTCCTGACATCAAGCAGGACTTCCTTTACTTGTGGAATTACCTAATTAGATTTGTATCGCGCTTTATTTCTACCATTTAAAAGGCTACAAGCTGTGCTCAGTCTGTAAAACAAAGACTTGTCATCAGATGCTGAAAGCGTGCAGCGCAGGTCATCTCCCCCAATGGCAGTCTGGGGAAAGGAGACGTCTGAAAAAATTACACGGGAAGTTTGTTACAGACAAGAACTGATTTGGAGCATATTGGATTAGCCTTGGAAGGATGAAATAAACAGCGGGAGGACGTATCAAATTTCAGAGAGATGTACTTCGAGAATAATGTTTTTGTTCCGCATTCATGCATTGCATGCTTGTTCTCTTAAAAGAGCACACAAAGGCCACAGTCGTGGCTGATGTTTGGTTTTGTGACGAACACAATATACCGAAGATTTACACATTAGTGAGCCTGATGCACGCCAACGTGACCGATCAATCACTGTCATCTGCTGAGCCGACAGGTCACGATCTCATCTCCTCCCTTGTCAATTTAAGTAGAAGACACCAAATAAGCTCTAAGTCAGCTTCAGTCATTAAGAAAACAGCCTTTAAATTTTACACACTGATTATTCCATCAAAGCATTAAGTCCAATAAAAACCCAAAACAAACATGACAGATTAGAAACCCAGACGGACAGAGAACAAGATGGAGAAAGAGAGCAGAGACTGGAAACTGACCAGAGCAAAGGAATTTCTTGGCCTGAGCGCTCTTCATGGTTCCCTTCTCTTGAAGCTGCAGCACCGCCGTTCGGAAGATCCTCTTGATCTCCTCCGACACATTCCTCCAGGCCTTGTCATTCTTGGTCTTGGCTGCACTGCTTGACTCCATCTAAGCAGGACGGGAGGGGGACAGTCTGACTTCACAGACGGGCAGAGGACTCCCATCACGTACAGAGGGAGTCTCACTGTCCTTGTCTTTGTGCAGATACACTTTCAAAGGAGATTTGTTTTGAGTGTGATGTCAGAAGCACTAATTTAGACTGCTTATGCTGACCCCACACTGGAGGATAATTGGGCAGATTTTGGATCTGATTCACCGCTCTTGACGGCCGCGGTTGCTTTTAAGGCGTGCGAAAAGCTTGCAGTCTTGATATCAGTGTCATAGACTAGATTAGAGTCTCCCCTCATTTCTGCATCCCTTTGTTTCGCCCTCACGTTCACTAATCATGCCCGTTTTGGCGAAATCACAAATTAAATATTGAAAATCTGTCATGTTTGTCGTCGCCCATGTTTTTAAAATCGGTTCAGGATTTGAAAGTCATCTGGTTCACACCAGTGTATATGCCCGGTTGATTCTTGTGTGATTTTCCTGTCACATTATGGAGGCAAGTTTATCATGGAGATTTTAAGAAAAGACAATATTTTATTTCCTCTATAAACTTCTGGACAAGATAAAGGCTTCACTAAAGGGTTCAAGAGCTGCCTGACTCAAATATAACTATGACAGAAACAAAGCTGGTTTTCTTCTCTGAACGTGCATATAAATTATTCTTCACAAGAAGTAAATTTGACAGTGAGTGAAGTTGTGACTCTCATGTGGGTGAAATAACACGACAGGAAGACAAATTACCAGGAAAAAATCTCTTCTCTGCCACTGTTGGCTTATATAACAGGGCAGTCTGACTTACTGAGTTCTGATAGTTCTTAAGCATTTGGGCTTTGGGTTTGAGGTAGTATGCGGGTGGCACAGAGTTTTCATCCCTGCAGTACCACTCTTCCAAGATGTGTGTGTCCAGCCCGGCTTCCACAGCCGCATCCAAGATCATCTCAAACTCCGCTGATTCCACTTCCCCAGGCACTCGGATGCTGCCGTACTTTTCTCCAACTAGACCCTGAGGCGGGGCAGGAAGAAGGAAGGAGGAAGAGAAAAGGTAGAGGGCAGGGAGGTTGAGAAAAAGAGACGGGAAGTGTTTATCATCATTATCTTTTCAACAGTTTTGGGGCTCCTTCTTAAATCAGCGGCACAGAGTGAATAGCAGAATCAATGATGCAGACCGTGCGACCGAGCTGCAGGCACAGTTGCGGTGCAGTTGGGAGATCCAGCAGCTAGTTTGTGACATTAGGGAGCTACAATAGCTGCCACCACAGATGTCAAGGTTGTGTGTGCTGCGGTGTGTATTGAAAGCTCCTTCTTGAATGGAAATGACCTTACTCTACGGCCATATGCAGTGGACAGCTTCAATAGAAAAGGTTGAACTTCTCTGCCCACGGATGTACATTCATGTTTGCAGTGAGTGGTGAAAATAACAAATGTTCTCAAACAAGCAAAAAAAAAAAAACTAAAAACAAATAAGCTTGTGCTTGCCCGGTGAAAACGCCATCTGTCTCCCGTACGTCACAGAAAAAACTTAAAGATATGTAAAAAAAAGGAGCTACTGTATGAGGTGTAAGAGGACGATAACAACAACCTCGGCAGTTCAGTAAGAAATGTAGTGCTGTGATATTAAGAAGAAAGTGTTAACCTATAGCAACACAATATTCATGAAATCACTGTCAATTTTAACTAATGTTTCAAATAGAAAAGAGCAAAGTAGGATTCACTTTGTGTTGTTTTAGTCTTTGACATCCCTCATTTATTGGTGTTCACCCCTCTGTCTCACTGACAGCTTTGCTCTCTCTCAGACTAAAACAGCCATAAGATATTTAAATTGGGAAATATCTGTTCAAACTGTAAGCAAACAAAATATCTAATCTTTCCAAACATTCGGTGCAGTGCAGTGTGCTAATCTGGGGCTATGCAGACATTCTGGTCGGTAACACAAAAGCAGGGAGGTTCGCTACGAATCCCTGCTCATATATCTTTGTGTTCAGTAAGAAAAAGCAGATTTGTTCTGCTGCTGCACTGCAAATGTTTGAATGACACACAGTTATGTAAAACCCCCATCCTTGGCCAAATTTCCTAATGCTCAGTAATCAGTAGCATTAAGAGAATGAGCAGATTTGCTTTTTATACATAACAGATGGGGCTGTTTGAAATAAAAAGACATTAATGCATTAATTAAAGGGCGGTATGCTTACTTGTGAGAATATGACTGTGAAATTCCATTTGAATGTGCTTCTATGCTCCATGAAAAGGATATTGTCAGCACAATCACTGCCTTCATAACCATCACTACCACAATCATCATCAGTCTCACAGACCAAAGCCAACACCGACAATCTCTCTGCACGATCTCCTCAGTCAGAAACCAGAACACTCAGCAGAGAAGCTGCATAATTAGGCATTATCGTATTAAATGGTGGCTTTTCCATTCCACTATTGTTTCTCACTGCATGTGGTAAATCTACTGTAAGCTCCAGTGAGTTTTCATTTTTCACCCCAGCATCTATGAACACGCCAGTTCAATACTATTGGAACTGATCGGGGCCATTTCCTGTCACGGCTCATGATGTGCGCTATCAATCACAGTTGAAGACAATGAGGAAAGAAAAAAGATCCTGTGAAGATCCTCCACTACGTGACCAGCTGATCTTTACTCCATGCGTCGTAATTCACATGCAGCAGGGGCCTCGGGGGAAAAGATGCAGCGAGGGTGAGGGACACGCCAAATGACTGTGAGCTCCGATGAGCAGGAAAACTACGTTTGTATGCTCACGGCAATGACGCTTCAAAGCCACTCCATGTGGGACTCCTTGTTCCCTTGGCATTCGCAGTAGGAACAGATGCAGAGAACAAGCAGAATCAGATGATGGCATGTGGCATGGTCTGTAGGACGGCCTATTCTTAAAACCAACAAATGCCCGCGTTTGAGTCATTTCTGTTCACAGTTTTGTGTACATGTCGTAGAAATTCCGGACCAGAGCTTTGTTTTACAGCTTCTTTTGGATCTTGCGTGTACCCTCTGTGTTCAGTCAGCAGTTTTGGAGGATGAGGTCGAGGATGAGGTCTCACTTTACATTGTGGCTAAAAAAGTCGTTCTTTTATTTTCATTGCATTCAAGCAATCAGCTGACCCTTTTATACAATTAAATGTGTGTCACAATAGGAACAAGCTTAAGGGCAGAGGTCAAGAGAAGATAATATAGCAAAAAAAAAAAAAAAATAATAATAACTCTGCTCAGTAATGACTCACAAAACTCACAAAGCCAAATAAGAGAAGAACTCCAACAGAAGAACTGAGCGTATCTGAAAGGCAGGAACGATACAAAAAGCAAATAAGAGGAATTGGGTTGGGATTTCCCCTGGGTGGCACACTTTGTCTTCTCTTCCTGGCAAAATAAATAGATAAGTAGGGCAGGTTGCTCAATATCTTCCCCCGTGATTGATCAGAAAGGACACAAGCTGGATTCCAGCCTGAAATGCTTCCAGTTGAGAGCAGCACGTTTTAGCTCAGGGTGCTTTCAGAAGAAATGTCGAACTGATTGCCTCGTGAAAACGCACAAGATCCAACAGCTCTGTGTTTCATACGCTGGTTAGGCAGACATGATAACATTAACCACTCATATTAGTGGGAGGCGCTTAGGGAATGGTCAATTATTGGCTTTTCAAACTTGCATATATTATATGAAGATTGGCTTTATAGAAGCTGTGATAGGACAGGGATGTCCCACAGGTTCCCTTATTCACCTGCTTTACGCGGCTCTCTATGACTCACTGTGCTGCAGTGATGTGTCAGGAGAGGAAGGAGGCAATAAGCTGGTCTACAGTAAAGCAGAGAAAGAGAGATGTACAGTGTGAGGGAGCGAGAGAGCAGAGTTAAGGCGCCTCCAAGTTCCTGACAAAATCTCTGTCAGCTTGCCTTGTTGGTGATATAGCAGAGTGTGTGAGTGTATCTGGAGATAGAGGTGAGGATAAAACCTACCGGTGTTTCCCATCAAAATGACAAAATCAGGTCTTCCAATGCGAACGCAGACACCAGCAGCACGGCGCAGCACACACACTACAACATTCGCACCGCTTCACCCTTGTGTGTAATTGACTGTCACTTCTGTCATCCACTTGACTTACCAAACTGTAAAAAAAATGTCCAAATATTTCCCAGGTGGTGTTAACACCCCTGCCTCAGCCAGAGAGCGGGCCTGGAATGAGGCCATCTAAAATGGATTACAGCGGCTGACAAGCTAGAACTCCCCCCGTGTGTCTGTGTGTTTTTTGAGAGGTCCAAGAGGTTGCACAACTTCTTATTACACAGAAACACAGGAGGCTTAAGTGACAATGGCAAAGCAAATGGAGCCCAAATGCAATTCTAGTTTTAGCTGCATTCCTCTGCGCCCTCCCTCCCTTCCTAATTCTCCATCCCTGGAAGGGGTTTTTATACTCTAAGTGCACTTTATCTGATGAGCCAGCTGGGAGAGACGACTAAGATATTATATGCAGCTACAGTATGAATCAACCAATCAATCACTCGCACAGTCAATCAATCAATGAAACACACAGTCGACTTTTCTGATAGTTAATGCATCAGCTTTGGCATTGCAGAGGGAGAAAGGATCAGATGGAGAATTATTTAATTTTCAGTTACAATCCCACTCACTCATGTCATACTACATAGTGATTGTATTTAGTATAATTGTACTGATGTACTGTTTTTGCAGCATACAAAAAAAGTTATTTGTTTACTTCTTTTTCAACTGCAATTATTTCACCTAATGTCCCATCTTGTTGTTGTAAGTCCATCAAATATGTATTATTCCATTGCCAAAGTTTCCACTCCAATCCAAATTCTTCCACCTGCTGTCATAGTAGTTTAAATTAATTAACTTTTATACAAACAAGACTTGTTTTTGAATTGTTACATCTTCGGTGGGAACAAGTGGAGTAATATCAGCCTGATGATTAGTTCGGAAAGTTAAAGAAAAGTTTGCAAGATTCTCCAGTTTTGAGCACTATTTATCAAAACTTCTTTAAAATTCACTGTATGGATTTGCAGCAAAGCTTCAGAGTGACTGTGATGCAACATTTGCATTTTGAGCAATCTCTGCACAAGCATCCAGGCAGCGACAATACCCAACATCAAATGAGAACCTCTTTTTGTTGTAATCTTGCAGGCTTCCTTCTTCTGCTGAGTTCCTGACATAAAAGTCTTTGGTATGCACATCAACTTCCACGGAGGATGAGCGTTAAAGCCAGTCTTGCCTATCACATTTGCAGTTACATCATATTAACTGTATTTGATGTATGATGTCTCTCTGCTGCATGTTAAATGTAGCAGAGCAGCAGAGCAGCAGATTCTCAACTATCCTTACATCCAGCAAAGCTGCTGCAAGGCCAGACAAGTGTAAAGAAAAAAGCAGCAAAACTGGACGAGTGGCTGTGTTGTGTTTGCTGATACGTGTCCTTGAGGCATTTATCAAGTTTTAGTGTTTTTTTTTTTTTTTTTTTTTACACGAGGGAATCTGAGACAGTTGCAGAGAAGAGGAGGGAAGAGGAAAGAAGAGGGAGAAATAGAGAGAGAGAAAGAGGGAGAGAGGGGAGAAAAAACCAGTCATGGCTCATTGTCATGCTTAATCTCCGGGTCAGTGACACCATCACCATGCCAACCCCTGCTATTGCCATGGAAACCGGGTTTATTGGATCGACAGGTTAGAGAAAAGCCCCTCTTACCCAGGTGTGTGTGTGTGTGTGTGTGTGTGTTCACTGCCGCCTGTCTTGTATTCAGCCATGCCCTTTGAAAGACACTTGCTGTGACTCTTACTCATAAAGAAAGACTGACATGTCCAATAAAAAGCCCGTTATATAACAGCTGACTGTTTTATGAACTGAACCTTGATCGTCACACACTCCTACTAGATAAAAAGAGCTTGTTTTAAAACAATAACAAGGTTGCGATGATGAGTCTTTAGATCGACTTGACCAAACAGGAATACATAAAAGAGAAAAAGGACTTGACGAGATATCTGAAGTGATTATTTTGATACTAGAGAGCAGGAGGGACTTCACGGAGCTGAGTAGTAAGAGGTTTCCAGTTGTTGCACAGATCCTGCGTGGCAGCAGGAAACACACCTACACTTCCCATGTCAACCCTGTTTCTCAGTTTCCTCTGTGCTGCTTCTTCCAATCCTCAAACTCCCACCCTGCATCCTTCTCCCCGCCTCCCCCTCTATTTATTTCTGTTCTTTGTGACACAAGCACATCACCCCCGCCGATTCTCCAGTTTCATCTGCTTTCTCCCCTCTGATCCATGCTCTGGGCTCTGTGACAGTCATTGTGGGCTGTAGACCCCCAGAGCAGCTTCCCTTTGAAGTCTCCTCTTACTACCATGTGGGTGTGTGCATACATGTATATATGTATGTGTGTGTGTGTTAGCAGTGGTGCCACTTGTGTCAGCAGCCTCTAAGGAGGGCACCTGAGAGTGTGAAGGTGATTGTAACGGTGTGTTGAGACCAGCATGCTTGAGTGTCAACACTTGAGTTTGAATGATACAAAAGATAAAATTAGAAACAGACAGGGACCGCCTGAGCCACATAAACACAACACACCCACAGTTGCAGGCAGCATGCTAAACCTACGGTATGTTGTTGAATTAACAACGAGACCCTAAATTCTGCTGACATTTTCCCTGTCCGCTCATATATATCTTGCTCTGCCTCCCTGTAAAAATACACAACGCTACTCGGGAAATGGCCCAGACAACCCAGAACTGTCATAAGCAAGTCCCTGATCAAAGGATCTGCCACTCGGAGCTCCCCAGTCCCGGAAACAGGGCAGGCCTGCCGGCCTGTGTGGCAACAATGGAGGAACCGGGGGTGCAGAGATCACAGCAGCTGGCTCAGACTCATCTGAATGGGACTTCATTTTGCAGAGCTATTGTGGCCTCCTGTGTTCTCCATTGAGAGAAGAACAGCAGAATATGTCATTAAAGATTTAACCAACCCGGATGGAGAGGACGTGCACTATGGATGCATGTGTGTGTCTCTAGAGTGAGTGTGTGCTGAGGGGTGTAAAGAGTCTGTATCACCCAGAATCAGAGTACAGCCAAGCTGATTCTATAGCTCATGACAGAGAAAATGCCGCGGGTCAAGATGCTCTGTTTGTCTGTGTGGGTTTGTGTTTGAGAGCAGGAGAGAGGAAAAAAAGATGAATCCGAAGGAGTGAGAACAAAGAGCTGTGTCTGTGTGCTTGTACCTGAGCTTGTGTGTCCCTGCTTTCCCTCATTGTGTTGTCTGGTATTGCCTGGGGTCAGTCAGGGTTAAGATGGTGAAATTGCAGCAGGGACAGAGGGCAGTGAAGCTGATGGGAATGAATGAAATCAGTGCGGCGTGTACAACACAACACCAAACACCAAGCCGACAGGAAAATAAAGGGGAGGCTGAGCCACTTAGTTTTTTTTGTTTTTTTTTTTTACCTCAGATATGTCCATTTCAGTTCTGTTTAGCCTGATTGAGCTCACACCTTACAGCCCCAATGTCTCATTGGGCTTTAAATGCCGTGATGTCAAGTTTCACGATGCTGTCTAAAACTTTAGCACAGCTCCAAGACTGCCAACATTAACAGCAGTCAACTGTTCAAAGTGCTGAGCTCACTAACGTATTCAGGTAGTATTCTGAATAAGATGTGAAAAAATACTCTTCCTCGCCTCAAATGAAAACAACGTAATATGCATGTTGGTATTTTACAGCTTCCAAACTGCTCACGCTGTGGCAGATAAAGCCATGCAGCTGCAGCAGTCACATGATCAGCTCCACTCCCTACAACACATATCCAGCACACCTTTTTCTGCAGGGGGCGGTCTTTTAAAGCTGCCCAGGTTTTTTTTTTTTTTTTTTTTTTTCCTTCTGGAGTGTTAGCACACCTGTGAACTTTGCTGCAGGGCAGAAATGCAAAACTATAAAAAGCCAAAATGATTCCACACACAGCAGGTGGTGGTCTGCAGTGCCCCAAACAAACACAAAGAAGAAGAAACTTTGCTGTAAGCACTTGCTTCTAATTGCTGCTGCCCCTGATACAGCATTTAATAAGATAGCAGGCTTGTTAACACTGATAACTTGCCTTGAATGCAGCTTAAAAAGAACATGCCTGTTTGCCCCACGCTACTTCCACCTCTACTGATGTTTTGTCTGTTGTGTTCATCAATTGCTTGTCATCTGTACTCTAGATTGGAGAGGCCATGCCGGGCCTAATTGGGTTTTCTTGTTTGTGGGGATTCTGCTTGGGGATTGTCGGACCTATCGCCGTACTCCACAAAGGTAAGCAACAATATTTCTTTTGTGCACTAACATATGTGAGCTGATGCCAGTGTTCGGTGGTGCGTTATGTTTTGTGAGAGCTGTTGCTTCTGCTACGCTGCGACCTGTTTGGTTGTTTTTCTGCGCATCTGTTGTGCGTCAGTATGCTTCTGCTTCACTATGTGCTGGAATTGAATTTTCTTCTGCCGACTGAGTTTGAGTTTCTCCTTTTTCTGCTGTTGATTGGTCTGTGCTTCATGACGCTTTCATGCAAAGTGCAATGTTCATTTTCACCTGTGCACCGCCTTGTTTTGAAATCTGAAAAGAACACATCATGTCCTTATTTTTCTTAGTTGTCATGGAGATGGCATAATGCACTGTTTTGACAATCATGATGGTCATTCTCTTAGAGACTCCTTATAATGTCTGGATGAAATGTGCTTTGGGCTATTTTTCTTTCTTTTTCATGGACAAACTCCGTTGTGCTCATGTTGTTGTGTGTTTGTAAGGAACCTGGAAGCAAAGTATCAATATCACTATGTCAGTATCTACAAGTGTCTCATGTGATTTCACTGAAAATAAATATTTTTGGTTAGATTAGATGAAACCAGGATCAGAGTTGATTTTCTCTTTTATGGTGCAATGTTTTTTTATTTACCCCCCCGAAGTATCTGTGTCAGTGAGAGCAACAATTTGTGAATGAGAGAGGCAGGAGGAAGCTGCAAATGCAGGTTTGAGAGAGACAGAAATACAAAACTCAGTGCGGGGAAGGAGATTATGCTCCCTGGAGACCGGGGCTCCTGTTCTACCCATAATGCATTACCTCTCCCTGTACTCTCTCCCCTCAATTTCAACCTCTAGAAACGGATCTGTTCCATTTGAATAATTCACCATCAATTTCTCCTCCCACCTTCTTCGTCTCTTCACTCCTGTGATCATCTTTTCCTTTCCTGGCGCCTGACTTTTTATCTGGCCTAAAATTATCTGAAAAATATCACTGAAATGCCAGCTGTAATTACACGTCGTGGGAGCCTCTCTCGCAGCAATCGTTCACGCAAGTGTAATTTTAAGCTTTGTGTGGATTTTCAGTCCTCTACAGGAAAATTTTTGTTTGCATACAAGTTGTTTAAATGTTGTTGCTCTGCATACACTGTGTACTATTTCAAAAGCAAGCAAGGTCTCTTTTTAGACCTCCACGTGTGAAGAAAAACACATGCAATAGCTGCAAACAGAGCCGTAAAATTGGTGACACGTTTAACTGCAGCCCATGCAGCGTGCAATACTCACAACAAAACACGGTCCTGCCGAAGTCTTCAGACACTCCTCCAGGAGCTTCATTCTCAGTCGCTGCAACTCTGGACTGTCCCACTCCTCTGGATCGATGCCCCAGTACAGGTCCACCACCTGAAAACGCACATAAGCGGTCTGCGTGTTGTGTTTCTCAGCTAAAGAGGAGGATAAATAGCACAGTTGCCTTCTGCAGTTCACAAAAGACAGAGTGAGTGGTTGCGTTTCTTTTAAACCGGGGTTATCCTCTTGCTGTTTTGCAGAGAGAAAGACCTCAGGATCTATTTCAGGCTGCTACAACAACCTATTTTTATAGTAAATCCAAACTCCAACACATATTGTTGTTCCATGACAATTGAATATAGGGTGCTCAGTTTCTCAGCACACAATGAATTTTTGTTGTGAGGGGGAAAAAGCAGAAAATCATTTAAGCAACATCTGCAATGTATTTAAAGAGAACCAGTGACTAAGGAGAAATTAAACAAAAACACATCCTGTCAAATCAGCATCAGTTGGCTTAAATTCTGTCAGTTGAACTGTTGTCATTGTCATTCTAAGATTTACCACTCACACCTGGGTAATGTGATGAAAAAGCCCGACACCGCTCTCACCATCAGACACCAGTAGGAAGGTATGACTGAGCACACACTTACCTACACACAAATGCAATACAGGAGGTCTCCCTCAGCACATTTTTCACATGTTTTGGCAGCTGAGACAATTCAAACTGTAAACACACCACAGGGGGAATCTCTGGTGGTGGAGAGAGGTGAGGAAACACCTCAAAATGTGTGTGTGGCCCACGCCACGCTGCTGCTGCTGCTACTGGCTCAGGCTCGCCCTGTGAGGAAAACAAGCCCTCCCACCAGCGGCTTCCTGGGTCCCGAATAGCTTTTAGACCTCTGGTGGGCCCTGACACGGGGATTTAAAAGATGCCTTATAGCCGATAGCCTTTGCTGCTTGGAGGCACAGGATTCAGCCCCCAAAATCCATAATGTGCGTGATTGCATGATTCCTCTCTTCTTCCAATTCTTTTTTTTTTTTTTTTTTTTATTGCAGTTATTCAGCCGGTCTATCTCCCTGATGGCAGAGTGCAATGAGTAAAAAGTAGAGGATTTTGCAGCGAGGGGGGGGTGAGGGGATGTCAGCGAGGGCTGCAGTCTTCCTTCATGCTCTGCTGCTCGGGCAGACTAGCTAGCTCAAATGAGTTTAGCCTGCCACTATGACTGACGCATCTGCAGTGTGGCGGAGAGCAGCAGTGACTGGCATCCCCGTGCAGCTGGACGGCACAGAAATTGAGAGTGCAGCACTTGGTTTTGACAGTCTGGGAAATATTTGCCTCTTCTATTATTGTTGGGAGCAGCAGGAGGGCCGGAACTACACCTCAGCTCATCTGCTTGATTGTCGTTCTGCACCTGCGAGCAGATGTATTGCTGTGGAAGGAGACAGCTGTCAGTGAGCTGCAGATTTCTTGCACGGCGTCGGGCAGCAATTACTAAATAATTTCATTAAGAATCAGTTCAGGGGTTTTCAATCACCTTAAAACAGAACTATATTTAGCTCTCACCACTTTGAGGTTACAGTTCACTTTTACACATGGTGACCAGGATATAATACCACCTTAAAAGGCAATAGCCAAAATATGGGTAAAGAAAATTCGAATATTTGCCCATATTATTTCATGTTTCGCACAGAGTGAAATGGGAAATCCCCAATCACTGTCTGTTTCTCTCTAAATTATATGAAACAGTAGTTTAATACTAATTTAGAAGCAGCTTCATGCACTTAAGAATGAGAGAATGTTTATTTCTGCCTCATTAATGTCAAAAATAATTAACTGATAATCAGAATTGTTTGAAACTGAATAATTTTTGGCACTACTACCAACTGGGATATAAATGAAGTGTGAAAGTTGGATTACAAAATTAAAGATAGACTGATTAGATATAGTTCTGAGCATGCACATGGTGTGAGCCGCCAAGGCTTTTACTTTGGAAAGAAAATCTCCCACTCACTAGTGCGCGCACGATAAGCATCCCTCATGTTGGCCTGTTGTGGAAAACTCAATGTTCAGCCCATCAGTCACTGTGTATCAGTGTCACTAATCTACTTCCAACGCAAACGCGTGGGAGACTGCAATCGGCCGTGTGTTGACAAGGGCCCGGAGGGAAGGGGCCGAATGAAGTGAGATGGACGTCCCCAGTTACTATATGGTTTCTACCGGGTTTCAGCAGGTGACTGGGAGGATGCACGGTAA
The DNA here is from genome assembly GCF_900963305.1 of Echeneis naucrates. Classification (NCBI taxonomy): domain Eukaryota; kingdom Metazoa; phylum Chordata; class Actinopteri; order Carangiformes; family Echeneidae; genus Echeneis; species Echeneis naucrates. The sequence goes on along the minus strand of NC_042528.1, from coordinate 5,072,290 downwards.
TTAAAAGATAAATGAAGACATAAGTGTTATGCGTGTGTGTGTGTGTGTGTGGGGGGGGGGGGGGGTGGATTAAATTGGCCCAGACGCCCGCTGCGCTTCACTGGAGTATGGAGGGATGATGGAGAAAAGGGAAGAAAAGACAGTCGAGGAATGTTTATCCAAAAATGGGCAAGGACACATAACTGGGGTTAAGAGGGACAGAGCTTGAATGGGGGGGATTAGTTTAAGGAGGCACAATCAGGAAAAAAAAAAAAAAGACTCCTGTGGGACCGGATCTGACTGGAACTGTTTCACAGTTTCCTTGTGTATTTTTTATTTTTTTTCCTTCTTTCAGCCAACTACTTCTTCACCCTTCCTCTGTTTGATGCCCCCCCCACCCAGCCCCCAACCACCATCACCTCTTCCCCTAAACTATGGTGGTGATGGTGCTTTTACTTACATAAGAGCTGAAGCAGCTTCTGCTAAGCAGCTTTCAGATGCCCTTGGAAGGCGTTTGCCGATGGCAGGTCAAGTGCAGGAGAAGCCTTTTTTTTTTTTTTTTTTTCTCTTCTTCTTTTTCTTATTATTATTATTTATTGAATGTTAGACTATTAGACTTTGGGATTTTGCCCAAGATGCCCAGGAAGAAAGGGCATGAAATCAGGCGGGAAAAAAGCAGAAAAACACTGCTGACAGAAAGACTGTCGGGCAAAAAAAACAACAGTAAAAATAGATACAGTGCCAACATAAATATGTCTTAAGCTTTCTACTGCAGGCAGTTTTATTAAGAACATGTGGTAAATCTCAAAGAATTTTTTTTATGAATACAGCTTTCTCAGTGCTTGAGGGAAGTTCAGGTTTTAGTAGCAAATCCGTCACCAAAGACGATATTCTCTTGCACGCAGATCACATAGATGGAGGTTAAGCAGGCTTTACTTTTCAGCGTTAGATCTCTTAATGACATGTTTTACTTATCTCAATAGTCTGCCAGCTATGATAAAGGGTCACGTTTTCTGCATTTGCTTAATAAAGCTTGTCAAAGTCAGTTCTGTTCGCAAATCATCATGACCGTGAAGATATTCCACCTTTTGTGCACTCACAGGACGGTGCATCAGACGCTGCAGCTCAACCATAGAAATTATGGCTAAGAGCAGTCGAAGCCACAAGAAGCTGAGATCACATGACTTCTGATGCTTAAAATGAGCTACCAGCAACAGAAGGAGCTGATTTTCAGTAAAACCGCTCATGGAGATACATTTTTCATGGTAAACACTTCTTGATAGTAACTCTAGGGCTTGCAGTTTCCTCAAATGAAAATAAATTTCTTCAGAGCCTGTCAAAGCAGAGAGCAGCATTGTTACTCAGAGTTTAGGTTTGTTTGCTCACTGGCGCCCACGCAAGATGGAGGTGTTTGAGCGTTAAATGGGAGCGGGCACCACTTGGAAGACCTAAACTCGCAAAGAAAAACTAATCACAGGTGTTGGTTGCCACCGTGCACACACTGCAGTGATTGAGAAAAGTTGAGCTTACTTTCTGTTGAAATTGCAACTTTGAAAACTTTCCTGTTGTTAAGCTGCTCTCCGGGGAGGCTCGAGGAAAGAAAACCTAACAATGAAATGTTGAGAAATAATTAAATTTAGCTGTTACCTTTATGCAGTTAACAGTCTTTGACTCCTCTTGCAGACATACACCGACTCCCAGCTGAGATTGAAAAAAGTTTGGCAAGTACTCCTTGTGCACAATCATAGTACAGTGTATCCACACAATTTTACTTCTCATCCGTCAGCTGCCACACTACATGCACCATAAACCACTATGTTAAAGTGCACTATCTTAATTGCCAAGTGTTATTAGATACTGAATATCTTAAATAACTGAGCATAAGTCCGGCAGCTTTATGCTTTGCAAGTTGACTCTAAAGGTGTAAACACACTGATGCTCAGCTTTGACATTCACAACGTTCACATTCACTTCTCGAATCAGACAAACGCCGCCTGAGCCGGCGCTTCGGTAACGGCGTTCTTCGATCTGCAGGTTAACCGCAGGAAAAACGTGCAAAAGAGGAAAGAAACTTGACTGACATACAGCTGTTCAGGTCTTCGAGAAGAAGCGTAGATGCAACTACAGGAAACACGGAAAACAAATTTGAGTTGCTCTGCAGTTTAATCGCTCTTCAACATCAATGAGATTACTGTATATGGGGGGGAAACCTTAAACAGAATTTACAATTAGGCCTTATATTTGAGTGGAAAAAAAAAACAAAACACATTGCTGTTATATTTATTCAACCAAATTAAACCATCTATCCATCAAATCTAGGAGAAATATGTTCATATTTTCTGAGATAATTGCTGACACCAGATAAACTGACAGGGCAGAAAAAACCTTCATGGTGACAGTAATAAGACACCTTCTCTACAGTTCTCCCAAAGGTTATAAAAATACAGCGTAGCTGAAGCCCAAGATGTATCTCCTATTTGATTATCCTTCCTGACTGCTGGTATAATTCCAGAGGATTCAGCTGGCATGCTTGCGAGTCAACGTAATGGCAACGTAATTGATTAACTTTTAAAATGTGTAAGTGGTTGACATATTCTGAGAGAACTGTGTCTTTTCTGACAGCCATATTTTCCCTCCTCTTAGTGCAAGAATAATAGGCTTTTTGCAAAGGCTTTTTTTAATTATTATTATTTTTTTTTTATTTTAAATCGTTGTGAAATGTTGCTTCACCCCTCATCTTGTCTCCCATCTTGCTGCTTGAGTTGCGAGTTGTAAAAGACGCCTGAGTGACAGCCGTTGAATAGATTTTCACAGCTGCAGCCAGGAAACTTTTATTATAATTGCGTGTTTGTGTGTGTGTGTGTGTGTGTGATGGGCAGTGAGTTTGTCAACTAGAGCGCGCTTTGACCATGTTATTCACAGAGCTGCTTCAAGTAGCCTTAATATTCAGTTTAATTCCTACATGTGGGCGGGAGCAGCAAGATGATTTATGAACTGCAAGATGAGTTAAGATAATATGAACTGTGGGTTTTTTTTTTTTTTTGTTGTTTGTTTGTTTTTGTTTTTTTTTTTGTTGTGGATGAGAGATGGACATTTTCATGATAAAAATGAGACTAAGGAGTGAATTCATAGACTAATCCGTGTCTCACCAGCCGTGCTGTGGCTGCTTTTATAAATCTTCTGCAATAATGCTGCGGTGTTGGTCAAAAATTTTAATTCTGTGCAGCGTTTGCTCGTAAATATTTCCAGAAAATCCTCCTGCTGCATGTTTAGTTTTCACCTCCGACTAACTTGGTACATCATTACAAATGTAAATAGGATGAACAATTTATTAGAAACTAGTTTACTCAGATTCATCAGTCCTGCAAACTACAACCTGCACAATTAGACTAGACCGAACAAGAAATTGGATTTAACCCCACCCCCCGAAAAAAAAAAAAAAAAAAAAGTATTCTTTGCAAATATGTTTTGATGTTTTTCCTGAGGTGGTTTTTCAGACGTGCCGATACAGAAGTCACAAAAGTGTAAGGGAAACCTTTTGATTCTCATTTAGACCTCACTGGGCTTGACATATAGGAGTCACATGACCAAATCCATAACCATGGAAACGTGAAAATGCTTTAATCGATCTCACGGGATGAGAATTATTGGATTTCACAAGACTCAACTTGATGGGAATTAGGTTTCATTTGCAAATCACCCATCAATGGAAATACCTGCAAGCTTCATTTTCACTTTGTCGAAACTTTAGAAATGTCGCTTTTATTTTGCATAAAACTATCATGGAAACGCAACTGATACAAGCAGATAGTGAACGAGCCTTTGGATTTGTTTTGGCAAAAACCAGACCACCAACGAGCAAGAGAAGAGAAGTCACTGATCATTGTTTAACCAATAACACCACATAGTTAGAGACTGGATCGTTTATTTCCACTGATTGTAGTGAGCCAAGCCAGACATGCACGCACACACACACACACACACACACACACACCAGCAATTATCTAGCTTGGTTCCAGACACGCTGAAACCCTGATCCTCATTGTATCATTAGCATCATCACTGTACAGTCTCCACTCAGTGTCTTTGCTTCGCTTTGTGAGTATAAAGAAAGACAAACGTACAGGAAACACAGGACTGGAAATGGTACAAAGGGATCACGGCCCCCGGCTCCTGCTCCTGCACTGACTGAATGAGGATGCAGCCCTCGACCCCCAGGCTGGATTTCCATCCCCTCTTCCTCCCTCTATTTCCTAATCTATCTCCTGCAATCCCTCTCGATCCCTCTTAAGGAAGATTCTGGATGGAAACTGAGTCAAGCGATGAGGGACCGGGGAGAATTGGGTTTCATCAGCTTGCCGTTTGTGTGTCTGTGTGTGCCAGCTGATGTGTGTGAGAGACAGAGGGTGTTGGGGGGTTGATACAAAACCATATTTTGGATGTAAAATTACATCCAGTAAATTGCAGTAAATTGCACTCTCGAGCTCCAGTAAACTGTGATTTTTTTTTTTTTATTTTTTTATTTTTTTTTTTTTTAAGCTAAGATGCCAATCATCACATAGTGTGGGTGAGGATCGGGGAGGGATGGAATTGGAGGAGGGAGAGAGAAGAGTAAGTGAGTCATAGTATTAACTCCCAGGCCTTCTCCCAGGCTAATCATTTCAGCTCATGCTTCGTCACAGTGAGCTGAATCACCAGACAGACACGTGGCCGCAGACGCCGGAGCCAAAACGCCTCTGCCTGGCTTTTCCTGCATCATCTTGCACATCTCAATCACATTCAGATGTTTCCAGAGCTGCCGGGATGTTTGTTGTGTATTTTGTTTGGTGGTTTTGACCTCTAAGAGTCTGTAGGTGGAGGATGTGCTGTATAGCTGAGGCTTTAGGGTCAACATGTGTCACTGCGGGGGCGCTACCTTTTTTCTGTGCAACGACCGCTTCGGAGCTTTTCAATGGATTACGCTTGTTCCAGGGTATTCAGTAACTGGCCTGTCATCCTACTCAACCTCACTGATGGACATGCTGAAGTATGGCGTCATGATCGATTTTTAGTTTTTAAGTGATTTTCATCTGTGGATTCAAAATTTGTAAGACAGGGATTTTTTTTCTTTCTTTTTTTTTTTTTAATTATTATTATTTCTCCTCACAATTCCAGAACAAGGTCTGTGTTGCGGTTTCATCATAAAATGATTTCACTCAAGCAAAAGCAATGCGTTTCTGCTGCATAGTTTAAGTAAGCGTGTTTAAAATGCGCCTGCTCAATGCTAGGGAACTATAATTGAAGATTAGCTCATCTGAATTAGAAATAATAATAACAATAGAAACATTTAGACAAGGCTCATCACAAAGGACCCTTCAGTTCTCCTAAAGATAGGCCAACATTAACAGATCAGTCCAGTCCAGGGGAAAATTAATCATTTCAGGACTTGGTGTTCAAACGCATGAACATTTTTGCACTTTGCGTCAATCTAAGTGCACATTTTTAACGTCAACCTGTGCGGTCTGATTTTACTTGGACTACTCATTTTTACTGATTCAGAATATTAACCTCAAACAAACATATAGCTCCTTAAATCTGCAGCAGGTCAGTGTGGCTTTGGCTTTCAAGGAGCTTTGGTTTTTCTTATTTAAACAGGATGTCGAGAATCTAAGAACATGGCCTTCTAAGAAGCAGCTGATGCCCCAGTGCACATTTGTGCAAATGACTGAACAACCCTTGTGCATAAACAGGAGGTATCCTGAACTTAAGTCTTGTTATAACGCCTTCAAACGGTACGATCCAAGCATTCTTAGCATGTAATGTGACTTAGCTGTTGCCATCCCGCTGACTAACCGACGTCTCACAAAGCAATTCAGGGGTTGCAAGTCGCCACATCAGAAGTCCTTCCAAGAATAATCTACGGCCGAAATCTCTGCCTGACTGCAGGGCTCTCTTGGCGTTGTTCAACGAACGAACATCTGACTGTAATCTTTCTGTACACGCCGGTGCCAATTTGCAATGCAAATGATCGCGAGCAGTGGACACAACAGGGAGAGCGCAGCAATTCTCCGACAACAACAAAGGGTAAGATCTTGCATCATGCTGCCTTATCCATAGCTAGATTTGTGCCAGCACTCACCGATAGAAGCCTTATCTCTGCTGGCCTTCTGGCCGCTTAAAGGGACGGGGACCTCTGCATGTGGCCCCGGGGGAGTGGGGGGAGTGGGGTGAGGGGGGGCTCCTCCAGGCAATGACAGCAGTACAAGCCATGATGTCATGATGGAGATTCTTAACGGTCCGATCAAGTTCTGGCAAACTGCAGCTCAGGAAGTTAAAGGTCTCTGTGGCTGTAGGTGGAGTAATGAGTTGGAAGAGCGGAAGGGAGAAAGTTACCTGGAACTCAATGCCATAGTTCTCCCTGCAGAAGTCTCGTAGTTTGGGGTAGACGTGCTCTTTCAGTGCGCTCCTTTCTGCCTCTGTGTCTGAAAGAAAAAAAAGACACAAAGAACGTGACTGCAGTCCAAAAACTTGAAGCACTTGTGAATATGAAGAGAAGCAATCAATAATTAATTCCATTTCATACGCAACTAAAGAAAGATGCTTAAAAGACTGACACAATGTGGGATTGTGCATTATTACAAAGGCAGTGATCATATTGGACAGTCGGAGTGTGACAGACCGCGCGCCTTCAGGGCTTTGTTGGTCCACTTTGTTTTCTCCATCCCCCTCTTTTTAACTGTGTTTCACATGGTTACTGTAATTTAACAAAAAAACTCTTCCTCATTTGCTGTTTTTCTGAAGGTGGATAGTTAAAAACAGACCACGCCGACCTGAGAGTCCCTGTGTGCCCGAAGAAAACGCACATAGGACGCAGCAAAAACAGCCCCTCAGCCACAAAACTGTGTCATCCACAGCGTGAGTAGAAGGGCCCACAGACTTAGTCTGACGTATCTGTCTCTCATCTATCTTTAGTAAGGCTTTGGGCTGTGACCGCCACATGTATCCGCCCACAGCTACCCCGGCAAAATGTCAAATCAAAGCCGAGCGGCTGTAATGGTATGCAAATGAAATAAATGGCAGTTGCTGCGTCGGTACGGCTCTCATCTCGTTCCATTGGAGACACGTTAGACTACAACAAATGCAAAAATGTCTTACGGTGACACAGCTGACATCATAAGAGCCAAAACAGCGGCGTTCATGCAGTTCAGATGGAACTGTGTTTCTCTGTTTACGAAGGGTTAAGCTGCGGAAAACAAGTGCAGTTTAAATCTGCATCTGGCTGAACTGTGTCATGATGTGACCTGACAGACTAAACTGTGTTGTTGTTTGCATTGCACCGATAACGGCAAGACGCCTCTCCCCCCCCCCCCCCCCTCTCTCTTTTTGTGGGATGATGATGAGTTGTGGCAGCCTGACGTATGTGTGTGTCGGCTGTGTACACACCCACATGCCACGGAACAAAGACAGGATGCTACGTTGGCCCTCCTTACTCACAGTCTGTTCCTCCCTTCCAATTTTCCAATCTGTTTATTTCAATAGTGCCGACCAATCTCATTCTTTTTTCTCACTTCATTTTCTTTTCTCTCTTCCTCCCTTTTGGGAACTCCTGACAGACAGCCACCTTTCTTGTTTCCTTTCTTGTCCATCATTTTTCATTCTCATGCATCTTATGCTGCAAGTAATCATTCTTAATATTTTCAATTATTTGGTTGTTTACGCCAAAAAGAAAGCCCATCAGGACTTTCCAGAGTCTAAGGGGATGGTTTCAAAATGTTTTATTTATTTATTTATTTATTTTTTAATCAAACGGGACAAAACCCAAAGAGATTCAATTTACAAACATGAAACAAGGGGGCAACCCTCCCCACTAATTTCAGTAGTTACAGTAAGTGCATTCTTGGCTTTTCTTTCTTTTCTTTTTTTTTTTTTTTTTTTTTGCTTGATAAATCTATTCCAGTGCTTTGCAGCAGCAATAACGCCCCCATGGCTCCATGGCTAAAACAAGGCAGAAAGTTAAACAGCTTTACAGCACTACGAAATTAGTTCCACTGACATTTCTGCCGCTGGTCCTCCATTCGTCCACGCTGCGGTCACGATACAGCCGCCCTGTCCAAGTCTCATCATCAAGGCTTTGACAAAGCAATCACTCTGCTCTCATCAAGCTACATTGACACTCCAGAGGCACTTGGTATGCACAACTGCTTGGAGACCTCTGATTAAAAGAGAGAAGCGAGCAATGTCCACAGGACAAGTGTCTTTACAAGTAGAACAATGCTGTGGCACAGTGGTTGTCCACACGGACAAGGCTGCAGCGGTATGTGTGTCTGAGGTGCTTAAGGGGTCAGTGTTCAGATATCAACCTTGAAAATTGGACCTGAGGCAGAAATGGAGCCGAAAGTAATTGAATTTACGGTGCACACGGCACAGTGAGAAAGATTTTAAGAATTCTGCAACATGTCTTTGCAGCGAGTGTCTCCTGTTATTCAGGATAATCAGTGCTTCACTGCCTCCACTCACCTCCATTGTGTCGGACTGGAGTGGATCTGCACGGCTGAGTAGCAGCATGAAGGGGTCTCGAGCTAATATTACCCTGAGGCCGGTGGCCAAAAGGCTGCTTTGAGCACAGAGTAAAACTCTGGTGTTTTTCCAACAATAAATTTCAACCATATACTTTCAAAGACAGGACACTTTGTGCTTTCCTCTGCTCTCCCTCATACCCAACAAACAGCTCTGGGTGTGGCTGCACACGGTGAGTTTTCCCCAGTAAGCAGTTGTGTTAGACCTCCTTGCTTAGTGTATTGTGTAGTGTTTATTGCATCAACAAGTGACAATGCAGCGCGGTGCAGCGAACTTGGACGTGTATGGATGAAGCAGCTGCTAAACTATACAACCACGGTACCATCTTATTGGTATGGAGGTCTCGAGCACATTCATCTGGAGTTTAGAAACACAGACATGTTGAAATGATTTTTGGTCTTCACAACTTTGCTTTGGGCCTTTCATGATTACCCCAACGTAACAATCAGACAAGTTGTGAAAGAGATATCTCTTTGAGGAGAGGGTGTGATGAAGGGTTGCAGTCATTGTAAGAGGTGATAATAATATCCATATAATGTATTCAGTGTGCAATGTTCCTGAATGGCCAGAAAATAAATATCCATGATTTCACACGAAGAAAATAAACAGATAGTGTTCTGTTGTTTTTCGTTAGAAAAATGGATATCTGTGAGTTTTGTATGGCTAATGACATACCGAAGACATTGCCTTTGGATTCTGAGAAACTATGCTGTCTCGCTGACTTTAGACCTGGTTATGACATAAAGTAATCAAAAAATAATCATCAGGACTGATGCGTTTGTGAGGATGTGGCAGCCCGCGTTCAAATTCAGCTCATGATTTGCAGCTTGCTACCTTTTCTCACACTTCAACTTCGAAATTCTTAAAATCAAATCCACACAACCAGAGAATAATGGAAGCCAAATACACCCGTTTTTCTGTCAGCATAGAAAGCCATGCACCAAACTATTTAATGTGCAGATGTGAACCTGCACGGCAATGATGCAAACACAGTCAGTGAACAAATCGATACCGAGTGACCTGGAAGACGCTGAGGGATAATTGAGGCTGTGTAAATCAGCACATCCAGAAAAGCCAGATGTGCATTTCTTGCACATGGGGAGACCCCACAGGTTATGTGAAGACCACTGAATCATGGTTAGATATCCACTGGAGGTTATTCTGCCACCACCAGAGCTCCGTGTTGAGGCTTGATAATGTGAGAAACGCAGTGACGTGGAAGTGGAAGTAACAGTGAGAGCAGAACTTCCTCTCTGCCTCTGCCATTAACGTAGCATGTGTTTGAATAAATGACCGGTTAGTCTATCCGACGTAATAACGTACCACAACAAGTTCACTGGGTAACAGCGGCGCTCATACCTGTTCCCTCAAGATCACGAAGACGCTGCTCTGTTTAAAAGAAAGCATGTAACAGTGTGCACATGGCGCGTGTTGCTGTCGTCGTTGTTGTTTTTTTTTTTTTTTTTTTTTTTTTTTTTTTTTTAGGAATTTAATATTGAAAAAATGTAACATGATCTTACATTTTCAGACGGACTGTTTGGGAAGACAGAATGTAAATCCTTAGTTGGTGGTGAGTTTCAGAACTAAAACATGAATTTTTAATCCCAGATGTGTGCAGCATTTGCTTTCTGTCTGTTTCCGGTAAAATCTAGACACATCAACAGAATCTGTATCATATTCCAAGGAAAAGAGATGAGTGAAATATTGAAGTTATTTTTGAAGATAAGCTCCTCAACTTTGGAATTAATCAATATTTTCTTCTTTTAATTAAATATGATCTGTGGGCGGCATGGCAACTGAGTGGTTAGGGTGCCCTGTGCAGCAAGCCTGTGGTTCGACTTCGGACCATTTACTGCAGATAATTCCTCCTTTTCTCTGCCTTGCGGCGTTCTCTGCCCGTGTCCATTGCCGCTATGAAATAGAAGCAAAAAGCTTTTTAAAATGTAAAATTTAGTTTTGAACTGAATTGTCTGAAACTGAAAATTCAGAAGTCACTAAAAGCTTCTGAAAAACTATCCAGAGTGAGCTTCTCCTCTAGGACAAGAGCGGAGGCAGAGAGGAAAACACACAAAGGGAGTTGGGGATTCGGATGCCGCCGAATTGGGCCAGACTCTTTCCCAAATCCAAAACTCACCGGCCCCCGATTAAACAAGACACCCTTGACACAGTCTTTCCACCTGTCCTCTCTGCAATCCCTCCCACTCGCATTCTTTGTTCTCGTTCAGCGGACTCAATTCCAAAAAGTGGGTAGCGATTTTATTTATTTATTTATTTATTTTTTTAAGGAAAACAGCCACTGACCCCTGGAAATCTGAGCTAAAAACCTCCAACACAAACAGAAAAAAGATAAACACATGAAATAGGAACTCTGGGAATAATTCTGGGGTGAAATGTAAGGTAATTAGCGGTCTCTGTGGTGACATACTACAGCCTTGCAGATGGTGCATTGGAGGGTTAGACGATTTTATGCATCGCATCCCTGAGGCCTGATGCTTTTATCAACTTTAAACAGCTTAAGCGATAGCTTGCATACAAATCGCTGCCTATAGCACAGAGCCGACGCCAGGGCCCCGGAGGTGACTACAGCGAGGTAATGGAGTTGTCTTGATTTGCTCGTATGGACCACCATGAACATACACATACACTGACAGCTAATTCACTAAGCTGTACACACACAACCCAATCAAAACTAAATCCTGTTAAGCTTTTCTCTGGGTTGTTGCTTGTGTGTGGCTGCTGGCAAGACCTGATAGCGCACACATGCGCACACGTGCACCCTCAGTGTTTCATTGACATCATGGATGGAAGATGCAAAACCACCCGAGTTAGTTATTGTGGAGTGAACCTTCTATTGTTACATTTTCAAACCACTCCGCTCTGAAAAATCTATCTGAGAAAGATGATGTGCTTTTGTCCAAATGACAGTTAAAATAGAAGGACAGGCCGCTTTATGGGCGACATACACAAAGTAACACAGCAGACGTCCCTGAGACTGATAATTTTGGCTATCAATTACTAATATTGAGCAAAACTCTGAGCACTGTAGGGGGTAATAAAGTCCCTCACACACGTAAACACCCAATGAAAATCTGTTTATCATTGTTTTCTCATTCTGGCGAAATAACTCTGTTAAGTGCAACATTTTCTAATTTTAACTTTTATGAAGCGAGGTATGTCAAAGCAATGAGGATCCTGCTTGGCCTTGAGCGACTATTCCACTATTGAGACCGCTGCATTTATTGCTCGCACACATTTATGTTTGGGAGGAATGGAAGGATAAATTCCCCGCTGTGCCTCCTCAGCATGTTGAGGAAGGGTTAGAGAGTTACTACTTCAATTTCAAGGCCACAGTTTCCCACTCACGAGTGCAAACAAACTCCATTCCTTCAAAAAAAAAAAAAAAAAAAGCATTTTTTTTAAGGGGTTTTCTTATTCTGAAAGAGTAGTGCCAAAATGTGAATTCCATCTATTCATACCATGTTATTGATTGTGGGTCTGAACCAACCGCATTATACTGTACATGTGCAGTGAAATAAGTGCATTGATAGCCCCCTCTAGTGAACATGGAGAAATTGGCTAAGCAGCAGGGCTGAGGGCAGACCGGGGTCACAGTTATGAATATCTGTGTTTTGCTATGCTTGCGTGAGGTGCCAACAGAATGAGCTTGTCAAACGGGATAGAGATTTTGTAAGCACGGCAGCGTACCTGGGATCAGTATGGCTCGGAATCTATTACTGAGAATGTAGCTGCGACTGGGACACTGTAATGGAGCAAAAGATCGAAAGAAATGCAGAGGATATCGCGTTTCAAATTTGATTTGACTGGGTTGAACCTGAGGCGGATGGAGCTGGGTTTTGCATGCTCCTGTCTGAGGAGAGGACACGTGGCAACAGGTAACGGGTTCATTACTGGGATATGGCGCTGGAGATCAGCACCTCGCTTCCCTGAGACAGGCACTTTATAATTAGCTCTCTTTGCAGCTGGGGATGAAATGTGTGTCTTTCCATTTGTGCCGATGGAGTGAAAAGAGCCACTCGCAATAGACCGCTCATTGTTTTTCCATCAACGTGTCTAACGGAGAGGTTGAATTCATGCTGTGCCCGGGATGGCCTGAATGACTGAGTCAGCTACAGGTGGCTGAACAATGCCACACTTTTTTCGCTGTTCTCTGCAGGCCACACCGGTGCAATAATCTGAAATCGTTTCATTCATTTTTTTTTTTTATGGGTGTATAACAATTTGCTCAGTGAGGGCAAGGAAATGACAGCGTTGTGTCGACCAAAGCCTCCCTTTTTAATCCTGGCATGCCCTCCTTTCCCCCCCCTCTCTCTCGTAGCCTACTCTACTTCCCTTGCCTTGTTTACTCCAGTTTTACTGAGCCTATTTTTACCCCCTTGCCCAGAGGGCATATTCAAATTCAGAGCTGCAAATGGGTGTCTCCCTCACGACCTAACTGTCTTGCACTCTGCTCACACCGTGCACTCTGTGCTGAAGGCAATCTGTTGTTTCGTTGTGTTACCGGAATAAATCATGCACCAATTTGTTTTGGGGTTTTGTTTTTTTGTCAACTTGTCTTATGACCTAATGTACCCCGATTTGCAGATCTTTTCCAGCAGTTCCATTAGGTTAAGTGGGTCTTTAAATGTCACAGCTCAATGCCAGATGAAGAGACTACACTATAAACTGGCAGTCTTGACTTTTCCCACAAAGTAAGGCCCAATCGATGGTAACGATCAGGAGCGTGGGCAGTAGCTTCAGTCTGAACCCAAATGCATTAACCTGATACTGTACTATCGAATGCTTGAGCCAAATAATTTGACTGCAGTTTTTTGTAAATGCACATTTTCCTTGTGATTACTTTTCCAAAGGGGGGAAAAAAAAGCGGTCCAGAGGATTTAGCTCTTTTGAACCATGCTGCAGTAATTTCCACAGATAAATGATCTGAGACACAGCAGGGGCTTGAAACGATATTTGTGAAATGAGTGTCTTGTGTTATTTTGAGGGTCGCCCAGGCTGCTGCTGCTGGCTCTTACCGTCGGGGTTGGCACAGATGAAGACCCGGACGCTGCGGCCGGTGGGGACGTGGTGCGGCGGCAGGGCGTTGATATTGCCGCTGATGGCCGCCCTGCGGAGCGCCGACTCCCGCGGGCAGGGCTGCCTGCTCCCCACTCCCGACGGCCACATGGGGGACGACTTCCAGCGTGGCTGTTGGACACACACACACACACACATGAACGCACACAAAAAGGAGCACGTTAGCGCACACAAGCGCACGGGCGGGCGTGCATGTTGGCGCGCAGGTTCCCCCTGATCCATCCACACACACTCGGGGCGTTAATCACGTCAAAGGCACCTCACAGCTTTCTAATTTCCTCTGAAGTTTGGGCACATTTATAAGCGCTCACGTGGAGTTCAAAATGGTTCCGAAGACTTTTAAATTTAAATAGAATTTGGATTAATTCGCTTATGTATCTTTAATTTTACAAAATCTATAAGATTACAAGTGCAAATTTGCTACCTCGCCATACACACACATTCACACACTGGTCAAGTTAGGACAGATCTGCCAAAAAAATCTTCTGCAAGCACTGAATGTGTTTGTTATTGCATTCACGTGCAGCGGATGTGATCATGATAATAATAATAATAATATTAATAATAATAATAGGATATTACGCACAGCCTACTACCGTCATGGTGCATGCGTAATTTGTATACATGTCCTTGGACGCATTCATGAATTTTCATGCCACTGTGGGACAAACAGACAAGCAAAACAAAACGAGACGATACAAAACTGGAAATAGACGAGCAAAAGGCAAGCATCGGTCGTTTTCCCACCCCAGAGACGATGCTTGTAAAGGCGAATAACCCGCTACGGATGGTTATTCCGCCCGGAGGAGCAGATGTCAAGTCGCTCCGCTTTTCCGGAGTTGGTCTATCCTGAAATGTTTGTTTTTCAAAAACGGAAAACCTCGAAAAAAAAGACCACACAAAAAAAGCAGGCAAAAGTTGAGTAGTCCACTAATGCACACCACATAAAAAAATTTATAATAATATTTAAAAAAAAAAAAAAAAATTCCTCTGATTGCACACAACTAAGGATCACTGAGGCTCAGCATCCACAGAGAGGACTTGACTACTAGTGATGCTGGAGACAAGGCACAACGACAGGACACTTCTTTGTTGCTCACATTCATCCGCTTCATTTCGTGGCTTCCGAAAATATCCGAGCGACGAGGGCGGTGAAGGCAGGACGACAAAAACGCCCATCAGAGTGGCCGCGGCCGAGAGGCGACGCCGGGAGAGGGTGAGGAGGACGCCGTGTGTCGGAGCTCTCCTCTGGGCATGCTGCTGTCTCTGCGAGCCGACCGAGCTCTGAGAGACCGGAGCCAGCGTCAAGCCGGACACAATAAGAGCGACACAACTGGCTGACGATTTCAAAATAAAACACCAAAAAAACCCCAAAGCAATAAAAAATAGGTCGTCTCTGGTTTCTTTAACAGCGTGGGGGGCACATGTGGATAGAAATCTTGAGAATAATGATTTACAAAGCTCTGTTGCTGCATATTTCTTTAACTCACACTCACCTGATTATCTTCCTTCTCACGAGTTAGGCCTTTATGTTGAAAACGAAATATTTAATTCCGGTAGATCTCTATGTCTTCATGTCGGGCTTGACGGTGCAGGAGGGGGGAGCAGAGGAGTTCCTGGGATGCTTTTTCGTGTGTCTCCTCTTCCTCCTTGTCTCCCTGTCCACCGGAGGACAGGCCAGACCCGGCCCCTATTAAAAATGACAAAGGAGCGCTCAGTCAGCAGCGAGGAGGCGCTGGATGACGTACCAAAAGTAAAAAATAAATAAATAAATACATACAATAATAAAAATCCTCGCTGTTAACGAGCCTCACATGTCGAATAAAGTTTGCTCACCCACTTTTAAGTTAAAAATACCTGAAATGCAACCACTTTCCGAAGAGAGTAGGTGCAGGAAACGTGTTATTGTTGTACTATTATTTTTTTTTATTATCATTATTACTAATTTTTGCAGTAGCCTCACCTGGCTGTCCTTTGCAGCGGATGGAGGAGGAGGAGCGGTCTGAATTAATTGCTTTATCGATAAACGTACCTCTGCGCTGCACCCTGTGGTTATTCGCGCTGGAAGTTTAAGTGCATTGGATTTGTACTAAACGGAATTGATTACTGTGCTGTTCTTGTGAAGGGGAAACGCTGAAGCACATATTCAACGCCACCCCCCCAGCAGCAAGCACTTCTTTGAATCTCACGAAGAAGAACCAGGCCCCACTGATGATAGTAATATCTACGCCGCTGAGCAGTACAGATAATTAATCTTCTTTGAGTCAAACAGCATTGTAGATGCTCTTATATTTCATTTCATATTTCAGTCATGACATCTGGACAGCCCACTATGCCAAAAAGCACAATATTAAAAATCAAACTTTTTAAATTTCCCTTGGAGGAGACACATTAACATATTATAAATATCAAATTTAACACATCATTTGCGTAATATAAAATAATTAGGCACTAGATGGCTTACTGTTCTCCTGCGGGTCTTGATGATGATTGCGGGGGCTCTACACACTCAGCCCACTGAGGACAATCCTGCAGGGCAACCAACTCGCACCAGAACAAAATTCAGAGTCCGGAAAAGCTCAAGCAGAGCACCAGGGACTGGAGTCTTGTTCCCAACAGCGCTGTGACCTTTCTTAACTTGATTGTTCCACTCCCTCTCATAATCCCCAGTCAGTTAATCATAAGTGCGCCTGAACTGGATTAATGCGCCATAGTCTCACGAAAGGATGCATTTTCCACAGCTTGTTGGCATGATGTGGTTTGGCAGCTGAAAAGTGTGTGTTTTTTTTGTATGTGTGTGAGCAAGGGGTGCTGCTAGAAATTCAAGGCTCAGCGAAAATAGCTCACAGGGCCTTAAAACAGGAAGAATTTATCATCTCTGCCGTGTCCAGCTCTGCCCCTCTTCAATAATTTAAGCATATCTACCCAGTTCGGTGCCCTAAAGTGTCAGGATGTGAGCATGTGTGTGCGCGCAGTCAAGCATTTACAGTAATTGCAGCTTGGTGGGTTTATTGGCTCGTGCATGCGCTTGCGTTCGTGTGCCTCAAAACCCCCGGACCGCTCTGAGGGAATGTGAGTCACCGCCGTGACAAGATGTGATGTGTCACCTGGGAGACACACGGACACAAAGGACAGACACGAGCTATTCACCAACATTCACACACACACACACACACACAAACAACCACTAACTTCACAAATGGCTAGTGATGGATGGTTGTTTCTGCAAAACAGCTGGAAAGAAACAGAGGGAGTGGGAGTCAGATAAGACATTTGGGAGTGTCTATTTTTGTGTGCTACCCACCGACACTACGTTCAATCCTTAATTGAAATGCCCATCCACAACTGGTTTCTCTTCTTCGCTGACTCAAATATCAAGGTCATCACGCTACACGTTTCCTCCTTTGGTTAAGTTATTGATGACAAATCCTATCGTGGACCAAGTCCAACTCATGTGATTCATGCTTTTATTTCCAGCAGTTTGGCGGATTGGTTAAATGTCTGTCCCTTTTGTTTCCTTAAAAAAACATGATGGGCAAAATGGAATAATTTAGAAAATAATTATAACCAGATCAATTTAAGTCCATCCTCTGTGGACCATGAATATCATGTATATATGCAGTAGGCTATTTTTTAATTACCACAAACACGAGTAGGATAATTGTAATTGAGGTGTAGAGGATTTCTAGAGCAATGAACAAGTTGTATTTTAATTAAAATTTCCAATAACTGATTCTGGAGTGAATTTTCTTTGTGCTATTCACTTCCTGCTGCGCTTTTCGCTGCATGTGTGTATTCCCCTCAGGTAGGCTGGAAAGTTTTGTTTCATAATCAAGAAGATGGGCGAGAAAATTAAATCTAGTATATCAAGAGAGTTTAATTTGCGCTTGCAATTAGGGATCATTTGAATGTAATTCATTCACAGACACTATTATAGATATTAGCGTGAACCTTCCTTCAGTGTGTCCTTGAATGCACTCCAGCGTGACCACTCACTCTTACCCCCCCCACCCACTTCATTTCTTTCTTTTAGTATTCAATTCCATAGAGCACTGAATGAATTTGTACTGGACATAACATGACAGAGGAGCGCTGGGACCTGTGATCACTCAGGCTATCAGACACCTTCACATTCGCATATTATTTGCTAAAAATGAAATAGCCGATTGCTACAATTTCATTTACACGTTCAGGTTTGTCAGTAATGTGTGAATAATTCGGTAATTTTCGGGTTTCCTGAGTTCAATTTTAAGCTCGCGGAAGGAACAGATGCTGCTAACCAATTTGTTTATGCAAAGTAGATTAACTGTGGCACCTTGCAAATCACTAGGCTTATTCAAGAGTGAAAAATCTGTGCAATCGATAAACAAGAGCAGCTTTCACTGCTTTGATTGTGATGTGTAAAATTGATTGGGCCACTTTGAGCCGTAGGTATTTTCCTTATTTGCCCGTCTTTCCTCGTCCGCACTTTCCTCTTGACAGTTTTTACATTCTCACAACCGATAACGCTGCTCTCAAAACAAAACCCGGGAGATGCTCCAGCTATAACTGAGTGAAAACCTGGCAGTGTTGGCTTAGGGGGACTCAGACATAATCCCACTATTAGTCAAGACAGGATTCCAATCAGAAGCTCTACAACAACAGTTTGCCCTCGCTCTCCCACTCTTTCGCCAGCAAAACACGAGATTAAGAGGTGACAGGAAACCTCCTGCCCCCATATAGGATCAGCGAAAACACAACCCTGGTGACAGTGACACTATTAAGTCACAAGCATTTCAAATCCCATGAAGACATTATTTCTTTAGTCTTGATCTTCATTGGAAGAGAAGATCTCACAGAAAAATAATACATGAGTTCGTCGCAATGCGCGGATGCATATGTGGACTGTAAAAATGACAGACATACAGAGACTAACAAACAGTCACACTCAGATCTCTGGGAGATTTAACAGTGAGGCAACAGTGCTGACCACTATGTGGTGCATTTTTTTTTTTTTTTTTTAACAAACATACTGAATCCTCGCAGCTTACTTATATGAAAAGAGAGTTAAATGCTTTATCCGAAGCCAAAGTAGGCTGAACAAATCTCCTGTTTCCTTTTGCTAACTTCCCTCAAAGTGTGAATCCCGCACAGCAGCGAGCATCAGCCAAGATGCCGTAGTTATATTTGGTCTCTGGTGGTGTGAGATGCATCCTGTCCTACCTTTGTGCCAAATCAGAGTCTAGGTGAGGACCGCAGAGTTATGCATGGCTGTTTACGGCCAAGTCAGCTGTGGCACTTCTCCTTGCTCACCAATTAGCGGTCCGTTTTGTGCTCCCACTGTGACCTTTGGTGGTTTATTGATTTGGATCTATTGTTTTCTCTATTTATTATTATTTTTTTTTTCATGTGAGTGAGGCTGAAGGTGTGATAGTTGCAGTTTGGTCGAGTGCAAAACGCAGCAGAACATTCTCACCCACGTATTCATCACCCCGTATTGTAACAGATAAGAAATGTGCAAACGTGGCCAAACAATTAACCATTTTAAACAGGTTTTCACCACAGACAAGTTATGCTGCCGCTGAAGTTGCATAAATTGCGTTCCATTTTTTGTTACTTTTCCACAGAGGAAATGTTGATGTGTCCGCAGTGGAAAAAGTATAAAGGTGTAAAACTAATGATGGCTGAATTCCATTTAGCTGCCATATCTGTGCTTTTCCCACCACAACACAACAAAATATCAGATTTTAAGTTTGTTTTCCTCGCATAGTAACTCTATTCTCACATTACTGTGAAGCTTTTCACATAGAATTGCCTCTTTATGGTCAGAAAAAATGGCTTAAGACTATTTTCCCGTTATATTAAAACGTACAGTCAGTACACCAAAGTTGCAGTGTGCACATCACCTGTATGGAAATTAGTTTTGGTTTTGAAGTCTTGGTTTCATAAAGCATTTATGTTGAAGCACAATAAATGTCATCAATCATCAACAGTGGTACAAATTCCTGCAATAGCCCTTCAACATGAGTAGATGCCTTTGGTAGGAGGGCCAACGATGCCTTTAAATAATCTTTTAAAAGGCATCATAGATACAGAATCTTACAGGAGCGGAAAATGGATAATGGTGTTAAAGATGGAAAATTAATGCTGATCAGTTTCTGAAACCAGACAAATTTCTCATGAATATTGTATAAATGAGTAAAAACTGAATGAAGAGCTATGCCCCTCTTTTCATGTGGGCCCAGTGACCACAGATGATTTACCAGCAAGATTATAGCTGTTAAAAGATTCCATACATTGTGTTATCAATCTTGTTTTCAGCGCATGCTGAGGTGGAGCTGGCACTGACTTATACATGCTTCTAAATTGTGCTATACCATATTTCTGCTCTGCGAGTTTTTAAAATGTAGTGAAAAAAAAAAAAAAACTGTTCCAGCTGTTTGCATTTCATCTGCACTTGAACTGCAGGAGATCCATGACAGCAGTGCTAATTGGCTCTGGTCCATTATAGTTCTTCTGGCAGTCGAAGCTTTGCAACGCGTGCGGAAAAGGAGAGAAGAGGAAGCTAGCTCCCGCTCCGATTCCTCATTAGATCACACTTTAAGGAGATGTTATCCGGATCGGACAGGCCAAAAAATTTGTATTTATTTATTTATTTTTTTGTGCTGCTTTGCTGGAAAAGCTGAGGCCTGTTGGCTGGAAGGGAGTCTCAGCGTGAGAAATCAGTGAGTAAGCGGCAAACTGATTTAAAGACAGCAAGAGAGTGTGTGAGGCAGTGACTAAGAAATGGAGGATACAGTAAATGAAGTAAAATGCAGTGTTCTCCACAATTTAAAATGTCAGGCTGCTAAGTGTGGGGATGTCAGTAATGGTCACAGGGCTGCATATCTGCAGGAAAAGACAAAGCCCTCTGCAATTTGTTTCATTAACGTCTTCTCTTCAACCAGATATGCAAAAAAAAAAAAAAAAATCGCTCTTTCTATAACTCACTCAATGACAGCTCATGTCCACCTATAGGCAGAATATTTCCTGTCATGCTATCCCCTTTCAGCAAGCCGACGGAAAAATAATTTTGTTGTGTGTTGGATTATTTATGAGCAGGATGGCAGCAAAGATACGTCGTCTTTAACATGTCATGTCCAATTAGGACTTGGACTTGCATCCGTAGGAAAGGCAAGTCACGCAACGGCATATGTATGGTGTGCAAAACTGGCCTTAGCAGAGACAGACATGAAAGGACTGATGCCAAAAAATAATGAGTAATTAGGAGCAGCACATATAATACACACAGGGAGGAAGTGAGAGATGGAGAGCGACAGTTCAAACGGTGAAATACAAAGCATCCGTAATATACAGGGATTCATATCTGTGCAACTTTGCAACTTTTTTTCATGTTCAATAAGCAGCTCTTGTCAAGTATTCCTGTCCAATTAATCCTGTGGAAACAGATGCCCTGATGTTCCCACCGACCTACTGATGAAAACAAAAGGGAAATCTGCTCGTCAGATCTCCAATGTGGGGGGAATAGCAAGAACAAAGACTTAACTCACCTTAGCGGAGACCGACCAGAGCAGAGCCACGGCACAGTCACAACCAAATGTCACATAAATCTGAAGATGATAGGTCCTCCTAACTCTGCGTTCTTGTCTCATGGGATTAATATGATGTCAAGGCAGGAAATATAACCCTCCATCTGGTGATAATTAGTCATGTCAGCTGCTGGGAAGAAAAGTGTTGGGGGATCATTGGGGCTTAAATCTCCTGCTGAACTTTGACAGAGACATAAAAATATCAACAAAGTGTTAGGCGTGAGAAAGGCCATACATTCAGATGATCAGGATAACGTAGTTAGTATTTTAATAATTCCTTTTTACTTTAAGATTCTTAAACAGGCAATGGAGCTGTTTTTAAGCGCTCATATGAAGAGTGGAGGTTTTTAATTTAAGTTTCATGCAATCAACATTTTTTTAGCACTTTTGAAGTTCAGATGGTAGTTCATTTGTCACAAAGAGCAACCCATGTGATATTACATTTGTTTTAAAGCAGCACCAATAAATATTCTTCTATCCACAATATATTAAAAAGCCAAACTAAATCTCCATCTACACGCCACTGTGCTCATTGTAAATGCTCTCAATAGCTTACAGACTGCTGTGCTGTTCGCGTGAAAAACTTGAGCCACCTTTTAGCCATTCTTGCTTAATTCAAGTAAAATACATGAAGCATGCAGCAACATAAGTTACTACTGAACCTCCCCATTCAGAGCTCCTAACTTGAATGAACTGTGAATCGGAGTGTGTGCTTTATAGCTGTGTGTGTCCAGGTAGCAATAGGATTCATCAACAAATAGGAGCAAAAGGCAGGGAGAGAAATAAAATTCCCTGTTATCTCTCATCTGGCACTAGAACAGTTTCTCTCCATCTCCGTCTTGAAATGAAAACACAGATTTAGTGTTGCAGTCTGGATCGAGGTCAAATAACTTGGGTCACAGCGTCGTCAAAACAAGAAATAAACTGTATCGTTTTATAAAACCTGCAAAGAAAACTGGAGGTTAACTCATGATGAATATTTCATGTCTGTGGAAACCAAAACCCTGCAGCCGTGTTGTAATTACTCTTTTTTTCCAGATAGATGGATAGGTGTGTGGTGGTGTGTGGAAAAAGATGAACTGAGTTTATTATGAGATGGCTCAAAGAGGCAGCCAGACAAAATCGAATTCAGCTGATGGCTAATCGAGTGAGGGGGGGGGGCGATAGATGTGGCCATGTGTGGTTATGTTTGTGTTTCAAACATTTTCTCTCCCCGTATTTAACATGCTTGTTCACATCACTTCTTCACACACTATCCACCGCCGGCTCGAATTCAAATGACGGGCAAAGGTTGTGATAACAAAATGATGGGGTTCTTAGTTTCCTGCTGCAGCTGCGCAAAAAGATGGACACTAAATCCACGTCAAATCTAAACATAATAACAATAATAAAAAAAAAAGATTACTTTTGGGCTGTGCATTTGCAACGTGTGCTGGAATGAGAGGGGCCACCTTTCAGAATTTTATGGTCAAAGTTTTTCCTTTTAAACACATTTCATGTAATTCTGCAAATCAGTGAATTTGAATAATGTGTTTATCTGATATTTAGGTCACCTGTCCACATCCTCCTTTGTCCACCAGCTCATCGCTGTCCCTGATGTCCACGGGCAACCGCATTAAACCCAGATTGATAATATTGATTCGCAGTTTTTTCAAATTGTGAAAAATGTGGGTTGTTGGCAGCAGCATTGGTTAACAAAGAGAAAACCAGAATTGAGGCAGAATTCACCCATGTGGTAACATTACACAACGCTCACTGAAATACATGAGTGATCCTGAAGTTGATCATCCAAAAAAAAAAAAAGCTGCATGAATGGTTGCATTTTATATTTAATGACTAGATAATTAGCTTTCAGAGACAAAGGCTTTCCTTGTGTGTCAGACAATGACCCTCATCGGGACCAGTTAGCTGAACTGTCACTTATGTTCTTAGCTCAGTGGGCGAAGGACAGGAGTCAGTCAATCTGTGTAATTATAGTCTTTAAGGTGGTTTTAAATCAGTTTAACTTGTAGGGGGAAAAAAAAAAACAAACAAAAAAAAACATGCAGTTTCCATTTGACTTTGGCAACAGCTAACAAGTGGTTAGAAGCTCCATCTACCTTTTTAGAGTGAAGGAGAGAGTCTGTGTATTTCATAAACAATATTGAGTGTTCCTATTTGCTCTGCGACGAGCCTGGCAGAAAGAGAGAAGAGAAAATGAGTATGAAAGGCAGTGCGCTTTGATGTAGCTGTACTTCAAAGATCCCATCGCCTTACGGGTGCGTGTCCCTCCACTGTACCCTGGCCTGTGCTCAGCACTGACAGGAAGGACTTCCTCCTTTGCTTCTCCTCTTTCACTCCTCTCCCCTGCCTTTTCACCCCGGCGAATCTTCACCAATCTGTTCCTTTCCCCTCTTCGAAGTGTGTGCAACATCTGACGGCTTCAGCAGAAATGGCAGAAATACATGTCAAGCGTGTGGGAGAGGATTGGGCTCTGATCCCCGCCTGGTTCTGTTCATCGGATTTAGTCTCCTCTGTATGATTCTGTAATTCATACGAGGTTCTCACCGGTTATTCACAAAAACCTCAGTGATGCGAAGGTTTTAAGTGTACCTTTGGTCGTAATGTGCTTGCTATGCAATGTACAACGTGTGAGGGGAAAAAGCTCCCTTTCTGTTGATATTTACATCCATATAATGGCACAGTTGTGTTTCTATTTGGGGGGGCCTGTGAACAAACTGCTCAGCCATTCCCCCAGAGTGCCAGTAAAAGTGACTTGCAAATGGCAAATCTCTTGATTAATAATCCATCTTCCCTGCTATGTGCATGTGGCACAGAATAATACATGCCATCCTGTGATTAGAAATGATCAAACAGCTTTTTTTTTTTATTTTTATTTTAGGTGAGAGTGTCGCGGTGACAGCTTTAACAGCGTGAGTACTTTGATGGCTTACACTCCGCTCCAAGAACTGGTAAATAATGGAGGTGTACATTCACAGAGAGAGCTCATAAAAGTGATATTTTTCATACGGTTTCATTTTTCACGCGTCTCCCGTGTCTTCCCTTTTCCCGTGGTATCACATGAATGGCGGGTAATCACCCAGAGAAAGTGTTTGCATCTGCACGCTCTCATGAAATATCATTTTGAAGCCCGATTCCTGTTTATACAATCCATATGTCATGAACATCATATCCTCTAACAAGAAACCTGATTGGCTCCAGATCCAGGAGCAAAGCTTGATTTCCACTGAGGTTGCATACTCATTACTTATCATTAAGCCAGCGCAGGCAATCCTGTCTTAATAACCCGCCTCACACAGTTGACACCCCAGTTAAGAGGCCTCTAATTAAAGTCCATATATCACGATCCACGGGTGGGTCTGATTCATTGCTGTCAAAGAGTGCCACAGAGACACGATAGAGCATCATTTCCAGAGAGAAGCTGCCTTTCGCCTCCACGTGTCTATTAATGTGAGAATCCTCAACTGTTGGCTCACCTGTCTTTTTTTTATTTTTATTTATTTATTTTTTTTCAATAGCTCGGGGAGCTGAAGTGTAGTTCCGCTGGTGCGGGATGGAGATGTAAACGTCTCCCAGGCTGTCAGGCAGAGAGGGCTAATTGTAAGAGAGAAGCAGATGGCGCACAAAAGCTTTGACAAAAAGGCGAAAACTGTTAAGCCGGGGAAAACTCCTCTCTCTGTTCGCCTTCTTTCGGGTTGACTTGCCATTAAAACGGGTAAAAAGCTGGAAGAAAGTTGAAGGAGGTAGCTACCTTCAGTCAGGAGACAATCTTTTTGGTGGAGAGCCAGGTTAGAAGTTTGCATGAGGGCTTTTTGGCTCATTGACAGGCTCTTGTGAAGTGAATTTTAAAATCATTTTAAAAGAAGAAGCTTTAAAATAAAATGATGTAGGAGCATCATGTTAAATAGGAAGGGAGAGAAAACGGGAATAAGAATGGAAGCGTGACAAGTGTTTGTTTCCGTCTTTGGACTCCCATTCATTCAAGGCAGGACCACCGGGGCGGCATGCTAAGCTAATGAGCTCCCGCAGGATAGCGCCTGTTTGGCACACTGACAGATTACTCTCTACAACTCCCTTATTACCACCAGGCTTAGTGTGGCCCAGTCTAGCCTTAGCTTAGTTTAGCTTAGCTTGCCAAATCCCCCCAGCAGATCATCAGCCTTGAACTGCAGGCCCACACATGAATTACTCATAAATGCGTCTCTGCGCCCCCGTCAAACTTTCATTCCCCTGCTATATTCAACAGTGGTGTAAGAAGCACAGCTTGAAATTGTCTTTCTAATCTAATTTTGCGTCGCAGCCCTGTTGTGTGCCAACATATTAATCACACTCAACACACCTGCTGCAGGCCGCTCAAACAGTTACAAGAACACACACACACACTGAGATGGATCTCGAGTAAACCACCAATTTATAATTGACTGTACTTTGCTTCCAAAAACTAAGAATGGCCAGATGGGCATACATTAATCAGAGAGTCTTGCATAACTAGGTCAACGGGAATCTAAACATAAGAGTGGTATGAGGTTCAAGATGTGAGTTTTAGTTAAAAATGTGAATAAAGATGTCGTCTTGCAAAGAGAAATACAAACTGGATCAACACATGGTTGCTGCGTTGGTGTTTGGCTGGTTCGGGCGCACACACACTCCACTCGAATTATTGCAAATGAAGCAATTCACAGACCTTAAGTTTCGTTTTTTAAACCCTTTCCCACCAACTTCAGATACATTACAATGTGACCGTAAAGAGGGTGATACTTTTTCTTCACCTGTTTTTCTCATATGAGAAGTGAGATTCTGTCCTTGCCCCCCGCTGGTGAATTTGAGGCCAGTTGAAGAGCATTTTCAGGCATATGGATGGAGGAGAGTGGAGTTGAAACTCTCAAATGCAGCAAATGAAGATGGATTCCTCTGAGACGTGGCTCGGTGTGTTTGTGTGTGTGTGTGTCCGTGAAAGTGAACAAGTGCACGTGACAGCATGATAGAACGTGTTTGCTTTTGAGTTTAAACACAGGAATGATGTTAAAGTGCAGTACGGTGAAATGGTTGTTTCTGAATATTTTAGATTTTTAACGAAATTGTGTGTGCGTGTTTGCGCGTGTCCGCCCTTTTTGAACCACATTTGTGTGAATCTGAAGGACGGCTGAGCTGTGTCTACCTCTGCTTGTGTACACGTTGAAGAGGAGGCCATTGCCTGAGAATCATTTGGATTGAATTGATAAGAAGGCCATTAGCTGCCGCTTCAGCCCGTTGCCATGGCGACGTGTCTTCTGTGGAGAAAGGCATGGTGCCTCCATGGTCTCTCTCCTAAACCATTATATATGTGTGTGTGTGTGTGTGTGTGTGTGGGCTTCTCTGGAGTGCGTCGATGGGATTATTTTGTTGCGTGCTCTTCATTAGCTCAGCTTTCCAAAGACGCTTCCATCAGTCCATGTCACGTCCATCACATGTAATTAAAATAACTCTTTCACATTACGATCTGCGTGTCTCCCGCTGATTAGCTTTTAAAGCGTTTTCCGACATCTGGACCTGCCATTCACATCATCTCCTGAGTATCAGTAACATCTGTACATGCCACTAGTCATCCGTTTGGCTGCGACTGAACATCTGTCTGTTATAATGCGCCATATGATTGGCGGGAGGCACGAGCGGAGGTCGGGGACTTGCATTTCAAAGCCTGCTTTGTTTTTAAATGGCCGCAGCAGATGCTTAAAGGTCAGAGGAGCTTGTGACTGGAATAATGCTCATTCTGCGAACAGAGAATATGTATGAAACCTGCGCCGGAGAAGGCGAATAATCAACACATTGTGAAAGTGCCTTTGAGCAATGCAAAGGCAGCTTTTCTGTGATTGGAGAACCGAGCTGTATTCAGTGAAAGACTAGCAAGCAATAGATATTAGCAAAGAAGAAGAAACTGTATGCCTTGCTGCTCGAGATTCAGATTAAAAAATATGCGTGAACATCAGCGTCTGTGAAGAAGAGAGAACAATAGTAATACACATTTGGCTTCTAGCGTCAGACTGCTTTTACCTCTGGAGGTGGTTACCCCTCCCCCCCCATAATGTGAAGAAGACAAAGAAAAAACTAATCTTTTAAACCCCCAGTACGTGTTTAGGATCAGGCCTGTTAAGCTTTGGATTCTCTACAATATTTCTGGCCTTTGGATCTAAAGGTTGCTTCTTCTTTTTTTTTTTTTTTTTAGCCTTTCAAAATCAAAAATACAAAAGAAAAAGCAGATAGAATTGATTCATCAACATTCATCTGACATTCGCACGTCCAGTTGATAAGTTAACTGCAGGGTTTTCTGTTGTGTATCACTGGTTGTAGCAACAAACTGGCTTTTTCCCTTAAAACACTTTGCAGTAACAGTGAAGAATTAATCTCACCGCTGTCTGTATTAAGAACTTGAAATCTCCAGGTGTAACTGAAGAAAATCTGTTTATTTTCTTGACTTTTACATTAATGATCAACTGATGAAGATGCTGGCTTTTTCCTCGTATATGCAGCTTTTTCCATTTCAGGCATGTGGCCATCAAGTGCACATTTGAGACACTTTCAGAATTTTCAGAATTC
Source organism: Echeneis naucrates (assembly GCF_900963305.1). Classification (NCBI taxonomy): domain Eukaryota; kingdom Metazoa; phylum Chordata; class Actinopteri; order Carangiformes; family Echeneidae; genus Echeneis; species Echeneis naucrates. The sequence goes on along the minus strand of NC_042528.1, from coordinate 5,044,520 downwards.
AGATTTTTTTCATTTCTTTCAAAAAAAATAAATAAAAATAAAGCTGCTATCACCATAAGTGAAGAAAATTAAAAAAGTAGACCAGAGTAAATGGGGCCGACCTCAGTGGGTGGTGGACTCTTAATTTTTAATAATTTATAAGTGAATTAAAAATAATGAATGATTGCCCGTGGTTTATGCCACCACGTATGCATATCTCTCTCTTCCTGTCACCTCCCTCCCTCCTCATTTTCTCTTTTATGCTCCAGCAACTCCTGGAGTGCCTTCTAATTAATCAGTATTTGAACGGAAGCTGGTTGAATCGTCAAATTCAATAGTTGCTTAACATGGATTCAGGCTTCTCCCCTCTGAGCTGAAAATATTGATATGTACAGTATACAATGGTGGTACGCTGCATTATTTCAGCATCCACTTCAGTTTGGCAGTTCAGTTTTTTTTTTTACATTCAAGAAAATGAGGCTCTTGTCAGTGTTGACTGCACATTACTCCTTTTAGTGTTAGGATGTACTGCTCTTATCATGTTTCATCACGTTTTATTTTTCAGAAATACTTGATGCTATTCTGTTAGAAAATGCAGGGGAAGAAGCAGGTACTCTGTACAACTTATAATACGGCTTTCTAATGTTTTAATGCTGATGTCTTAATTGATGTTTGGTATATAAATGCTGTTTTGAAGGACCTCAGTGAAGTCAGTCAAGAACCATATTGTTTGTGTCTATTTCTCTCACAGGCATTACATGTGCAGATTTTTCATTTGTTTCAAGAAAAACAATCTATTTATTCAAATTGAGCCTCAAGGATACACTCTAGTGAAACATGGTTACATATTTTAGCACACATAAATAACACAATGTACATTTAAAGTCACAGAGCCTCCCAGGGTCTTAAAAATCATGTGCATGTTCACACACTATGTAAACAAAATTTCTTCTAAATCAATTCAAATATTTACTCAAGTTGAAGGCCACCTATGATTCGTATTGTATTTTGCCGTATACAACAACATTTCCTGCACAAATGACATTTCACATTTCACACCTTTTCAACAACAGGTAACCCGCCAATTAGTGGCTCGGGTGACCGCGCTGATGCTGGAAACCCTTAACGCAGCAGGGGCGCTGCGCTGTTGCTTGGTTTCTACGGCGATGTCAGCCATCACTTCCAGGGGTTGCACCTGTCAAATAAACCATGACCGCTGCAACCTGTCATGAGCCCTCCTCGCTTTTCCTGTTAAATGTTGTGCTGAATCCTGTCACTTTAACACACACACACAAACACAAACATACCATGGAGTGAGAGTGCAGCCTCAGCTAACAGCAGTCTGTCACCTCTGATTAATGGGACTATCAGAGAATATTGCTAGTTACAGACGGTGGCTGCACGCATGTACTAAGGCTGTTAGCGCCATGATGTATGAGCAACAATAATCTGTATTTTCAAAATGAGCCAGACATAAATTCGACTTAAAGACATTTACGCTCACACCATAAACACGGCGTAGTAAATAAGCCAAAATTAGCCAGTGAGCGTTCTCATGTTATCCAACTGAGTCATCGTAATTATTTATCATCTCTGTAAAAGTGGCTCCTCCTCGAGTCCCATCTGAACACATGGCTGATACTAAATGAAGATCTGTGGCCATCAAAAACTAGATTTGCCGTAAATAAAGATTGTGCGTAAGAGAGAGTGAAAGCAGTGTGCGATGAAACCGTTATCCAAGGCCAGAGACGTGCGACGTAGATCGGGAAATTGGGCTCATGTGTCCACGTATCACATGCTTTCATACAGATTTCAACCTGTTGGAGGGTTAGAGTTGAATTTGTAGTTTGTAGAAATAGAAATACGGGCAAAGATGGGAAATGTACATAAACCTGGACACAGTCAATAGGTACTTTTCTGTGTTTATTCCTATCGAGATTTAATAAACACAGTAGTAGTAAAATCGGGCAGTGTGTTCTCCGCTAAACAAAGGTTGGTCCACTCCTGGCTCCACCAGTCTGGTTTCCTTTGGCAATGGACCTGATGTCTCATTGGTCTGTGAACGCTTGGCTGCGCATCAGAAAAGCCCTGAATGTATCTGTGATCGGGTGACGGTGCTTTCCAGAAAGGTTCAGTCCATTTACCATGAACCACGTGTATGTCCACATTCAGTATGTGATGTTGGTTCTCGTTCTGTTACATTACTAAAAAGGCAACCCACGTTTAATTGCGTTCAAATGAACAGAGCTGTGTGAAGAGCTTTTTCACTTAAGTGATGTGACAGACAAATTGGAGCCGGTCCTGCTAGCAGCTGCCCAAAAAGCACGCCGTCCTGCTGGAGACATTTAGAATCCGTTTGAGTGCGAATGATATCAGCACCGGCATTTAGTGATAATCAGCGATTTGCCCCGTTTGCTTTAGAAAGACTCTGCATGAAAAAGCAGAGACGAACAAGTCGCGCACATCGTCCACTGCCAGGTCTCTTTGGTAATGTTTGGTGGAGTGTATCCTTCACTTCCCCTGAGGTGTTTCTCTGCCGTTTGTCTTAATGACACAATAACACATTGCCGGCAATTATAACGTTTCCTCCAAAGGCTTTCAGAGAGGCAGTACCCAGATAGTATGCCCTTGTCATCTCTTGAGCGAAACCATCAGAGTGTGTACAGGAAAAAGAAAGATTCAGGGTGACCGTGTGTGGTTTTGGGAGTGTGTATGGGAGATGAAAACCAGAGACTAAAACTGTCTCAGTGAATGTGCTTCCTTAGAGGGTTTTTGTGTGTGCTTCAATGCCACTCCACAGGATAAGGGACATCACGGATGCATTGTTAGTCCTTGCATTTCTTCCCTCCTTTTGCTGGGTAGTGCTTTCTTTCCCTTGTGGGATGGAGAAAGCTCGGCTGTGAAGAGATGACAAATGGGCGCGAATGCAATACCCATTGTTGTTGTAGCTCGGTCCATGGCGAATGGAGCCGAGCTCTCCTCATATTATCATCACACCTATCTGCTGCCGGGGCTATTGGTGTTTTCTGTGGGATGGACTGCCCTGATTTCTGTGCGTTAGTGTGCATGAGCTTTTATTGTCAGCGTTTTGTTTGCTCAACAAGAGTTCAGGGTCTCTGTCGTGGTGACTTTGATGGCTCCAGCAGCAGCAGTTATATTGAGTCTTTGTCACTTGCGAATAAAAGTGTGTGTCGCAAGATACCAACTGGCAATGATGATATAATTCTGTCCAGACACATAAAAAGTTACAATAGAAGGACTGAAATGCTCAAGGGGAGACAAACCTCTCCAGTTATGGACATTATATGATACAGGCCAAATGGAATATTAATGGGAAGAAATCATGTTTGGCAATTGGCCCAACAACATCTGTGACAATAAGAAAGCCCTAATCACCCGCGGCCTCTCAATGATAATTATATAATTAGATTATATTATTTGCGACAGTGTTTCATTCTCAATTTGCATGGCCAAATGGAAACAGCAAAGCAAGAAATCGTAAGACACGGTTGCACTTTCCACCACAGTCATTCTCACATAAAATGTGACTGGTGCTGCGTTAGGAGTTTGGCTCTCACATCTCCATTAATGTCAGCGGGATTTCCAGCTGCTTGTCAGGACAGAGTTGTTTTTGATAAGTCTCCACGCTGACAGTCTCACGGGGCAGGAAATGAAGCAGCAGCGCCCACAGTACTTCCTCTGATGTGCCGAAGCCATTTGTGAGAATGCTGCACTCTTTTTAAAAGGCTTAAAAAAAGAGAGAGAGCGAAACAGACCAAAAGACGGGTTCCTCTCCTTCCATTCCCGCTCTCCAAGACAAGACGACATTCTTTTATTTTCTTCCCTTTTAGCAGCGTGTCAGAAAGATTCTGTCCAGATTCTTCTGCACAAGACAGTGAAATTCTATTACAATCCTCATTTATATGGCTTTGACAAGATTATACTATGTTGCTGAAGTATGTGTATTTTTACATTTTCAGCATTATTTCAGAAAAGGAACGTCGTGTCGTGTTCATTTGCATTTCAGATTTAGACATACAACTTGTTAAATTATTGGTCTGAAACTGCTGACAGAGTTCTGTTAGCAAAAGTATTTCTACAGAGTCCACCTATTTTGTGGCAATCATGTCCCAGTGGACAAAGACAGCAAAGGGCCCTGAATGCATTTAAAGATTGACCAGTTTAAACAGGCTAATACTGACTGGGTACTTTCTGCCATTCTATTGACTGATTTTAATTGTTTATTGCTCTGTAAAGCCCCTAAATGGCCCAGGATAGGGCTTTCTTAGAGGTTTTATTGAGCTTGTGCTGTGCTTTTATTATGTTTTTGGACTGATCTTAATTGTTTGTGGCTTTGTAAAGGACTTTATATACTTTCCTTGCTTACTTATTAAATGAGAGTCTTTGTCAAAAGGATAATTGCATCTGTAAATAGCTGTTAGCTATCTCCTGTTACTTCAGTCAGAAGGATGGGTTTTAAATCATGCGACGTGATTGCCAATAAAAAGCTATGTGCAAATCTCGGCCTGTTCGTGTTGGATGTCAGTGCTGTGAGATGTAAATTACAAAATGATTGCACGACAGCAAGGTTATATTTTTTAAATGGTGACAAAACCATTGCCCGTATGAATCCAACCCAATACAAAAGCCCGAGTAGCTGTTTTAAATTAATTTGTTTTGTTCACTGTCGCTTTACGAAATCACAGGATGAGGATGGAGACTGACAGGGACAATAGATTTGATGGTGTATGTGATTTAATGTATTTCAGTATTTGTGTGTCTGGCTTCCAAGTCAATTTAAGTTGAGGAACCTCCCTCAGGCTCTTAAAACCAAAAAAGAAAAAGAAGTAATCTTTCAATCCCTTTGTGGACCTCAGCCTATACATCAAACCCAATACCAAGTCGCTCCCCAAAGAGGCCTATCCCTTCCCTAAAACACACATGCAGACACAGCTGCATTATCCCTGCACACACCATATCTTCACACGCTGATATGCTTGTACTCTGTCAGCAGTGGGCTCGAGTCCAGCTGTGAGGCGCCCTGCAAATTGCCGGTGATTACAGCAGTTTCACAAAAATTCAGCGGAGGAGAGAGGAAAAAAAAAAAGGGGGGGGGGAGAAGAAGAAGAAGACAGAGACAGAAAGGGAAGGCAATCAATAAATTCTGAGCACAGCGTCAAAGAAACAGACTTTCTGATCCATTTCTCCTCGTCTGTCCGCGGTTTGTGCTTTGATTAGGCAGGGCTCGGCAGCGCATGGGGGTTTAATCAAAGGTCTGTGTTGATGGATGAAATTTCTGAGATGTCTTTTCATTTTTTTTTTTGGCCTGGGAATATTCCAGAAAGGGAGGATAAAGAGGGGATCCGATCGATAATCATTTAAGAGCTCATTTGATTCCTCAGAAAATGGATGCAACCTGAACAGAGAGCGTTCGATTGTTGAGGCAGCGTTGTGTGCGTGATGCACAGCACTGTATGCTTTATACATTAGTTACTGTCATTGAGAGACCTTCCTGCCTCAGAGCACATGGAAGTATGAAGCTCCTCATTGAAACACTCACTTCACTTCCTTGTTAAATTACAGACATCTTTCACATTTTGTTTCCACCATCTTGGCCGTGCCCAACTCTGTCTAGCTCCCAGCTGAGGGATTCATATATATGTATTTATTGTATCATATACGTATCTTAGAATAAATGGCCTCAAGTGAAAAACAAGCAGTTCAGTGATTTTAAAGTTCAAATGCTGCTGCAAAAAACTAGACAAGCACCAGCTGGGTTCATTACTTTTTAATGTGCCCCTGGAAACACCTCTGTTGTGTTTGCAGTGCATGTTTTGTGAAATTAATGAAGATATTTTGTGGAATCATGTGTATTCTTAAGTTGCAGTGCATTGAGCTCTCAGGGCCTCTGCAGGAATTAGCCGTAGAGACTAAAATAATGGTAAATGTGTAATGTGTGTTTTTTTTTTTTTTTTTTTGGTTCTTTTGTTTTCAAACTCTCTAACTCGACCCGTACAGGCTGAAGTTGTCAAATGTTGAGATCTGGAAGTTTTTAATCAAAGTCAAATCGCATTTTCATTTCAATTTAAACCTTTCCTAGAAGTGTGGACGCCGGAAGGGATCTCCCTCTCTCATCGCTTCCACCCTTCACTCCCTTTCTGTTTCTTGATCTCACTCTAACCCCACCGCTTTTAGACAGCTGCTAAAAAGAGCCCCGTAAAAAGCTCAAATCGAGAGGAAGGAAGCTGCCGTTGGGTAAAGGACTCCTGCAGCAAGAGGAGGCTCATTTCCACACACTGCCACGACGAGAAAGGGGGATTTGGTAAATCACAGCTGGGCTTTTGTGACAAATTGTCGATTTTGCCAAAGCAAGAGAAAGGACAGCAATTTGATTTTTTTTTTTTTCTGCTTTAATTTTTGCTGCTTCTTTTTCCCCTGTCTGCATATTTTTCTTTTTTTTCCGGCTCTCTCTTTGTCCTTGTCGCTTAGACTCTTATCTGTCATATTTAATCTCATGCTCGCTACGTTTTTCTCGTCTCTTTGTTGTGTACACAGTCACATGCACTGGTCTCTCATGGGGCACTACTGTCCACTGCCTCCCCACCTTTCCCTGGTCTTGCTTTCTGGCTGTTTTCTTTCTTTGTGCCGGCGGTGAACAGAGATTCAACAGAGACTCATACTTGGTGGTTAAAAGCTCAGACGGCTATGTTTTCTTTATTTTGTGCAAGTGTGTGTGTGTGTGTGTGTGTGTGTGTGTGTGTGTGTGTGTTCCCCTTGGAGCCTTGACTCTGAGGCAGGGTGGGGCTGAACTCTCTGTAACTGGGTATTGATGTAGCACACACACACAGACACACAGTGTTCATGCTTTGCTGAGAGGAGGCCAGCTGACCTGAGATCAGATCAGACACTGATTCAGTCTCCTTCTGAGATGAACATGCTTTTGGTTTGCCACACTGTACCTCTGTGTGTGTGTGTGCCGGGGGATGCACAGCATGGACAAATAACAATTTGCCGACCTTTCTTACCAAACATAGCAGCCAGCCACTGACAACATGGTCATGGTTAATTAGAGAAAAACAGTATTTTCCACTGAAAGTGACATTAGTTCCATATTATATGAAGGTGGCATAAGGACACAAATGTGGAAAGCATAAATCCTTCAAAATGAATGACAGCAAACACGTTTGTCATAGAAAACGCATCCACCGCCTCCATCCACAGCATGAGTCTTTCAAAACCATCAACAAAGGGAGTTATTAAATACAAATGCAAGGCCACTGGAAATCAGGACTGATGAAAATTGCATTCGACATATGATTCGAGTGTTTGTTGTGCATTTGTTGAGCATTTAATTAAAATCAGCCTGGGTGGGTTGGATGGTTAGCCACACAATTTATCACAAACCCGAGTGGAATATATTAATATACAGTGCATGACCATTAGTGAACATCCATCCATCTTCTACCGCTTTTCCGTTTCCGGGGAGAACATGCAAACCCCACACAGAAAGGACCCGCGGCGGGAATGGTTGGTTGCAGCCCCCAACCTTAACAAACAACTTAGTCCAGCATCTGTTATTTTTCTTGATTATGATACTAACCAAGCCTTTTTTGTGCAAGCCTATGTATAAATGTACTGTTCCACGTAAAGGCTTTATTTCTCCTGAACAAGTAACATTTGATCGGACTTAATTTAGAGGATGCGTTGGTCCTCGGGAAGTTTTGCTCCCTCCACTTTTGTTCTGGACCAAAATATAAATATTACACCAACCTTATCCGCATGCATGCATTTTAATGGTCTGTCTCATAATGGCTAGTATCCTTAGCCTTGTTTGGGCTGTAATTATGCAACTTGGTGCACATAACAGTGTATTATGGAGACCACTGAGTATAATTAGCACTTGTTTTGTTTCCTTGTGTGCACAATGTAATTATCTCTTGAACTCGCATAACAAGCCATCACACAGTTATATTTCTGTAAGCTCAGGGGAAGATATATTTATACCAAATAGCTTCAAAATACTTATTATTTAACTTATTATGTTGACATCGTAGATTGTAGAGAACTTTTGCTTTTTACCTGCTGGTGGTCTTTGCACAGCTCGTAATGGCATCACTCTTAAATGCTCCCTGTATTTTCGCTTTCTTTCTCCCTTCTTCTTGACCTTGGACCACACTCCTCGCCACGCACTTTGCGCTCGCCTTGCAAAGCCATCATAAACAATCCCCAACTGCTAATTTTGTGCTGCAACTTGTGTACCATAAATCAGCAGTCGGCTAATGAATTTCCACAGATTTTCTGTGTGAGGGTGAATGACAAGTGTAGTGAAAAGGGAGACAGCGCTCCTGTTTTTCCTCAAGTCTCCAAAGCTCCATCTGTGTTTTCATTAATTGTGCTTGCCCCCCTGCACGGAGAGCGGTAGGGAATGACTGAATGATCGCTGCGCTGGCTTGCTGCAACAATTAGTGTGTGGAAATAAGAGAATGAAAAGAGGAGAGATACAGAGGGCTGTAGTCCATGAACCGGAGATCACTAAACCATGAAAGGCTTTTTTTGTTTGGATTGCAGCACTCTGAAGAAAATTTTTAGTATTCAATTTTTAAAAAGATAATTTAAATGTGTCTGTGTTTAAAATGAACCTGCCTCAACACTGTCTGTGAATATAAGAAGCCAGATGTGCTTGCTTCGTTGATGAAATGGCAATAAATTGAGTTCCATAGTTCCTTTTTTATTTTTTTTTCCATTATTTTCCTTCTTATGAATCTGTACGGACCGTAAATAAGGAAGTGAAAGAAAATCACACCTCTTTACTTGACATTTGCTTTTCTTTTACCACTTTTACCTTTGGTGTCCACATTGCTAGACATTTGAAAACCTTTGCGTTAGTCTGGAAAACCAAGAGTGTGGACGATTCCCAACGTATGTGCTGCTTTCTCGAACAGAATAGACAAACTGCTCGTGCCCAATGTAATACAACCTTAAGCAGTCCAGTTTTGTTTTGATTTTTTTCTTTTTACTGCGGACGTAAACCACTTTAAAACCAAGCAAGCAGCTTTGTGAGACTACATTTTGACAAAGTGGTGCTTCGAATGAATAACAGTCCAATATTTCCTGAGATAGTCTGGACCAACATGATTTGGATATTGTTACTTTTAGATCTGTGCTGCTGGCATCCGCTCCAGATAGTCATCACGCTTGCCATGATGCGCATTGCAGCATGTGAAGGGGTAAATGGGAATGGTGCTCTGATGCTAATGGTTGGGAGACCATAAAAATAGAGCTGTTAAAGTGCAAAGCCTGTCATGTACAATGATTTATTCAGATTAGATGCCAGGACACATGCAGCAGCCACACAGACACTTGCAGGATGGAGCTAACATTGGAACTATCCTTTCTTTGTGTCGAACGCCTGCACGCCACATTTATTTGTTTTCCAGGAGCTTCAGGAAGGGTCTCATGAAACACACTAAGGGGCCCTGCTGTGAGTCAAACTGTGCGTTGCTGCATTTTGAAAAACAAAAGCCTCTTACCAAAGGCAGTCGTTATTTTCAATTGTCTGGATTGCCGGTAACCACTGAGCTGCTTCCAGGTTTCACATCCCTGTCTCCTGTGAATAAGTTCAGTCCACTGACATTTCTGCAAATGTCATTAATTGGACATGGTGATGTATTGTCAGCAGAGCATCATTATTTTCAGAAGCTGCCTTCTGAAATGGCATTTACATCAGAAATGCTCTGAAATGTGCTCAATAAATGCAACAATTCAAACATTGTTGCCTGAGTGTGGCAGCTTGTCTCCTCTCTGTGTCTCTGTCTTTCTCTTCCTCCCTGTTTGTGTCTTTGTCTTTCTGCATCTCATTTTTAAGCTGCCTCCCTCTCACAATATTACCACTCTATTTTGCTCTTACCCGTCTTTTTCCTTTTTTAATCCACCAATATTTCTCAGTGTCTGACCGACAACGTCGCCTCCCTATCCCTCTCTTCTTCTTTCCTCTTTCTCTCTCTCCAGCTCATGACATGAGTGAAGAGGCCCGCTGAGATAAAACACAATGTCAGAGCATGCCTCAGCTCTCTCCGCTGAGTGGGAAAATTGACTGGGATTGTCTATGGCAGTCCCCACTTGCAGCAGTCTGTGGCCCGTGATGCTTAAAGTGCTGTGCTAATTAGTTTTCTCTCTGCCCCCCCCCCACCCCTCCATCCAAAACGCTCTCTCTCATACACACACATCACAATAGTCTCCCTCATTCTTTTGTGCCGCCTTATTCCTTTGCCAAAGCCCATCCATTATGTAACAGTGTGGAAAGTGCGGATGCACCTTCTCAGGGGTTTTTCTGCGCGCTGCTTTGCGTGTCACACAAGCGATGTCTCTTTCTATATTTGCCTAAACAGCACATAAAGGCAGCAGTGGCGACAGAGGCTAGCACAGCAGAATGACACAACAAGACATCATATGACAGGGCACAGTATTTGTTGGAAGGAGACTGAAGTTAAAAAAAAAAAAAGAAGCTAAATCCAGTATGAACCTGCTGTTGGCCCCAGTTTGGTTTGAGTTGCACGATGACAGTTAGAAATTATCTTTTGCAGCATAATCACGCATGCCACGTGCCTGATGTAAAATCCTCATATTTTAAATGAACAACAGCTGCTAATTGCTCCACTGTGCTCGTGGCTAGCTTTATCTGACAGAAGGCCTATGGTGTCTGATTATTCCTGTTGTAGGTGGGACCTACAACTAATCTACCTCAAACACAATGCTTTATAGAGCAGAAGGAAAGGTCCAGCAACAATGACGGCACCATGTTCAAATCAATGTCTTACCCCCCCCCCCATCCCTTCTCCTGTCATTACAAAACCCTCCATGACACTTTCCAGTCTACAGTCATTATTGATTCCCATCAACCAACAACAGCAGGTTAAAAGTTAACAGTCTGCATTCTGATCCACTGAGTGTAGCCGGTTCATCCAAATGGCGAAATTCACTTTTCACAATGTTAAAAGAGACAAAACAATGTGCACTGTGAACTGTCAGTTGTTTGAAGCACAGATGGCAAATAAGCAGCACAACATGAACCTTTAGTCGAGATTGGGAGCGTTTCCTCATGTTGCCATCAATTACTCAGTGAAATCGTCAGTCTGGCTCTTGACTTTGCGACCTGCAAACCTTGTTAGCAGAGATGCTACCGGCTGCAGCAGCCTGTGGAGCATTCAGAGCTGGAATGAATGAGCAGCATCTGTTGCAGGTTTTGCGAATTTGCCGTTTCTCTGGGTTGGATTGAATGGTTTCAGTGAAATGTGGAGGCTTTATTTTGAAAAGTACAAGACACACCTCTCTTATATTCATCAAATTACTGACTGGCATTCTAATGGGATGCAGGAGGCATCACTAAGTTTTAAAGGTACCCAAGATCACAAGATAAATATATATTTCCTGCTGACACCACATGCAGCATCGCTTTTTAGCTTTGACGCGAAACATCAGACACTCTAACTCGGTGGAAAAGGCATCGATAAGGTGGATGGGTCCTCCGAAGGATTTTATCTGGGTTGAAGTGTTTCTCTCACTGTGCCTTCAGCTCACCATGATCAGCAGAGGGAAACCAGAGACACACATGACTGAATAAACCTGAGACATGATGCAGCTTATGAATATTACATCAAGACAACATATCATGCAAAATGTCATTCAAATAGCAAAAGTGGTCATTTATCTCTATTTTGTTCCATTCTGTCACACATGAAAAATAGTAGTGCGGCGTTTGTCTCGACATTAGAACGATGTCTGTAGGATAATTATGAAGCCAGTAAATCATCTTTTGTTATTCTTTTCCCTTTGTGATGCATTTGTTCATTTATTTTGACGGTCACAGGGAAAGAGAAAGGAAAGTTAAGTGAGGGGAAATGGCAGTATAATTTGTACCCAAGGTGTTAAACAAAGATTTTTAGTTGCTTGCCTACATTCGGGGTTCAATTATTTGATATAATCAGCGTGATTGTTTTATTTTTATTTTAAGCTTTCTTGAACTTTAGCTTGTCAGTGAATGATTTTTCGGACACAAAAGGAAAAGATGCAAATACATTGACATAACTTTTATCCTGTCAGCAACTGAGCTGCATGCAGGAAAAAGGCTTCGATCATTTTTCCACCACTCGTTATATGAACACATCATTAAATTTAAGTCATTTACAATCCTGGATGCGAAATGCCAAGTGCAGGAAACAACCCAGCCCAGAAAACTGAAATAGCCCAGAAATGCTGACACTTTTCTGGCTTGCTTGCTTCTTAGCAATTGGTTAGCCCCATTTAAGCCATGCAAGTAGTCCCTAAAATAACCTAAATAACATAAAGTCAAATTTAAAAAATTCAATGTAAATTGCACATGCAAGTATTGTAGTCAATGTTTGCTTCCATAAGGGACAAAACTTTTTTTTTAGATTTGATAATCAAACAGAGCCAGTGAAAAGTTCGCAGAATGGCCAATACAACCCCCCCCCGTGCACATGCTGCTCTGTCCTCTGAAAGCGCTTTCCTCCTGTAATCACACCCAAACCTCCAAAGAGCAAGCTGACACATTTTCCCTACCCCCCAATTCCATCCACCCTCTCTCCGTTTTGCTGCGCACACACACACACACATTGCCGCTGCGTCAAAGCACTCTGCGTGAACAGGCAGATTGCTGCGATAGCTAATGAATTGTGCTGTCAGGGAAGTAACAGATTTATTTACATCTAGCAATGGATATCTCATCCAGCCAATTCTAGAGAGCTGAGCGGGTGGAGCTGTACACTATTGGGCTTGCTAATGGACTGGGAGGCTGGGTGGGGGGGAGTGAAATATCCAGGAAACGGCATGGGGTCAGACAATGTGCTGCACCACTGGGAATTAAGGAGAAAATAAGACAGCAGCGTGAGGATGGGAAGAAGTAAGTTTAAGGGTTTTAGCTGAAAATCCACCTTAAGAGGTGGACGTGCACATTTGTTCACACAGCAGAGTGGCCTTGGAGATAGATAGGGAAACACATCTGGCTTATCTGGTGTGTTAGATGGTGTTCCCGACTGAAGGAAACTGTATCCACCATATCTACAAAGGTAATGAACATGGTGAATACTTTGATATAAACAGGATGTTGAACTAAAGATATACATGTGTGCGGCTGCCATCATCATCGTCGGTCAGCCACGCTCAGACCTGTCAGAGGGTCTTATGTCACGCTCACAAATGCTCACTTGCACAAGCACGACCCTTGCAACACAAAACACGGGTTATGTTAGGAGAAAGAAAAGGAGAGAAAAATCCTGAGAATGAGCGAGAACAGGTTAAAAAAACAAACAAAACAAAACAGTCGGAAGAAAAGGTAATCCGTTTTTCATCGTTCTCTCTGGAAATCTCAATCCATCTTTTGATCTGTTTCTTACATCTCCCATCTCACTCCCTGACTGCCTGTTTTCGTGTGTGTGTGTAAAATTAAAGAAACAGCTTCAGCTGTGTGCGACGTTGTAGTGTATTTTCGAGTATTTATTGTGTGTCGCTGTGTTGTATTTGGGTCATTTGAAGAAAATGGAACCCTACACTGGCCGCTGCACACTTTCTCTTTAAATATATATATATATTTTTTAATCTGAAGAAGGTGCAGCTCGCTGCTAATCAGGGTGCAATTTAGCATGGTGTAAAATTAAACCCTGACAACACCGTGAGAACAGTGTTGGAGAGGGCAGGAAAAGACGAGCCTCCAGCAGTGTGCATGTCTGCGTGCGTGAGCGTGCTCTTGGATGTTATCAGTCATGTCGGCTGCTGGCCACGGATGAGGTCATTAGGCCCTTTAGCAAGGCAGATTTCTTCCCTCCTGTCTGCTTCTGTTAATAAATCTCCTCGGATGCTTACATGTTGTGCCGGGTTGTTTGTGCGCGTCAGCATGTGACTCTGTGCATGCAGCTTGTTGAAATGCGTGTGTGCCGCATGCGTACAGGTTTATTTGCTGATGTATGTGTGCTTGCTTTGGCACATGCCCATCACACGGTTGTGTGTCTGGGGAATCCCTCTCTTTGTGCATGTGCGTTGATATGTCTGTGTGTGTTTGTGCAACGAGGACTTTGTCTGGTTGCATGACAGTGAAGTGGCCTGGGGAATCAGTGCAGCTAATTTTGTCTCACCGTGTGTGTGTGTGTTTGTGTGTGTGTGTTTGTGTGCATTAGCATGGAGTCCTGCATTGTTTGCAAATGGCATAAAACACTCAGTGGACGTCTCTGCTAACAAATTAACAGATTATTTATTGACGGCTGCAGTGATTCACGATTTGTTGCATCATTGGATTTATTGGAAAGCCAGACTGAGTGGAAAATGTCTGTGTGCTTGTATGTGCGTCTGCATTATAATCGCAGCATGTTAAAGGCCCCTCACACCCCTAGGTTGAACGTTTGCACAGCTGTAGTAGGAATTATCCAAGAATGGTTGCTTGCCATCCACCATTTCTCTGGAAACCCTCCATTGTGTTTCACTGTGACCACACTACTACTGCTAGGATGACGTTTAAATGTCAGATAGGGAGATTTTAAACAGAAAAAAATAGAAATGTACACACACACACACACACACACACACACACACAGAGTCTTCGGAGAAGGTTTACAGGTCAATCAGAAGAACACCTGTATTGCTCGAAACAAATCTATATTTTCATCTTCACCATATTTCAACTATGACTGCTTCAACAAATGAACCATAATTTCAAAATGTGGATGCTTTTTGTTAGCTGTTGTATATTTTAGGACATCCTCTCACTTCCTGTGTCGTTCTTTCTATATTTTCTATAGTCTATATATTTTTTTAATTCTACTGCCCTTTTACAGCAATATTTAAAGGGAGCGTTCTGATGGGCTGAGCAAATTTCTGTGTGCAAAGATAAGTGGCTTCGAGTCTGAGGAACTCTTGGTAACAGTGTGTGAATCACAATATTTAAAAACCAATTATTTTTCCTGTCATATGTGGAAATGCAGTTGTTCTTACTTATCTGTTTAAGAAGCCCACTTCAGTGATGGGGCTGTGCAGCTTGTTGGGAGAATTAAAGATATATTACCTCCCAAATAAGGACTAAGTGCTGTGTCTGCCAAAGCTGCCAGGCCAAATGAATTCCAATGATGAGGCAGCAACATGGAGGAAAGGAGGGGAGGGATGGAGAGTAAAATTCAGCCTATAAATGTAACAAGTGCTCTTTGGCTCCTTGTCAATATGTCACCTCATACCTTTCCTTTCCTACTCTGACTTCAGGTTTTCATCTCTCGCACCTTTCTCCTCCCTCTTCCTGTCACTGTCTCACTCCGTACAGGTGTGCGTTTCTGCTTACTAAAATTACAAAGCGCCCACGTGATGCCCCCCCCCCCACTCTTTCAGACCAAATTCTTCCATTTCTTTTTAACTGCAGTGAGAGTAGTCAGACATCAAAGAGGCGATAATAACTGCAGGTGTGAAAGGGAGGCAAGAGAGGTGCAAACTAAAGAGAGATGAGTGCGTTCAAGTTGAAGGGAATGATGGAAGGAGCGTTTTTCTGTTGTTTGTGTACCCTGTGAGGGGGGATAACTGCACCTCCTGATATATTTATGTGCTTAATTCTGTCTTTTTCTTACAAAGGAAAAAAAAATACATATAATACTCAACACCACAGGCTGTCTTGTATCTTTATGTAACCTTCATAAATTTCCCCTGAAGTTAAAAGTTTCTCTGAAGCTGCGTCTGAAGGAGGAGTAATTACCTCATCCTTAGTGGCAAAATGTTTCACATAAAATGGAAAGAAAGAGATTGTGAAGCGAAAAGGAAAAAAAAAATTAGGTTTAACGTTTTACTGCAGCGTGGATCAGACAGTCAGTCCCCTGACAGTGGCTCACGAGGACGACGCTAACTCCAAATGAGACTGTAATCCGTCGACGCGCAGAGCAGGAGAGCAGGAAATACTGTAATGCTCGGGAGGAGAAGAAGAAGTAGGAGAAGCAGTGTTGACAAACTCTGGGCTAGTGATATGGTGGCTCATTAACCATGTGCACTTTTCGTGTGAGCACGTGTTTGTGTGCTGGTACGCCGGATCACACATTTTAATTGGATTTTAAAGTAACATACGAAGCGGAATGTGTGCTCACGTTTTAAGACGAAACATTTGCACACATTTACATGCAAGCACAGATGATGAGATGTTTCTCCGGTGTGTGCTGCGCGTGCATGCAAATAAAGCATCTGAAATGCAGCACGTCCTCGTCACCTTCTGTGTAATGACGTGTGGGACAATATTCCAGTGTGTGGGAAGTGGAATGGGGGACTGAATCTGGAGGAGGAAGTAGAAAGGAGAGTTGCTTTGTTAAAACAAGCAGATTGGCCAACCTGGAGCGTCTACCGTTCCTGCTCAGACTGGCTTTACATGCAAAGCGCCTCTGCGTCTCGCCGAGGTTTAGCATTTATCTACAGTCGGGGTTTGGAGCTGTTTACCTGCTGCTGCTGACAAAGGCAGCGAGGCCAGGCACGCAAAGTAAAATATCAAGTGTTTCTGTGCATTAATGTGTCTCACACTATGCATTGGACTCATTATATAACAGGGCCAGGGTACTTCTAAAACAAAATGAATCATAGTGACAGGAAGACAGAGGCAGGTTAATTTGCTGGCGACAAAAATGCTAATCCTCATGATTCAGTGATGACGTTTACACAGAGACAAGGTTTACAGTGACTGCAGTTTAGATTCTGCAAGCATGACAATGTCTGGCAGGCATCCATAAAAACTAACGATAAATGGATGGATAAAAGAGGAATGCCACTTACTTTGGCATCTGTTGCTGTTGTTAATTAACAAGTCAGAAATCTTTAGGAAGATATTTAGAGGGTGAGTTTAGTTTTCTCTGTCGCCAAATCAGTTCAGCCACTGGTGTGTTTATGAGACAAGAGCTTCGAATAGGCCCTGTGAGAACCGTAGCATCACCACAGCAGATTGGTAAGCTACAGCGAGTTGATATCAGAAAGTGATGAGATCTGCCACGGCTAGCTGGTTAGAACACCGACCTCAGTCCATGAAAAGAGGTGATGGAGACAAGTTAACCCCGCTTTTAACTCCTGAAGACTCTCTGTGCGTAAAGGAATGAAGTTTGAATGTCTTGTTTTTTTGTTTTGTTTTCTGGACTGGAAGAGGCCAAAAAATAAGGCGTCAACACTGATGACATTACACAAATTAACTGTGTGTCAGTGGGTTGAATTTGAATTTGTGACATATTCAGCCACGGATAGAACAGTTTGACACCACTGAATACTGTTGCATCGTAAATGTGTAAGCTACAACAACACAATCAGCGGTGCAACATCAGCGAAGTTCAAAGGAATTCAGTCACTTTTCTTCAAAGATAGTAATCTGAAATGATCTCAAACAAGACAATCTATGGTCTTGATAAGTTGTTTGTCTCTAAAAAACAGTGCCACTCCTTCAGAATCACCTCTAATGACCCATATGTGTGTCGTTCAGCAGCACTCATCAGCAGTTGCCGTACAAAATCACTGAAAAGGACAAGTCAATACAAATATGCTAACAAGGATTATTGCGAACACGAGGTGAACAAACTCTTGCGAAAGCTCAACAGAGCTCTGTATAATCTTGATTACTGTGCGACGTCTGACAGTCTGTGAGCAATTTTTCCCAGAAGCCATCCTTCCATCACATTAAATTTGCTAAAGACGTGATTATGCAGATTTTCCCCCAGATAACACGAGGCAGGTTCGACGATATCAAATAATGAATCATCGACTGTGTCGCTACAAATTTCATATCCCTGCTCATACTTCAGCCTGAAAGTACCCAACGTC